>NC_083743.1:6009320-6327861 GCF_033458585.1 Syngnathus typhle
TGTACGCCTACGACAACCACAACAAAGCACACAAGATCACTTCGCAGCCACACCAGCAGCAGTACCAGCGCCGACACCCGGCGCCGATGTCCATCTCCATGGAGGAGCAGAGAATCTTTCAATCCCTGAACCGACTCAACTGCCAGCTGTTCCGCAAAGGTGGCTTGCATTGACCCGAGTCCAGCGGTAGCATTTAATTTCTAACCGAACGTGCCTTATCAAAGGACAAAAACAGGCCCAGGAGCCTGATTTCAATTTCAAGCCTGCATAGTCAGCGTTTTTTTGTGGAACAATGTGGGCAATTATTTGTATCTTTAATGTACATAGTACAATCAAAAGTAATATTTGTAACAAACTCAAACTTACTGTTGGCTCAATTTAAAAAAAAAAAAAAAAAAGCTTCCTCTAGCTAAATAACATGAGCCAAAAGTATTTCTGTACTTCAGCTCTTGAACTGTTTGAAATGATCCTAAAACGAGAGCGCTTAGGTGGGTGGGGGTTCCAGCTTGACTTGGGGTTACCTCGCTCCTCCTCCCAACATGTCTGATTCTGCCCTTTTGTCGGCCTGCTCGTACTTGCTCCAAAAAGTAAACGTGGAGGAAGCCCACCTAAAGTGTCAACGGCTCTTCGCCGTATGACTCTAAAAATAAAAAGTGCTCAGCACAAGCGTGTGCATGTCCTTAAATCCCATCCAAAAACCACATGGCTTATTTCCATTTTCTAGATGGTGATTCAGTAGCCCGTAATGGCTCATTTGTTGCCCGTTTTTCCTGAACGCTGACAGGAGGTGGTGTGCTTTCATGACATTTAAGCCCTCGGCCGGGACAACACCCAAGAAAGACAGACGGAAAATAAGGGAAGACGTTTCCACTCCGTTGCAAGTTGCAGCTTGCGTGGTGGCGGGGCCATAATCTTCAGCGTTTTGTCACAGTCCATTTGAAAATACTTGTTGAGAAGGTAAAGCTTACTAGCTAACTGGGAGATTTAAGTTGAACTTCAGGCTGCTATTAAATAGACTTAATTGCGCAACTTGTTTCTACTTAGAGCCAACACAAAAATTAGATAGTCAGGCAATTTTGTTCTGTTGCTTAATGTGCATTGTGCTGGAAAAAAAATGAATGCCTAAAGGACAACATGGGTCTGTTTTAAAAATAGCTGACCAGTGATGCGACACTCTTAAGCATTTCTTCATGTACTAAATATTCTTATTTTGTTAAAAAAAAAGAAACCAAGAATATCTGTTCAACGAGAAAAAAAAAAAAGCTTTTATTTACCCTTTTTTTTGTAAGCTCATGAAACATCTTGCAGTTACACATGTCAAACTGTAGGGGGCACCCGATGTCTCCTTTGTGCTGTAACACTATCCAACCCATAATACAATCAGGCGAGCGTAACACAAGTGACCCGTAGATTGATTGGCAGTAATACAGTTTGAAGACATGAGAGGATATTGGAAGACAGCACACAAATTTTAATGGAGGAGTCGGGCGGGGGGGGAGGACAGATGCCTGAAAAGATGTTGACCAAACATGAGACCACCTCCAAGTGGGTGGTCCACTCGCATCGCTGCCGACTGTCCCTTTATAATGTCTCATTGCGTTACAGTGACGACCACAAGCAAGGCTGCTGGCTACTTTTAGTACTTTAATAATATTAAAAAAAAAAAAAAATTGCACTATATACAAAGATCCAATTGAGAACATGTAACAATGAATACAGCCTTTTAGAACACGCATAACACAAAAATGAGCATGTGATTGGTGGCTCCAAAGCCCTTAATCTGCTTTACATTGTTTCAAGGCCTTTTAATAGGGCTCCATCCTAATCATTCATTCAGCGAGATGTATGGGAAACAGAGCCTGCGCGTCCACAGACACTGGGTCTTGACAAAATGATTTCTCAATGGAAGAGGGGTCTCATTAGCATGACAATTGTGGGAACTCCATGCATCACTTTTCATGAAAGACTGTAAAAAAAAAAAGAGTGAAAGGGAGAGAAAACTAGTGGCATTATGTGTCACGCTTGAAAGAAAGGTGGGATTTTTTTTTTTTTAAAAGGACGGATTATGCTAGGATGTCATATTTTTATGTCACATACAGTCAATAATGGCTTTACAAAGAAAATAATACTGCTATTTTTTTTAACTTTTTTTCAATAGAGATGCAAGTAAACAAGTTGGCGGTTAGCATGTGACCTAACATCTTTTTAATTCAATTACGCAAGTACGCAACAACACAATTCAACTTCATGTTGACCGGGAGACAAAATGTACATTGGGAATGAAGCAAACAAACACACAAAACCATTTGGGTGCATTGGTGTAACACTTTGCAAATGGGCCGCATGTCACTGTTGTTTGACCCACGGGAGGTCTTCCCGGGTGGCTCCTTTGGGCACCTGACATAACAACTGTTTTCATATGAATAATGTCATTCTTGTGTGTGTGGCCTCAAAATTTGACCACAGTTGCCATATTGCCGGATGAAATAATCTAATAGGCCTGCATGACTCTCATTGTGGTTTGGTCTTCCCATTCAACATAAAATTTATAACCGTATAAATGTAAAATAAGATTTGTTACTTATTATTTTAAAAAAAAAGTGGCAATTCATTTGCATAAGATGCTAATAAGTATTATGAGCTACAAGCATTTAAGGAAAATGTTAAAGCCGATTATGATCCATGCATCGATTTAATATAAATAAACTTGAATAAATTATTGTCAGCGTTTATGTGAAACCATCGGTATTATATCTCTTTCTAAATAACCAAGACTATCTCAAAATTGAATTTAAATATTCATGCTCACATACGTGTCAATCTAATATTGAAGGCGTTTCCTTAAGGAAAGTTGATGGAGTTGGAGTACCCCCCCCCCCCCTCCCCTTCCCCTCCCCGAACCGAGCTTGTACCTTTAAAGAACGGCTCCTGTCCCGGTTGGAGACTAGCCCCGCCTCTGGAGAAGCCGTCCCATAAAGTTTCATGTCCTGCCCAAAGTTTAGATTTGACTGGGGCGAAACTTTTTTTTCTCTCTCTCTCTCCCTCCTCCAAAGTGAGCAGCGGAGATTGATCCTGCCAGCAACGAACGGGCTCATTTCGGGCCCAAACTACAACATTTCGGACGTGGTGGGGAGGGGGGACTTGTGTGTGTGCGTCGACATTTTGTTTGGAGTGGAAAAGTTTTTGGATCGGGACGACAGCAAAATACTTCCAGATATGCGCTTTGTTGTCTCCTGGAGAATGCCCGCAAGTAACAATCACAATTCGTCGACTTTGTGTGCACAGTTCGACAGCTAACAACTTTTCGGTTGGGGGGGAAAGTTTAGGATGAATCGGGACAACTTTTTCTGAGCAGCGTCGACATTTTTTTTTCTCTTTTGCACATTTCCTGCTGCGTGGAAAAATCCAAAGAAAACAAGTTCGGGATTTGTTTTTTCCCCCTTTTTTCCTCGGGGGGGGTTGTTTTTTCCTCAACTTTGGCTCGGCAGATTTTTTCTGGACAATGGATCCGAGCCAGCACAACCCTCCGGCCGGACACCAGATCGTCCACGTCCGGGGCGATTCGGAGACTGATTTGGAGGCTCTCTTCAACGCCGTCATGAACCCCAAAAACACCATCGTCCCCCCCTCGGTGCCTATGAGGATGAGGAAGCTGCCCGACTCGTTCTTCAAGCCGCCCGAGCCCAAGTCTCACTCCAGACAAGTAAGAAGTCGCCCCTACCTGCCCCCCACCCCCCCAGGGGGCCTCCGAGGCCCAGCTCGGTGTCGGTTCCGACCCAGACAGCAGGCCCGTCCTGTTAGGGAGGGGGAGCCACTTCCCCTCGACCTATTTTATCCCTTGCCAAATCTACTTAAAACTGTCAACATAACGTGTAGTGTTAGTTGAAAATGTCAGAAAATGACAACCCAATCACTGCAGCTCAATTGTGTTTAATGACTTGGCAGACTGAGTTTTGCTAGTGGAAATGTTGCTTTTTTTTGGTGCTCTTTTTATCTACACAAAATGGATGTTTTGTTGAGTCCAATTTGCAGCCCACAATTCCATTTTGCCCTATTTGTGCCTCTTTTCCTCCCCCACCCTCATCTCATACCCACAACTGTTGCTGCTCCTCTTTGGAAGTTTGTTGGCCAGTGCGCGTGCGTGAGCAATTCCCAACCCCCTTCTCCCCTCCCTGCCTCCCTCCTTCCTCTTGCATCCCTTTCTGCCTGCACCCCCCCCCCCTTTCCCCTTCCTTTCCCTTCCTTCAAGGGCCGACTACAAGCTTGCCTCCACACGCAACGCTTCCTAACATAGATACAGTATAAAGTTGTAATTAGAATATAAAGAATGCTTGTGGAAAAAAAAAAAAAAAAACTTACCACTGCTGTTTTGTCGCTTTTAAAAATAGAGATATGCTGCTAGGGGGTCATTTATGTCCCATCAATGTACAATCTGCAACCATTTTTGTGCTAAATCAAAACGTGGTTTCTGGTTGGATCTGCACAATGCTATAATGTTGATGTACACATACAATAAAAAGAACAGGCAACATAAAAGTATCACGTCGGGCCAACTTGGACAGCTACATTGTACGTGAAAGTAGTTTGTCCAGTCACAATTGAGACAAGGCGGCGAGAGTTGTGTGTGCCTCACTACTGTCAATATCTGCAAATCGAAAGTATAGTAGCACTTTGAAAACAGCTGACCTCCACTTAAGCAGTCATTCTTTTGCGTGCCACTAGAGGGTGCGTGCATACCACGCGTGGTACACATTCATACTACATTTTTAAGAATCACCGATGTAAAGTCGTGCTTCTCGTTTTTGTCGCCCCTCACAGGCGAGCACGGACGCGGGCACCGGTGGCACGCTCACTCCGCACCACGTGCGCGCCCACTCCTCGCCCGCCTCCCTGCAGATGGGCGCCGTTTCCGGGGGCTCCCTGTCCGGCATGCCGCCGGCAGGCGCTTCCCCCCAGCACCTGCGACAGTCGTCGTACGAGATCCCGGATGACGTGCCCCTCCCTCCGGGATGGGAGATGGCTAAAACCGCTTCGGGCCAGAGATACTTCCTCAAGTAAGAGCGTCAACTCAATCCAACTTGTAGTGTTATATTTTGTAGGTTTTGATTTGGCATGAAAACGTAACTCCACCATAAACCAAAAAACCCTTTCGTTGGGTTTCCCAATTTTTTTTTTGCCCACGAGCAAACATATCTGGTTTCAAAACGCGTTGTCATCGTCTAGTGCTTAAGGTGTCCTACCTCGGAATGTGCCAAGTGATACGGTTGTATTGACACAACCAAAGTCTTTGAAAAGTTGGGTGCGAAATCAGAGCCGCTGCACGTTATGCCGATTGCAACCTTGCGACGGCTCACAATGGCGACCAGTCCTCCCAAACGCAGTCAATTGCAGGTTATTACATTTAGCTAGCGAACAAGACGAGTCTTTAGCGGGCCCTGTGCGGAGTTCCTCAGGGCTCGCCGGGGAGACAAAAGGGGCCAGTGTGGTGGCCTCGGCAGACACAAGTACGCCAGCGTCATCTGCTAACCTGTCAATCTGGACGCTACTCCCTGTCGCCAATAACGTCAATCTTATAATGTATATTATTTTCTATCTCATTTGATAAGAAAAGTCAGATCAAAATTCATAATATTATGTTCATCAAATGATACACTCAGTATAATATGTTATTTTTATTTATTTTTTTCCTTTTTAGGCTTGGCTTAGTACTCCTTTGTAACTTTTCAAGGCCCATTAAAGGGTGTCAGTTTTAACAGGAGCGACCTAGCGCTTAGCCGTTATTGCATAATCACTCTGGAGCAGCTCATTTTGACGCCAGAGCTCGGCCCATCTCCTGTCTCTGCTGCAACAAATTTAACAACAACAAAAACATCAACCGCACAAATCTGATCCATTCCGATTCACTCTGGATCAACAAAATAGATTTCGCTGCCAGATGTTGAAAGGCTTCACACATCTGGACCACATCTGTAGCATTTCAAAGAAATATGTGTGTGTTTAGGATCAGGGGGTTGGTGTTTTGCAAACTCTCCCAGGATCGCTGCCGTTGTTAAAAACCTGATAATTATTCACTTTGACGGGATGAATTAAGTTGAGCGAAAGCCAGTTTGTGTGTACTTGAAGTTATTTTGTCTCCGACTCTTGGATTCAAAGCTGGGCGCCTTCTTTTCATGTGGAATCGTATGTTGGCTGGCTGCGGAAGAAAGCCCGAAAAACGTAATTAAAAGTAGCGCTAGCAAGAGTCAAACAATAGTGAAAGGATGGAAAATCACGGCACTCGCATTCGATGGAATCATCGATAATAATCGATTCTGGAATGATTCAACCGTTGGAGCCCCTACCAAAAAAAAAAAAAAAAGGCACCTCCTGAAAGACATTTGCAACACCAAAACAAAGTTCAAAGCAGGAAGCAAAACTTTGTATTGGCTTGCAACCCGCTAAAATGTGAAAGAAAATCACGCATCAGAGCACCGACATTCGATCTGGAGCACAGACGGCCTTCGGCTGCCGCTGCTGGAAAAGACACTCCCCTATTTATAAACAGGCCGGCTCTTGACACCCAAGTGTTGAGGCCGAGTGGCGAAGCCCAGAGAGCGAGCGAACGAGGGGCCGGGGGGCCGACGGACAAGCGGCGCGTCGGCTCACGTTTCGCTCAGTTGTCTCCATCGGCCTTGTGAATCCGGGCTGGACCGGGAATTCCCTGGGCAGTTGTTTATGAGCAATCTGTCGGACGGCGGCAGGGTGGGTGATGGGCCTCCCAAGCTCGAGTCAATGGAGCGCCATCGGCCCTCTTTTAACCGAGTTAAATAGCGACCACGTGGAGATTAGCAGAAAATTGCAGGGAGTTTTTTTTTTAATTTAAACTTGCTTCTTAAAAGCAACATATTTTATAAAGTTTGCCCAAATAAATACAACAGCAATAATTAGTAGCGAGGGCTTCAGGAGCAATTATGATGTCGCTTGAGTTGCCCAATTGTTCCATGAGAAAGAAAACCACCTCCAATTTAAGGAGAGCTCCAACGTCAACAAAGTCTGTTGACCTTTCCTCCTCTTTCTTCCAGCACTTAGCTGTGGCTTTTGATTTATGACAGCGGGGAGGTTGGGTCACCTTGCTTGGTGCTGGCTGACTGGGGGGCGGTGGTGGGGGAGGGTCATAAACTAATGAAGGTTTCTAATTTAGACGCACCGGCCAACTCGGAGGGGTAATCACTGTTTCCGGACGCTTATTAAATGCAGCTTTTAGTCCGTGGGAAGTCGGCCCTAAGCTGGGGTGAGCTTCTTTGTAGGGCGAGGGAGGGGGGTGGGGGAGTGTTGGTTGTTATTATCCGGCCCGGCCTCAGGGGCAGGTAGAGCCATTCGCTGAAGGCCGATTGTCTCTTCCCAATTGGATTTTAAACACTTTAGAAAGGGCGACCTTTCCCACATCCGCTTGTTTTTTTTTCTTTTTATAAGCATCACGAATGAATTTCATTTTTCAAGTCACAGACCCTGAAATAAATATCTCCATCGCCATCTTATTCTGTCAATTGTGGAATTTTACTGAGGCTTGTACGTGTATCAAAAGTAGCCCAGTGCGTCCTGAGCTTGTAATTTGATTTCACTCCAGGCTCTTCTGCGCAAATGACGTTGGGGAAGGCGGCATCGTGAGCCTGTGTGAAGAGCTCATTTGGACTAACTTTGTGTTTGACAAACTTTTGCTTTATTGACCACACACACAGACAAGACCCTTCCTGTTCCACGGCGGGGGCTGTCAGCTCAGTACACAAATGAGACTGTGAGAAAGTCGAGACCCGTGTTTACCAAAGTCTTGATGTAACACCTCTGTCCCAGACATCAATGCTTCCACTGTCAGCTGAGGGCATCTCGGACTTGGGAAGTGGGTCTCATCAGGTGGCGTCGGGGGTTAAACTTACCCAAAGATCGGGTTGTTCAAATCCCCAGAAAAGATTGTTGCTGTTCAAATGACCTCCAACACAGAAACAACTGCGATAAAGTCAATAAGTTGTTGTCCTTACAAATTCAAATTTATGGCTAAAAGTTTAACTAAAATACATTTCAAAACAGAGCTTAGCTGGACCAATCCAAAGTTAAAGCTCAAAATTAAACTTGGATTGATTAAATTGTAATTGGCTTGATGAATCGAAGCTAACGGCTAAAACTGAAGCTAACGTCGCTATTGAATTAGATGACTGAATCTTTGAGGTTCTTGAATGGCGGCCGCATTAAACAAAATTGTTTATTACGTGCGATCGACTAACACCTTCAGTAACCCATTAAACAACTGACAACTGACAAATACACATTTCTGTTTTGGAGGTGAACAAAAGCAGCAGTGGCGCTAAAGCTACACACTCACAGTCTTTAGCTGCATCTTGTCGAAACAAACGCCTCTTCAAAGGGAAACTTAAAGCCACAATGGGGTCACGGAGGTTGCCCCAATAATCTCTCTTGATGATGTCCTGCTGATAGAGAGGCAACCAGGCATCCCCCGGCCTGACCAGAGCCGAGGTGGTCATCCTCATTTTAGGGGCCTGATTACATCGGCCCCCCCTCTGTGCCCTCTTTAGTCCCTGGCTTCGACCACCTTCTGAGCGTGTACCCCTAGTCTGGGGGCACCTCGGGACCACCATTTCTAAAATCTGACAACTCCTCTCTATGGGGGCCTTTTTCATTAGAGACACTCACCAAGTGGAACGCATTCAACTTTCAGTTCTGGTCTAACTTTGTAACAATGGAGTGTTAGCACTTAGGGATGCGAGGTTTTATGGTTATTTTCCATAAAAACATGGAAACAACTCAATGACCTTGCTATTGTTTTGTACGCTGATGATTCTGAAGCTCTGAACAAAAACGCCCCCCCCCCCCCTTTCACAGCAGGATATTATAAATAACACCCGCGCAATAAACGCCACATTGATTAGTGGCCCGTCCGTCAAGGACACGTCGATGGTCCGGGTGAATCCAGAGTCGTCAGCTGAGCCACATGAGACCGCAATGACGGTTCAAATGAGTATCTTAACCACCAATCCGTTTTCATATACTGGAGCTGGTTGTGAATGTAGTGTAAAGACAAATGAATAGAACAGAGGTGCCCATGGGTTCAGAATCGTGACTTCACTTCATTCTTAACAACAAGCGGGCCTTTGAGTGGACGGAAATAGCACAAGGCTGCCGTCTCATCCGCCGCCTAAGTAAAGTCCGCTTACACACGATTAGTGTTGCATTTGTAGTATTTCCACAGCAGAATACCTCAAGCTAGCCACAGAGCTTTGGGTTTGAAAAACACACTGGTTTAACGTTTTTGATCTGTTTGTATGACCAAATTCCGATGAAACTTATCAAGTTAAAACCAAAACAAAAGTAGCTAGTCAAATGTAGCTTGGTTTGATAAAGTCACACTAAAAGTCAGGTTCATAGCTAGCTTAACTTGTCAAATTAAAGCTAGGTGCTAAAAGACAAGCGCATCACCAACAATTCCTCGCGCCAACTGGTGGGCCGCCCCACCCCAACAGTTGTCGCTGCATTTTTTTGTTTCATGTTTCGCCCGCAGGAAGTGGTGTCCGTCCCGGGCCATATCGGGTTGGCTAAATGGATTATCTTTTAGTTTTACAGCTCGGTAATTAATCACAGACGGCTTGTAACTCATTGACCCGCTCGCCAAGTTAGTAAATGTTTCAACGACGGAGTCGCGGTGAGGCGGAAGTGATTTGATTTTCTCACTTCTTTTGATCATCAACTGTTTTTTTGTCCAACAACTATCTTGATAGAAAAGTCAATTGGATGGCAAGAAAAGCACTTCTAATAGCCATGTCCTAACTTTACCTTGTATTTATGAAACACGATAAAACAAATTCAGTGTGTTGTCTGTAAACTTATGTTAAGCAATTGAGCCTATCTGAATATAGTGTGAAAGTTGACAAAGCAAATAGTCATTAGGGTGATAGAGAAATAGCAATAGTGATCACATGTAACACTTTAAAAAAACGCGTGAGATTATTATTTAATTACAATTTTGACTTTTGATGTGGGCCAACAATAAACATGCAGGGGGCCCATGTTCGGCCCGCGGACCGGATTTTAGATCCGAAAGCTTTACAGGGAGGCAAAGAATGGATAAACCTAAATATTTGTAGTTCCGCATGCTGCTGTACTTGGATCGCATCAATACCTCCCTTCCTTATCCAACTGCTTCTCTCCCATTATAATAAATGTCATAGTTTCCATAATGGAAAGCAGAGGTCAAGGCGAGGGGACCACAGCCATTCGCTTTCCGAGGGGGGGAAGGCTTCCGTGGATGTTTTTTCCCTCTCTTTCAGTCCTTTTCTCTATTGGACAGTTGTATCTGGCCGCTCCCTGTGACCCCTCTTTCTCAAGGGGGCCCCTTCGGTCTGAGCAGTTCCAGCTACTTTGCTTGCTTTGCTATGGGTGTGTGTGTGTGCGTTTGTGTGTGAGGGCCACGAGGGGGGCAGGGGGTCCGGGGTCGGGGATTTGGCAGCTCCTTTGATCAGTAAAGCATAAACAAGAGGGGGGCTTCAAAATGGGTTGCATTGTGCAGTGGAGGGTGGTTGGGGTGTGGGCTGTGGGGCTCCAGGAGGAGTGCTGAGTCAGACCCCCGCCCCCCCACAAAAAAAAAACCAAGGGCCTGACCGGCAGGTTGGGATTATGGCTGAGGCTAAAGAGAAACCTAATAGTTTACTTTATCTGACATTTTTGCTTGGATTTGGCGAGTCGGGAATTAATCTGATAGTGTTACCATTGGATTTAATTTGTCAAATCAAGAACTTTTTTCAGAGAAAGTTTACTTAGCTTCAATTTATTTAGCTGAGATCCATTTCCAGTGCAACTATACTTTTTGCTTGGCTTTTTGTCCGACCTAAAACTGTTTTCATGGTAACTTTTCTTTTCCTGTGAATTATTTGTACATTGGCTTTAACTTTAGCTTTTTGCTTGAGTTCATTAAGATGACTGACTTCAAAATGATTAAACTACAAACTAACTAACCCACCCATGAGTTGCGGCCCCCACGTAAACAAACTGCTGGAATCCGCCGCCTGTTTTGTTTGAGCCGAGGGACGTCAAAAAAAAAAAAAAAAAAGAGAACATGTGAATGCTGCGGGGTTTTAGGTCGTAGCTCAGTCTGCGCTTTTGTCAAGCAGGTGAAAGCTTTGTAAATGTGGCGCCAGATTGTTAAAGCCCCTGACACTCCACAGTGTTTAAGGGGGCTTCCAGGAAAGAAAAAAAAAAAAAAGAAGGACCCCCTGCGTTGAGCCCTGGGACTGACCCTCCCTCAATAGAGAGGGTCCCGCTCAGGAGAGGAGGGCTTCCTGTATTAGCTTTCCATCTTAATCAAGCAACAAGTACCAACAAAGCACTAATTATCAATGCCTTCACAGAATGCGACACAATACCCCAACCCCGACACCCACCGCAATCCTCCCTAAAGCCCCTCCCGCCCCCCCCTCGCTGCCAGGCAAAGAGGAGCCGTGAAATAGATGCAGAAACATTGTTCCGCCCTTCACTTGTTGTTTTCAAGGCTTTGGGACCGGCGCCTCACCTGAGGCTTGCCTCCGCCAAGGCGTTTTGTTGTGATTTGCTCTGGTCACGTCACTTAATGAGCTCGGTCATTAGTTGTAAAAAGGGTAAACATAACTTTCCAAAATACCAAACTATTCAGCAATTAAGTGCAGATTTTTAAAATTTTCATATCAAATGACTGAAAATTCCTTAAAAATGTGCTTGTTACAAAACTACCAAAAAACTCATGCAAAAAAATAGAAAAAAACATAACCAAATATGTAGGAAAGAATTATTAGAACGAGCCACAAAATATTAGACCAAAACCAGCTTTTAGCTTTGAAACATACCTAGCGGTAACTAGCTGCTAGCAAGCGCTACCACGTAGCAAAACATCACCGGTTGCAATGTGAAAGCGTTTTCTAAATAAAGTTGTGTTGTATCGTATCTGTTGCCCCGGCGAAAGTGCAGAAACTGTCTCTCACCAGACTGTAAGTGTTTTCACACTGCTGATTTCCAGAGAATTAAAGGCCAGCGTGTTTTCCAGGCGTGCGTAAGCTGATTTTGGAAGCTAACTGTATCGCTCCCATTGTTCATTTGAAAGCTCTGCGACTGACTCATCAGTTCCTGCGCATCGGCCGCTTCGCAGTAGGCCGACCTCCGCGTTGAACTTTCCCCAAACTGATTGTCTTTATCTTTCTTTGTCTCCCGGCAGCCACATTGATCAGACCACCACTTGGCAGGACCCCCGCAAGGCCCTTCTCCAGATGAGCCAGCCTCCCCCGCCCAGCTCCCTGCCGGTCCAGCAGCAGAACCTGATGAACCCAGCCAGCGGTGTGTTCCCCCCACTTCCCGACACTTTCTTTTTACTTTATTTTGATGTTGAGAAATAATCGTGTTCAAGATAAAAATATACTTTTTTTTTTTTTGTTAAACGGGTCAACAAAATCTTATTTTTACAGGTGCATTTTTATCTGAAAGGTGAGATTTAAAATTGTGATAAAATCCATATTGCGGAAGATTTTGTAGGTCAGAGTTAAAACCAAAAAGAAAAAAAAATATTGAAAAAATTTGATGTGATGGTAAAAAAATTCAATCATATTTTAAATCGGCATTAAAAAAAAAATGCATGCGAAAGCCACACCCCGATTAAAATGTGCTGTAATTTCTATGAAATTAAATAATCAACCCCTCATTTCATTTCATTTTTCCATTATGCATGAGATTTTGCACACATTTCCTTGCACTCGACTATCGGTACTTCTGTCGAGGCATTTCTGCGCTACACGCTAGTCGCTACTCGTAGCTCGCTGAAGTTGGCGTTGGTGGAATTCGCCTGGGGTGAAGTGAGACCCGGGTAGAACGTGACAGGTCCTGTCTGACATGTTTTTCCGTGCACCGCAACTCCCAGATTACGCAGGAAGCGTCAACTATCATATCGCTGCCTTCTCATGTTGACAGCTGAAAAAAAAAAAAAAGATTTAGAAGCCAATCAGAGGTGACCATTTGTTCCGACGGTACAGTAGTGTTTCCGATTTAGTGCGACAACCATTCAATGGTAATGTCACAATGTGCGTCAGAGTTGCAGCAAGTCAATTAAAAGTCAAACTTGTCTGTCTGTGGTGAAAATGTCGAGTTTGGGTTTCCGGCTTGAAATGCTTAAAAAGTGTCTTTATAATTTTAAAGCAAATATTTGAAAGCTTATTGAGAATGACGTGCAAACATAAAAAAATTACACTTTATAACTTGTAATCATCATCTAATTGCCCGTCATTACGCCGAGTTGCTATAGTCAGCGTAACCGCTGCCAATCAAAGGTGTGGTTTATGTATTTTTGTATTTTATGTATTTATTTATTTATTTTTGGCAACATAATAACCGGTGTTTGGCAACCAGAAGCGGATCTTTGTCAAATACTTACTTGGGTGTTTAATTTCACACCTCGGTTTGTGAGCAGGCCATTTGAAGAATCATCGTGTGTGTTTATGTCATACGTGTTGTCCGCCCTCCCCCAGGTCCACTCCCCGAAGGCTGGGAACAAGCCATTACATCAGAAGGTGAAATTTACTACATCAACCACAAGAACAAAACCACTTCCTGGCTGGACCCGCGGCTCGACCCCCGCTTCGGTGAGTCCCGTCGCAAAGTTGCTCCGACGTTTATCGTAAACGGGGACTCAAAGTTGTTGTCCTAGAAATGCAAACTCCCCCCTGGTGAAGTTCCTTGCAGCTGTAGCGGCCCGATCAGTGCTTCACTTTGATTTTATTTTGGATGTTGCACCTCCCCTTTACCCCCTCTTTGCTCTGAAGCAGCACCTAACCTTTTGTCAACCATTTTAGTGTTGGAACAACAGCTGAGTTGCTCGTTAATCCTAGCAACACACACACACACACACACACACACACCAGCCGCCCTCCCTCCCCCTTGTCCCGACCCAAGCTAAAGTTTGACAGGAAGTTTTCTGCCGGGTTAGGAAATAAGCGACAGGACCAGGTATGTGTGATAAGACTTTAAAAAAAAAAAAAAAGTACCATCACATCATCATGGAGCAGACCAAAGCCTGCGTGTCTGGTCAGCCAATGTGTACAGAGTCCAAAACAGAGTTGTAAAGGGAGCGGAGCAGCTGGGAAGGGGAGACGGCGCCTTTGAACATTGAGAAGTCATGAACACACGCATGCACACATGGCTCGCGGGCGCCTGATAGTGAGTTTCACCGTGTTAACTGTTGCCGTGCCGCCACTGCAGTCGGACCTTGAGGTGGGCGTGACTTTTGCATAAGTCTTCACCTTCAAGTTTCTTGCGAGTGAGCGGCTTGCGTTGGAGCCGAAAGCCGTAAAATGTTGCTTTGTTGGAACTCTACTGCCATGCAGGTGTCCCGTCGTCGGCCAGCCGCTTTGATAATCGAGGCTAATTTGAGCTCTGAGGAGAAAAGCAGCACAGCACCTTTAACGGAGGCCTCTTGCTGGCTGCCTCACACACACATGCACATGAACATCTAACGCCCCCTCCCAACTCTTTTCGTGAGGCCCAGTGCAGGCACGGCCTCGTTGTGCTGTCGCTCCAGACAGACTTGAATCTCTGCCAATCCTTTTTATTCTGCACTCCAACTCTTAATCTGTTCCAGACCTTTTCAGTCAAAGAAGTCCAATATGTGTGTGTTCGGGGGAGGCAAGGGAGAGGAAAAAGGGGGCAGGAGTGGGTTCAGGTTTTAAGGGGGGGGAGACGAAGGAAAAGAACACAGAACATTCAGACGAGATAAGCATGCATCCTTCCTGGAGATGGCGACGGGAAAGAGGAGGAGTTCTATAAAGCAGCTATCTAACTAGCTAGCCCGCTAGCCTCTTGGTTCTAAGGCCGCTTTGTCAAAGGCGGCCTACGTGTCATGTGACTCTCTTCCGCCTCTTCTGAAAGTTGCAATGATGTCATCTGGAATGTGACTTTTCATGAGATTTTGGGGTAAAGAGCTGTAATTTCCGTCAAAGTAGTAGTGACAAGAAAGCCGCGCAAAAATGCTAATTGTGTCAAGCCAGCAAACCAAAAACAACACTGTCACGTACTCCTACTTCAGCATGTGGTGAATTACATCCATGTCTCGACTTATGAGGGACCATATTTTAAATTTCAGTGCCAAGCTGTTTTATTGATTTCTCTTATTTATTGCTTTTTCAGATTCTTCAGATTTTTCGACCTCCTGTGAACGTTTTGCCTTGTTTACGCTAGTCGGCCATATACTTGACAGCATTTGTTGGTTGCACATAACAAAACAAAAATTTTAATCATAGTCTGTTAGCATTTCAAGCCCAACCTCTTGGGGCGTGGGGGCGCTTGTGCGTGTGTGTGTAGCGTAACGCGGCTCCTGGCGCGATGGCCTGATAAGCGCCGGTGTTGCTGGATCGTTGTTGCGGGCGTGCGTGAAGAAGACAAAAGGCAGACGGCATTAACTTGGTCTCTTATCTCTCTTGGCTCGGCAGCTTAGGCCGCCCTCATGTGTTGCTAACACAAACCCTCTGAATCACACACACACCAAGTCGGCGGCCTCCTTGTGTGCGCGCTATCAGGCTGGCCCTGAAATGAACCTGTCCTTCGCTCCTATCTCGTCCTCTCACGCTCGGCTCGTTCACGCCGGCGATTTTTCTCATTGTTGTCGCATATTCGCCACACTTGTTTTGCTTTACTGTTTGGTCTGCGAGGCGGACTTTTGTTTTCTTTGATCACGTCATTTGGACGCTAAATGCGAGCCTCGAAGGACATGTTTGAGGACTGTTTAGTTCGTGTTGACCTCCGTCGAGGCCAAACGAACTGAATTTAGATTGACGCGACAAAAATTAATAATTAATAATTAACGTTGGCGCAGGGAAAAGAATGTCGTGATGGTAGGTCAAGTAAAGGCATTTTCAGGCCTGTTGTGAGGGAGTAAAATCACATGATTTCTCTCATCCAATCAGTGACAAAAAAAAAATAACACAATATACTCGTTGAACTTTTTTATTTGTAATAAAAAATATTTTTTGCAATTTTTGTCATTTTAGATTTGATAAAGTTTCACGATTGTTCATTTATTGTAGTGATCAGTAGTAAAACATATTTTTCCGAAAGCCCAAAAGAAAATTTGGTAGTCTCCATGAAACAAAACCTAGTTGAAGTTTAAATAAAAAAAATAAATAAATACAAAACGGTCACAAATTTTAACGGTGATGCAGAAGTATTTGAATCCGTTAGACTGCTATCGCCGAAAGCAGTTGAACGCCCTCTAATTTCTTCTCCAAAGTGCCGTCGCCTCGCCTTTGGTGACCACATGACAAGGGTATAAATTTTGGACGGTGGCGGGGGAAATATGTAACTGTATCATCTTAGGGGGAGGGTTAACTAGTGCCTGAGTCGACGGAGGGATACGCGCGAGGCTTTCACTGTGTGTGGCGGCGGCGAGAAGAAGTGACGAGAAGTAGCACTCTCTCCCATGACTGCATGTGTGTGGGAGGGAAGAAGAAGAAGAAGAGCAGGCGGCGGCTCAGTCACTGTGTGGGTGGTGAGGGAGAGAGGGAGTGGGAGGCGGATAGATGGATGCGTTCGGGAGTCGGGCGGGGGTGTCATTGCTGCTGGGGCCGCGCAGCTTCCCAGGGAGCGCCCCGGGCTGCGATCCATTCAGCTGCGGGATAGTGTAAACAGACATTGATTGAAGGTGCCGGGGTGGCGGGCGGGACAGCGCGGGGAGGGCGAGCGAGACGAGCCCCCCATCGTCCCCACTGCATAAAAATTGTGCCCCCATCAGGGCTTTGTTGTGGTTGGATGCATAAGCAAACACGTCCTGGCATTTACTCTTGCGCCCCTTGTGGTCAGGCTGATGCAAATACAACTGTGAGCTACTTTGCATGCGAAGATTAGCACTGCTCATGTTTATTAGCCCACCTCCCACAAAAACCCCAGAAAATAACAAAGATGTGGCTGGAATTTGGAAAATCAAAATGGCTGACTTAGAGATCAATTTCTGAGACGTTGCCATGACTCCTATTGTCATCGATACATTCGCCAAACTTGATCCATTGGTGAACGTGCACGCCATGATGAATCACTGCAAGTTGTTAGATTGCGTAACCAAATGTACTGCGGGTTCTGTGGAAGAGCCTGAAAGTGAGATAAAGAGGCAGGAGCCTGCAGGCTGCAGGGCTCCACTCTGATTTGTTTGGACGGAAAGAAAAAGAAAAAAAAAAGGACAATGAAGAGGATAAGTCCTGACTGATGCAACGTGGCTGAGCAACAATGCCCGTCTTAGTCAGCCAGTAGGCGGGGATCAGGTCTTACAGGAATTGGGACTGCGCGTGCTATAAAACTTGTCGGGACTTCCTGTAGCCTACATAACCTGCTGCACTGGCTCGTCTCCAGCCTTTTGGTGAACTTGTAAGTCCTGTTGTGCTGTTTTTTTTTTTCTCGAGACGTCACCAAACACTGAAGTCATTACGCACGCACACAGTTTCCGCTCTGAGATGGAGAGATGTACTTTATGAATCCCATAGTAGGAAATGAAGGACTTTGATTACATGACGTTGATTATCTTAGGGCTATTTTTACAACAGTTCCGGAAGCACGTGCGCAAAAACTGAAGCTTGCATAATAATCAGCCGCTTTTAGGTTTCCAATTTGCTTTGACATGTGAGCAAAAGATGGCCGTCAAACCAAATCGGCTAACGTGAATCAAGTCTAAAAAAAAGCGCTACGCAGACCTTGTCAAGATTTGTACATAGCGCCCGTGTCAATAAACCAACCGTGACGAGCTGCTAAAGTCTTCAACATGCCCTTGTTCTTGTTGTGTTCCCTTCCCAGCCCTGAACCAGCAGAGGATCTCCCAGAGCGCACCAGTGAAGCAAGGCGGCGGCCAGCTGCCCTCCGCCGCCCTCAGCGGCGTCAACCAGCTCAGGCTGCAGAAGATTGAGAAGGAGAGGCTCAGGCTCAAGCAGGAGCTGCTTCGACAAAGACCTCAGGTCAGGACTGGGGATTTTTAGAAACTAATTGAGTCCATCCACTGTGGCTGGGGGAGAAAGAAATAATGATGTCGCAATATTACCATCATAAAGTTTCAAACTACAGAAGAAATTCAGATTTTAAGTGAATTTCCAAAATACATTACTATTCCACTTTTTACTCTGGAAAAGGCACAAACATAAAACAGCCTTTGTTCACGGGGGAAAAAATGGACTTAACAGGCCTTATGTTCTAAATTTAAATGACTTTATTCACGCAGAGATGTCAATCATATCAGCATTTTTGATTATACCAAATCTAATGATAGGGAGGAGTAATGCAAAAATAATAAGACATCATTTCTAAGTTCAGAAATTGGGAACATCATAAACTGCAATGACAATTTGACAGACCGTGACGGTTGCTCAATTTCGAAGACGCACCGAAAAGCAGCAATGTTGTTTTGCTCTTAACAAGCCAAATCTGTTCTAAATTAAAAAGCGTGCCGTGTAAACATCCGCAAAAGCATGCAGATGTTTTTCTTTGCGTCTGTTCGACTCATGTGTGAGTGTGATTGGGCAAACGGCTTTCGTTTTAGAGCGCTCCATCTGAAATAACCTTTGAAAGATGACTCATCTCACTTAGAGGTTCAAACTCTCAAAGCCCGCTTTGATGGGCTTCCATTGTTGGGCCATCGAGTCCCGTGACTCATCTGCGGTAATTTTACCACTTCCTAGTGACGCATCGCCGCCTCCACGCAGGGTGTGCGGCCCGCCGAGTTCAGGAGTTTACTCAAGACAGCATCCCGGCACCGACACTTTTATGATGACCGTTGTGATGATGAATGGGAGCGGCGATGGACTTGATAAACAAGTTCAAAAGTGTCGGGTGTGACCCAATTTGACTAAAATTGAAAACAAATTCATTGAATGAAAACAATAAATATATCTTCCGAAACGTTCAAGGTTGCCGGACCGGCCTCTTAACCACACCCCAGGGATGCTAACGTAGCAGGCTAAGCGGTTGATATAATGTGACACAAAACCAATGTTGCTCTTTTGGGGGTCCGTAGGAGCTTGCTCTGAGGAACCAGCTGCCCACCAGCATGGAGCAAGATGGCGGCGGCACCACCAACCCCGTGTCTTCCCCGATGGCCCAGGACGCCCGGACCATGACCGCCAACAGCTCAGACCCATTCCTCAACAGGTTGGTTCCGAAAGGCTTTCGCTAGCATTTTATAAATCGCCAAATGGTTTTAAATTAGGTCAAGGAATATTCAAAACAAATTTGCCCAAATCTTGTTTTTAAGTTCTTCCAGTAATTTCAGTACGCTTCTTTTTTTAATAGTTTTTTTTATTTTTATTTTATATAAATGTCTTTTACTAGTCAAATCTGTTCAATATATTTTTAACACTGTGAAACTGCCTCGCATTGGTTTGCATTTGCCATGTGTAGCGCCCCCCACTGGTGAGACATGAGCAAAAGTTGATTCTGAAGCAGGCCGGGAGCTCGAGGTCCAATGAGTAGACGACCTAATCTCCCCCCCCTCCCCGCCCACCGACACCACTCCCCAACCCCCAACGCTCACAATGGCCTCATTCATGCCGTCTCGGCTGAACTCTGCCTACATATTTTTCCTCGGCTAATAAGTGCAGCTTGTCAAATGTTGCCCATTCTTTGTCCCTCTTGGTCCGCCCCGCCCCTCACCATCCGATGACATCGGCGTTCAACTTTTAACGACAGCGTGTCGGTTTCCTGTTTGTCCCTCAGCGGGACGTACCACTCCAGGGACGAGAGCACAGACAGTGGCTTGAGCATGAGCAGCTACAGCGTCCCTCGCACTCCCGATGACTTCCTCAACAGCGTGGACGAGATGGACACAGGTGAGCTAATAGTTAGCTTAAGTCAGGGTTCAAAGTACGGTCGATGTTTTGGAGGTAGGGTTTTTAAAGTTGGGTTATGGTTTTAAAGTAGGGTGAACTGCCATGTCGCACCGCGCTGAAGCCCGCTTTGTGCCTCGCAGGAGACCCGCTTCCGACCTCCATGGGCACGCAACCCAGCCGCTTCCCCGACTACCTGGACGCCATCCCGGGGACGGACGTGGACCTGGGCACCCTGGAGAGCGAGAGCATGGCGGTGGAGGGCGAGGAGCTGATGCCCAGCCTGCAGGAGGCGCTCAGCTCCGACATCCTCAACGACATGGAGTCGGTTTTGGCCGCCACCAAGATCGACAAGGAGAGCTTCCTTACGTGGTTATAGAGGGGAAGCAGGGGGCTCAGGGGGGGGTCCCCTCTTCATCCTCCTGGGCCTTCACCAACGTGCTTTTGACAAGACATTTCAGCGAGCCCGTTTGGACTTTTCCCGTACTCTGCGGCGGCAGTATTCTTCTCGTCTCTCTCCTTTTTATTTTGTCTGTGTCTTCAAGGCTGGCCCATGAGCAGACAATAACGCAAAAGCTCCCCGAAGCTCCATCTCGGGCCTCTGACCCCGTTTGTCTTTCGACGCCTCGTTGTCCTGCAGTTACTCACCTTCTGTGTTTGTTGCACCTTTTTTCTGCCTGAGGAACCTAACATGATGTATTGGACAACCGATACGGATTTGGAGCCAAGGTATCAAAAAGGGCTCAAAATTAAGACAGGTGAAGGTTTTTGGCGGGTGGGGGGGGAGGCGACCACATCGCTGCTTGGCTGTGCCAGCGTGTCTAAGTTAAATTTTTTTTTTTTCTTCTTTTTTTTTTTTTTAGAGATCAAGTGCCTTCAGCTTTTGTTTTAAGACGGCGAGCGACACAAACAACTTTCTTCATTTTCTCGTACTTTCGAATTGATTTTTAAACGCATTCTAATGGGATGTAGGGATTTTTTTTAGCATCTTTATACCGCAGTCTTACTGGCTTTTATCTTTTTAATGTTTAGTATTAGACTTTTTATAGATAACAGGGCGTGTATAATAGATTAGTTTTTTTTTTTGTTTTTTTTTACTCTTTTGTTGTCTTTAACTTCACCACATGAAGAAACAACTAGGGATGGGCAAGTACCGATAACCCAGCCTTATTTCAAGGTATCGGGTACTTCCGGAGGCTGCCGATACCAACCACCGATACTTAAGGCAAAGAAGTAGTTGGGCAGTAGTTGGCGTTATACTGCAGCAGTTTGACATGTGTGTCAGGAAAAAATAGGTCTATTCACAATTTTTTGTGACCGTTACGTTAAATCTTATGCATCAAAAGTACTAGAGGTATCGGTAGTCAGTATCGGCGAGTATCCCCTAGAAACGATGATTCGCATGCAACTGTGCGGCCCGTTGTCTCAACACAGATATTACAAGCTTGTGTCTTTTAGCGACCAATCTTTTTGAACATTAACCAAAAATACAAAAAAAAAGAGGACAAGCAGATTTGTCGATTAGTGATATGAAACGACAGCTGAGATGTGTCGGAGCAGGTTGAAGAGTCATGTCGACGGTGAGGTTGAGGTGAAAGAACGCTTTGGAGAGTTTTCTTTCTTTCTTTCTTTCTTTTTGGCAGGACTAATTGAGAAACAATCCGTTCTGATCTCAGTCAGGACTTGTGGCCGATTCCAAAGATGTTTTGTTTGTTGTTGCTAATTTTGCTGTCATTTTCGCAGTGATTTGTCAGTCTGAACAAAATGTATCATAAGCTAGCGAGAAGAGAAACAAATCGTAGTCAGTTTACCTTGTCTTTTATTTCTTTGTAGTTTTTGCGGCCGCGCCGGTCATTGCCTAACCCTGAGATTTGAAAGGACTTTGTGATTTCCGATGTTTTTCCTCGATGTTTACACCACAGTTTGATGGCTAACCTTCAGTATCCTTCGGTAGCGTTAACTTTGGAACTTGATGGAACAATTTTTCGAGCAAGAAACCGTTTTGTATTTTTGCCTCGTGTATAATTGATTTAACTGATGGGTTCAATCGATGTATTCCAAGACGAACAAATAGTGTTGGTGAGAAGAAACAAACAAAAAAAAAAACTAGTGGTACACTACAAGTGCTTGTATTGCATGGCGACGCTTTTCACTTTGGTTGCGACTCGGCGTTGATTTTATGCTTACTTTAGCACGTGGCCGTCAACAGCAACTTTAGCTCGTCGACGGTCATCGCAGTAGCAGTTGAACTAATCACACCAATTTAAAAAGAACATTTTTGTGTTTAGAGTTTTCTGAATGCACATGAAATGAATTTATATGCAGCGATGATCTTGTTTTGATAGATACATGCATGTGTTTTAGAACCATAAAATCTGTTACATTATATATAAATATATATCCCTTCATATACGAACATTGAAAATTGGCTTGAAATAAATATATACTTTGTTGTAAAATTTTGTGGGTGTGGCTTTTTATTTAATTTTTTTAATAAATATTTATGAAACTTAAAAGTTTTCACGCAGGTGCACTTAACGAGGGAATCACACAGACACTCCATTAGGTACACCGCCATTTTCAAGTGTACCTAATAAAAGGCCGCTTTATTAGAGAAATATCATGGTCAAAGGTCACAGCATGTCAAGCTCTAGTCTTCAGGGCCGCGTTCCAACATGTTTTCCAAGTGACCCTCGTTAAGCGCACCTGCGTGAAAAGTTTTAGCCTCTTTCACGTTCCGCAGGAGCTAAAAGTTTTCACGCAGGTGCGCTTAACGAGGGAATCACACAGACACTCCATTAGGTACACCGCCATTTTCAAGTGTACCTAATAACAGGCCACTTTATTAGGGAAATATCATTGCTCGTTCATGTCTGTTCTTGGTGTTGGTATTTTGTCAAATATGTTTTTTTGTCACTTTATTGTGCATTTTATGGCTAATGCAACGTATATCCCGAGCAACCTTTAGTCTGAAAAGAATGGTAGATAGATAGATAACTATATTGATCTGTGCGCATTTGACACCAGGCTCCCCATTGCAAAGAATGAACTTCACTGGCTGCATCGACCATTTAATGCATATAATCACAGTATCATAAATTCTGACATACAGACATTAGGGCTACTTATAATTGCATTCAAACTGAAGAAATGTGCCTGTAGTGCTCTTCCCAGACCTATAGGTACAACCATATGCCACACACATTTTTGCCATAGAGACGTAAAATATAAAAACACCATGAAGAAATCAGTGTAGTTGAGATAGGCACACCCAGCAAGCGGCAATCCAAGATGGCTGCCACTGGCTTCACCTTTCATTATGGCAGTGCCTCTCAAATAGTGGGGCGTGCCCCCCCTTGGGCGTGTGACCCTGGGGAACAGGCTTTTTTTTTGGCAGTACTAGAATAAAGTGTAATTGCGCGTTTACTACAGCAGGGGGCAGTGGCGCTCTCATTGTTACTTCTGTCACGTTTGCGACAGTGCAACATTTTACGACTTACAAGACAAGTTAGGATAGTCACGGTGGGGAGGGGGGGCGCGAATAGTTTTCTTCTTGCTAGGGGGGGGCGTAACAGAAAATAATTGAGAAGCACTGGGTTAAATAAAGGTTAACCTAAAAAAAAAAAAAAAAAAAAAAAGTGAACCCTGAACTTTGAACCCGCGGTGACCCCGTGGTGACCCCGTGGTGACCCCTGGGTGACCTTTGAACCCTGAACTTTCAACTCTAGTTAAAAATCGAAAATGTGCACATGACCCCGTGAACTTTGAACCGACCTTTGACCCCTGGGTGAACTTTGAACCGTAAACTTTGACCTTTGACCCCTAGCTAATTACGTTTTTTTTTTTTTTTTTAAACCGGCATCGCAGAACGATCCATGGTCTTCAGATGCCGCGCTGTCGCCATCTCCTGGTCAGTTAGTGAAATGCTTTTGCTGTTTTTTTTTTCTCTCAATTAAAACAAATCAATTAGCCAGTTGGTTTTCTTTATTTAATATCTACTATCAGACAAAACCAAATTGTGAATCAGTCACCTAGGCTATAGCAGGACAAACAATCCATGGTCTTCAGATGCCACGCTGTCGCCATCTCCTGGTCAGCTAGTGAAATGCTTTTGCTGTTTTTTTCCCCTCTCAATTAAAACAAATCAATCAGCCAGTTGGTTTTCTATATTTAATATCTGATATCAGACAAAACCAAATTGTGAATCAGTCACCTAGGCTATAGCAGAACAAACAATCCATGGTCTTCAGATGCCACGCTGTCGCCATCTCCTGGTCAGCTAGTGAAATGCTTTTGCTGTTTTTTTTTTCCTCTCAATTAAAACAAATCAATCAGCCAGTTGGTTTTCTTTATTTAATCTCTGATATCAGACAAAACCAAATTGTGAATCAGTCACCTAGGCCAGTGCTTCTCAAATAGTGGGGCGCGCCCCCCTTGGTGCTATTCCTGGGGGGGCGCGTGTGACCCTGGGGAACAGGCTTTTTTTTTGGCAGTACTAGAATAAAGTGTAATTGCGCGTTTACTACAGCAGGGGGCAGTGGCGCTCTCATTGTTACTTCTGTCACGTTTGCGACAGTGCAACATTTTACGACTTACAAGACAAGTTAGGATAGTCACGGTGGGGAGGGGGGGCGCGAATAGTTTTCTTCTTGCTAGGGGGGGGCGTAACAGAAAATAATTGAGAAGCACTGCATTATGGTGAGTAGGTGACATTTTGGGTCTCATATTTCTCTGTGGATTAACGGCGAAGTGCTTTTTTTTAATGCTGACATGAGAAGCCAGCGCCGACATAACCAGCAGGCTAATCATAAAATTTTGCTAAACTACAAAAAGGCAGCACTTTTTCATCATTTTCAGTTTGTCCACAAGACAGAATGTGGGCAGTAAAAGAATCCTTTCACAGTGAAAACAAAACATTGAAGTCTACTTGTAAAAAACAACAACAAAAAACGTTTTGGAGTGTATACATTTAAAATGAATCATAATTTCTATTTATGCGTGACTACCCAGAATCTCATCCAGGTTGATATCTTTCATCCAGTCGTCGTTCCCTGAGCCCGACTTGAGCAGGGAGTCTATGAAGTCCGAGTCCGTGTTAATACCCGGGACCGTGTTGTCTCCCTCGGGCAGGAAGTCGAAGGTGACACGGTTGGCGCGACCGCTTTGGTAGCCGCCCAGAGTGGTCTCGGCAAAGTTCCCCACTGCTGGAACCCGCTGCTCCGGAGAGGGCTGGTTCAGGTTGGGCTGGGGGGGTCTGGACCCAGCCTCTCTGATCAGCATTTGGAGGTCCGGCGCCACCTGGTTGTGAGGTCCGCCGGGTCTCTGCTGGTAGTGATGGTTCTGCTGCGAATCTAGTGGGTCGGTTCGCCGTCCGAGTCCGGCGGGTTTGCCGGTCGAACACCAACTCACATTTGTCATCACGCCTCCCGGGGCCCTTGAGGAATGCGAGTCGAGAGTGGGCCTCGGGTGCGGCCCGCCTACTCCGTTACTCATCCCGAAGGAGTTCCCTTGCGTGTTGGGGCCCAGGAATCGCACCGCATTTTGGTTCACAGCCATTCGGCCGGTAGTAGGGAATTGTCCGATGCACAATGGCGGCTGACAGTCGAAGCGGTGGTCTGACGAGCATGATATGGAATGAAGGTCCTTCTCTGGGACAATGCTGGAAGACTGGGATGGATTTGCACCTGAGCAGAAAAGAGATATACACACATAATTGATGCTTATTAATATATTACAGTGACAAAAAAATCCATCCATCCATCCATCCATCCATCCATCCATCCATCCATCCATCCATCCATCCATCCATCCATCCATATTTTTCAAAAAAGCAAATGGTGGAAGGGGAGAAACAAAGTTGCATTTTTCCAACAAAAAGAGAATATGGTTGTACTTGATGGAAATGAAATAGGGCCTTGTAATTCTATGTACGTGCCACAAGATGACACTAAAGTCTCTAGAACAGATCATCCTTCTATGCTGTAGTCATTCTTTTTTGTGTGACATGAGAAACAAAACATACCTTGAAAGATAGTCCCGCTCACCACGGTTCTTTTGTAATCCGGAGGCGGCCTGGTGAGGTGACGGCTGAACGGATCTGGTGAGTTGTCTTTCTCCTGGAAAGACATTTTTTGTTCTTTCTTTCTTTCGAGTTTGCTACTCAAGTCGAGTGAATCAAATAAATAAATCAACTCATTTGAACAAAGTGAGATGCTTACGGCTTTGAGAGATTGTTGGGAAAGTTGTCTGTGCATGGCCGGAGATTTGGTAGGACCTCTCAGCGGGTGGGGGGGAAGTGGGGGGCGCGGCTGGCCCACGTTTCCGTTAGTGGCCAACCTCGGTCCAGACGGGACACCCTGACGTCACATAAACGCACATGACGTCTCGTTAACTCACAGATACATTCGGCTGTGAAATGTAGCTGTTCTGAATTAGTGCGTTGTGTTTTAAAGGAAAACAGTTGTATTATTGTGTTTTTTCTTTCAAACGCAAGAGTTTCACAGACAAAAATTGCCTGCACCTTCAAGTTGTGGCCACTAGAGGAAGACAACGTACAACAAATGTCTTGCTCTGCCTTGCACATTGTAATTGAGACAACTCCCCTATGCAGATAAAATACAGAGGCTTGCTTCTCTTTTCATCAACGAAAAAAAAGGGCTAAAAATCCTGAGACAGCAGGAAAAATGTGCCAGCGCCAGAATGCTTTTTATTGAGCTTTTATTGCCACTGCAGCTGTCTGGCATCAACGGGAACAAGTGACACCATCACACTGATGAAAAGCACACGGGATGCCAATCCGACATAAATAAATGTCTGATACATTTCAGTGGAGTTCCTCAGGGAACTGTGTAAGGTCAACTATAGTTTTCCACATGGGGTGGAACAGTCGACATTGCACATTGATGTGACCCACGAGTGAGCTTGCTCCACCTTGGTTGAGCCCACTTTGGTTTGTACAAGCGTGTAATCCCAATGTGTCATGAAGCTCCCCCCCCCCCCAAACACACACCTCCTTTCTCGATTTTTTTTCTCTCTTTTTCATCACAAATGCAAACCAGATGCGGCATGAGCGGGGAGCCCGGTGGCTAGGCGCAGGCGGCCGACAGCAATGGCGGACTGCGCTGGGAGGACCCCCTTGCCCGCTCTCACACTGCACTTGCTCAGTCGCCGTCCCCAGGGAGCGCCTCGGCATCTGCGCTTGGCCGCAACTCGCTTTCCCAGGAAACAAGCGCTGCCTTCACGCACTCGCCCCCAAAGAGGGCCCCTAGAATCCGCAGCTAAAAAGCCGCAAGTTTATTCACAGGGTCAGGATACATAAGATCAAATATCGTTGTCGGAACTGATGTCACACTGACACAAACTGTCAAGTGAGAATCATTTCATGCTTCATTGTGCTGCTCATTTAGGTGTCTCCACCTTTGCCAGCAGGGGGCAGTATAGTCTACTCAAAAGCCCCTTCAGTGCAGAGGATAAAGAACATATTCTATTCATAATGAGGTATTGTCTGTCTCCACCACGAGTCTAAACTTCAATTGCTGAAAGGGTTTTAAAGCCAAGCCGTTGACGCTAATCAAGGCCTCGTTAGGGCGATCGTTACTTCAATAACGCATCCTTTGCAGTTTAGTATTTTTTAAATGACTAAGATCAAATAAATTGTGGTGTGTTGCAACAAGTGTGGGAAGAGTTCAACCCAGCATGTTGTGCTTCTAACGTGACTGTACAGTACAGTACGTCGGATCCGACATTCCCAAAGCGTTACTCATCATCTCCTTCTGCTTGCCTTTGTTGCGCTGCTGTGCCCTGCTCCACTTTCTCAGACACCATTTTCACTATGAAATGTGGGAGGAAAAAAATAAATAAAATACAGCAGTGGGGGTTCACGACTGGCTTGGTGGGAAGAATCATTTGTGCTGTTGGGGAAAAGGGAGGCGGGGGGGGGGGGGGATCTCTTTCAGGACTTTGGTGTCTGTCGCATTACTAATTCACTATAGTGTGGGAAGCAACGTCTCTCTCCTCATTAGCCGGACTTTTTAACCCAGCACATGCTGGCTACTCAAGACAATCGCTGGCCCGATTATTCCTTTGGAGAGCTAAATTGCTAAACACAACATTGTATGGCGGCCGTCTTCTTTTCTCGCTGCCATTTTTGCCAGAATACCCTCACGGGACACTTCATTAGGCACACGTCACGACCTCCAATGCAAGTGCCTGTTCAAATCTTCGACTCGTTTGTTCTCACTAAGGTCAAAGTTCAGCTGGATCACAGCTGACTGAGTCCGGTACACTGGGGACTGGTCGCCGGCACAAATGGACAAACGGTCATTTTAAACTAAGTCGTACCGTTTGTTTTCTTTGTAATCACGGTGTTTGTATTGAGTTCACACAAACGCAGCAACAGATACTGTAAGCGGGGATGTGTGTGTGTGTGTGCCACACACATCATCATAAATTAGCGATTCAACCACGGGCAGCAGGCTAAGCAGATTACTGTCATTTTCCACCACTTGTCCCTCGCAGCCAACAGCCTCCAATTAGCAAATCCTGCTGCGCATATCAGCGGCCTGACAGCCAGTCGGCGCCCACAAATGAGAAGTCTTGCATGTTAATGTACCGTGCGCTGGCAAACTGCGTCAGCGTCAAAAAGCACTGTGAGGGGAGAACAGATATTCGGGAAGGTGGGGGGCGGCAAACGTGCCAGGTCTGAGAAATATACGCTACAGTAGGTCTTTTGTCAAAACAAACCTAGATGGAGATCAAGAGCCAAGTTTAGCACGGGTTGCTAGTGGACAATCTGGAGAGTCTTGACATTTATTATTATTATTTTTTTAACTGCTCAGTCATGCACACTAGCAAAATAAATAAATAAATACATAAATAAATAACATAAGTAATTAACAATAAATTAAACTGAAATAATTAAATAAATGAATGTTGATGATAATTATAATGAATAATAAAAAATAAAAACAATTATTTACATGTCCAATTTGATAAAATGTTAAAGTGTTTTGGGATCATCAGCCCCACTGTTAATTTCAACCTCATCTATTTGGCTCTCTATCTACGGGCTTGTTTTGACAACGCCATGGTTTTGATTTACACATCCTGGCGGACTCTCGTCCTTCACAGCATGCGAGTAATGACAAGCCCGCCCTCCGGTTCCAGCGGGCTTTTTCCTGGAGAGGACGACTCCTCCTGACATGTGAGGCATGAATAATACAACGGAACAGGGGATGTGTGGCTGAAAAGAAACTTCTCCCACCACCAGGATTGGAATTCATATGCGGTTCTATTTTAATTTAATGAACGCATAGCTTCACAAATATGAGCAATTCATGACTGTATTGGACTGTGTTGTCATTGTCAGCAATGACCACTGGATGGTTGCTCGATTTATGAACGGCGCCCTCACCTGGGGATGTTGGCCCAGTTTGAAGGGCAGAGCCCCACCGAGCAGGAGAGACGGCGACGACATCTGCTGATTCTGGAAATGAAGAGGTGGATTGGTGTGGTTCTGGCTATCTGGAGATGAAAGCTGCTGTGGATGCTTGGCGGTCTTGTTGCCCGCCATCATTGGCATCAGGTGCCCCGAGGAGGGCGGCGGCGGTGCCGCTGCCACCTTGGGGCTGAAGTGCAGCGTGGGCTTGCTGGCGTGCGGCTTCATGTCCACGTGGTGGACGCCGTTGGGCTTGAAGAGGCAGTTGTTGACACCCTTACTCTGCTGGGGGAGTCTCGGCCGTGTCGCCGCCTTGTCCTGGAAGGCGGGGCCCCAAGTGGCCAGACCTGCGGGCGGCACCTGGTGATGCTGCTGGTAGTGGTGGTGGAGAAGCGAGCCGGGCTGGTGCTGGTTGGCCGCCATCTGCTTCAGCTGCTCCGCGTGGGAGATCTCCGGCCAGCAGGGCAGGGACCTCGGCGGACCTGCCTGGGAGCCCGAGGGTGGGGTCAGCGCCAACGAGGGACCCGCCGAGGCCGGTCGCAGCTGCGGCGAGCCGGCGTGGACCGGAGCGTAATCGGGCGAGCGCTCCATCTTGATGGGCCTCTCCGCAGGGGAGCACAATCCCGCCGAGCCGGGGCGGCCCAGGTCCAGATTGAAGGCGTCGTCCTGCTTCAGCATCTTCTCCAAGTCCAGGTCGTTGAGGGGCGGCACCGACTTGGTCAGCTCGTCAAACAGGTCCTGTAGCTCCGGGTCGATCTGACCGCCGCCCTCGTCCTTGAAATCGAAGACGGCGTCGGCTCGAGAGCGGCCGCACGACGACTGAGACTCGACCGGTTCCTTCTTCATCTCCTTCAGGGTGGCATTGAACACCTCGGGCATCACGTAGTTTTTCCCGTGGGCTGAAAGGGTATGCAGGGAGTGGGCGTGGCTTATGTCACGGTTGCACGGTTGCCCCAGACCGCGGCCGGCCTCCAGCCGCACTCGCTTGAAGTCGGACCCGGAGGAGAAAGCGCAGGAGTTGTGCTTCGGGGCGTGTCCCTCCAGCTTCCGACGTAAAGACCCTTGAAGCTGTAAAACACAAAAGGAAACACTTTCACAGCCCGTTTCACATACGGCATCAGTAGAAGAGGCTCTTGCGTCACGCGCCGACATCTTCACCTTGATTAAATTGTGCGGATGTAGCTGTTAAGGATGCAAACAAAAGCGCGGGCTCCAGAAGCCCCCCGGGCCGTGAGTCATCTCCGCGTAACGTGTGCCAGCTGGCGGGAATGTCTCCCAACACATGAGCAGCGCGAGGGTCTTTTACTTGATCAGAAAACATTTATCTACATGATAACGCCACTGGGTAAACACTTTCGCACTGCAATTTGGCCCGTTGAGTCCCGGGAGCGCTGCTGTTACTGTGTTGCTATGGCAACAAACACGGTATATCATAGCAGGAAATATGAAGCTTCCACTTTTGGGTGTGATTAGTGCCACGGCTGTAAACGAGTCGAGGAAGAAGGATGTAACGACGCACGGAGGAGGAGGAGGAAGCTTTTAATGTATGCAAATGAGCGAGGCAGACAGAAGCCCCCGTTGTGCCTCCCGCGGTGCGCCGACACTATCTATCGTCTTCCTCCCCGTAGCCATCAAAAATAACTGACTCGCAAGTCTTGAGATTACGCATGAAACGGGAGCTTCGTGGCTCACTTGAATACACCCTCCTCGTGGAAATACAGCAACCTAATAGTCCACACTGTGTCCCGAAAGTCACGATATGCGTCCCTCCATTAATTTGTTACATTCAATATATGCGTGATGGCGTGAATTTCTAAAAACTGGTCATGCGAGTGACGCACTGAGCTGAAAGTGATGGGAAAGCACAACAAAAGAGTTTCAACAGTGCTTCAGAAAACGTGGATCACGAACCTAACTGGAACATTTAAAGCACTTTGCATTTTCATAGGAATAGGAATCGGTGTCAAGGTTGACAAGAGGGAACTTGTGGGGGGAGAAGCAAAGTTACAGTCTTCATCGCACGGATCTATTTTTCATCTAGAAAGAAAAACAAAAAAAGACATTTGGAGTTACTCTGACCAGTATTCATTTTGTGTAAATAGACTAAATTTCATTATTTACATTCTGTAATTTGTCTGTAACTTTTAGAATACAGCTCACTCTATTGATACATCATAAAATAGACAATTACGCAAAAGTGATCCTTTTACAGTGGTCATTGATTATTTTCCTGAGTGGAATATGAAAATATTCCTCATAATTCCCCCGCTAACCCCGTCAGATAATCGGGCTCACGAGTGCTGGCCTCAAATCCTCATGATAGATGTGCACGTCATCTGAAAATAGATTTTTTGATGAACATTTAATGAGCTCGCTCTCTCTAAAAGTCCAGTAGTTCACGGTCGAGTCCAAGTCCTGCCACAAAACACTCAAACGCACCAAATTGTCAGCTTTTCATCTGGGCGACACGCTCACGGACGCAATTTTACAGGAAATACTACGTGGAAATGTTTAACCCTCGTTTGTCTGCGCGGCTTCCAAGCCGCCTCAAAGCTGATGTGTCAAGTCGAGCGGTCCGGACTGACGCTGAGCGGATGGGAAGGGGCTCCGGGCCGGTGACACCACCCGAGCCTCCAGGTGGCGTCCGTCCGGGCGTTTCTTTCAAGGTGAGAGAAAGAACGAAGAACGTTTAGGACAATCATTGGCCTGCATTATGGGCAAAATGTTGGTTGGTTTGTGTCTGGTCAACACAAAAATATCAAATTATATTAATGAATTATATGAATATATTACGATTATATATAATGTATTAATAAATAATAATATCCATAATTGTGATGAATATGAAAGTGTCTAATTCCTGAGGTCGAATGAAAGCTCCTTGATAACGTGAGCTACGTTTGAATTATTGAAAGGAACCGAAGCGAAGCCGCTTCCAGGCACATTCAGTCAAATCGGGTCACGTCGAGGACGCCCCAACTCTACCTTTTGTCCTTCCTCTCGCCAAACACCCCTGTGCATGTAAAACAATATGAACACTTGCCATGATTTTGAGCCTCATTTTACATAGCTGGAAATTTTTGTATAATCTTCCCCCCCCCCCAAAAATTGAGTTCTTGATGTGGAGTAGAACAAAAGAGACGTGTCGAGAGGGTTCACGCAGGTTCGCGCTGCGCTTTTGTGCTAATCAGGGCACTGCAGCGGTGGGCTACTTCTGGCCTCATCAGCACTTTGCCTCCCCACACACATCCTGACACACTTGTCTCGCATGGAAGCCACCCTCGGGACACAAGGATGAGCAGCAGTGGAGGGGGGAAAAAGAAAAAAAATTATATATATATATATATATATATACCGTATTTTCCGGACTATAAGGCGCACCGGACTATAAGGCGCACCTTCAATGAATGGCCCATTTTAAAATTTACCGTAATTTTCGGACTATAAATCGCACCGGAGTATAAATTGCACCAGCCATAAAATGCCCCCAAAAAGTGAAAAAAAAACACATATATATGTATATAAGTCGCTCCTGAGTATAAGTCGCCCCCCCACCCAAACTATGAAAAAAACTGAGACTTATAGTCCGAAAATTACGGTAATCCTTATATAAGGTGCGCACCATTAACGCATCATGTCAGATTTTTAATCCAAATCAAATCATTCTCCATTTTATCTTTTTTATTTCAACTTCAGATGCAACAAATTACTTTATAATCACAAAATAATGATCCATAGTCTTTTTGATTCATGATTCATAGTCTTCAGCAGGCCACTTATGCTTGATTTCATGACACAATGCTTCGGGCCAGTTTGAATTTAGTCCATATATAAGGCGCACTGTCGGCTTTTGAGAAGATTTTAGGTTTTTAGGTGCGCCTTATAGTCCGGAAAATACGGTATATATATAAATATATATATATATACACACAGTATATTGGTGGGTAAAAAAAAAGGCGGGAGAGAGTCAACCTCTGGGAAATGAGAAGACACGATAAGAGCGTCTTTGAAGAGAAATTGTGCATTATATTTACCCTAGGCAAATCTTTTGGGGGTACATTAAATATTCAGCTCGACACATTCAAATATTAGTTCTCAATTATCCCAACGCGCAAGATTAGACGGCGACATTCCAATTAGTTCAAGACTCTTTGTTTCAGAGTCAAACAAATGAATTGAAGTCGTCTCCCTCGAGGGGCACATCGGGGAGCAGTCAGAATCAATACGACTCGTGTTCTTCCACTGAGCAATAAAAAAAAAAATTGCCCCAAAGTCTCCAGAGTATAAAAAAAATCACATTTTACAATTAGCATTTCATTTAATATGTCTCGGAGTTTCCTGCTCTGACCTCTGAGAAGCGACAGCAGCAAAATTTGTTTGGAAACACCAGCAGCAAAACATGAAAGCTAATGTTAGCAACAACTAATGAAAAAATAGTATTAGTAAATAAAGTATATTTATATCAAAGAGGTAACAGACTGACTGAATTAACTGATTGGCAACCAATGATGCAACTAATTGAATAAACTTTTATATCAACGACCTAGCTAGTGATATGAAAGTCTATGAGCTAGCTAGCTAGCTAACTGACAGGCTAACTACAGCACCTCGTGATCATTGCCAATCAATAGTATTTCTGATTTTACGTCGACTTCAAGCTAGTGAGAACTCGCTGGCGGTGACAAGGCGTCACTGGGCATCAAGCGAGGCTTGCCGAGCGTTCTTGACGCCGCTGTCGCCTCTCATCTGGAAAGCTCGCTAAAGCTCACCACGAGATTTTTGTTGAAGGACGCCGCTGTACCAGCAGCTGCAATTCACTAGCACAACAGCAAGAAAGCGGCGGTCACAGTCGCCGCCCCCGACCCCGCCACAGGAAAAGGCCGGTGAAGCAGGAGAACAAAAAACAACAACAAAAAAATTCCCTTCCTGTTTTCAAAGACGAGTCCGAAAGGACGCAGAAGCAGTTTCCTGCTCGTTGGGGCATCGTCTCCGCATGTTTGGCTTGTCGTGGCGATCCGGACCAGCAATACCATGGCCGCTCTCCTGGCCCCGTGGACTTCCACCAGGAGCTTCATTGTCTCACCAGCACTCCAGTATCTGCTTAGAGAGCTTTGTTGTGCTGAGAAAATCTTTAATGGCAGCCGAGCAAGGACGCTCCAAAGCAGGATATGGATAGTTTGTGTGAATGCGGCGCAGTGCTCTTTGCCATCCATTTGGCGTCCCGCGGGAAAATCGGGGCTAAGTGCATAATGTCGTGCTAATGCTAATTCACTCGGCTCTGGCTTTCAGACTAGAGAATGATCACACAAGATGACTTTGTTTTTCTTACACGGTATAGACCAAATACGGGGCAAAGGAGACTAACTAACTAACTAGCTAACTAACTAACTAACTAACTGGCTGTCTGAGATCAGTGACAGTGTGGAAGTAACTATGGAAGCAAAATGTGTGTGTTTCCCCCGCCACCGTACGTGTCATGTTGTACATGATGAGTGCATCATATGTTGTTGTCTTTTGGCCACTGGGAAATGTCAGACCCATGATAAATGTTTAGAGGTCAAATATTTCCCGCATCCCCCGCAGTTGTTGCCCCTCCTCAGCGCCACGACCACGCAGAGGAAAAAAAAAAGAAGAACACTTTCCCTCGCCAAAGGGTGCGTCCCGAGACTGTCTCCACCAGCGCCGTTCCGCTCGGACCTTATTTGGAGAGTCACAAGTTATAGCATGGCCGAAACAAAAAAAAAACTTCCCAAAGCTCTCTGTGTTTTGTTAATTCTAGCCACCAGTGACCTCAAAGATTGGCACAGAAGTTAGCCACTCAGCTTGTGATTCCGTTACCTAACGTAATTGATGTAAATTATCCAGTTAGTTAAATATGTCCTTTATATAAACATAAGTAATCATGTTGGCTTGCGTTAGCATAATATTGATAGGATAAGTTAATCAGGATTGGAGTTGTGCGCTCTCCGACGTGACCTTCTCGTATGTGCGCCGCACGGCCCGAAGGCTTCGTGTTGCCGAGCTAGCAAGTCGCTTCATGTGGGCCGCAAGCTAAAGCTGCACGCAAAGGTTCACGTGTGTGAGCTAACGTATGCGTGTCACCGACTTGTATAAAAGACAGGCCAAGTGTTCCTATCAATGACATAACAAGCCGTCCCTGCACTCTCAGGTGAACAAATGTGGGGTGGGAAAAAAAAAACTTTTGCCTCAAGTCAAAGCAAACACGGTGTTCTCCAATTCAGACGCTCACCATAACACGCTCTCTCCTAAGCAACACCGCCTGTGTATTCAGTAAACACGAGCCGTCGCTCGGTAGTAGACAAAGCCACCTTTTGCACGATAGCCCATTCAATTAGCTTGAGAAGCTTCAAAGTAATGAATTTGGAGCAGAAGAAAAGCCGCAGCCGCAGCCGCCGCAGCTGGCTTTAGTGTTCCTAAAAGGACACGAGCTTCTCTCCCATCCGAGCTGACGGGGGATTACTTTGCTTGCTTGTGCGGATTTCACAGCTCAGCTGGCGAGTGTGTTGCTTCGCCGATTCCAGCTGTTTTCACCTCTTCGCCCACGCACGCACGCTCGCTGTGACGACTTGGAGCAAAACACATGAGCCCACTTGGCAACGGTTAAAGTTGCCAAATAACAAGGGAATTCATTCATGGCAAGAATAAGTGTCTGCCGACATGCTTAGATAGGGAGTGCACTTTACATTCATTTATATCATACTAATTATGTTAAATTATATTAAAAATTACAATTATACCGTTTTTAATGGCTTAATTATGCTTTTGTACATTTTTATTCACTTCCAAAACAAGAGGCTTGGTACATCTTGGCGAGGTCACAAGTCAAAAAAATGAATTAAATTAATTATAATCAAATCATTTTCATATTATTTTCTAATTGAAAGAATTAGGGCCTACAATCAACAAATAATTGCAAAAGTTATAGCTAAGGGCTTCAGGTCTAATCTTGTCTCGATTGATTCCAGTATGTTTCCTTGTGAGGCGAAGAAGCTGCGAGTCCACCTCCAAAAACGAACGTTGTGGGTCCGTGGAATGAAAAAGGGCCGGCTTTGTTGCCGGATGAGGAAAAAAAAGAAAACACATCCAATGGACTCTAAAAAAAGCCCAGGAAGGAAACCGGGGGTAGGGTGGGGTGCGTGGCAGCGTGCCTCACTGATGGTGGAGAGTGGGAGTGAGAAAGGAATGTTCTCTCTCTCTCTCTCTCTCTCTCTCACGAAAAGCCGGTTTGCGCTGTATGAAACAAATCCAGCATCACAATTAGCTTCCCCCCGGTGAGACCAATATTTACGAAGTGATTTTACACCAATTAATCGACAAATGATCACTTGGCGTCAAAATTTGCAAGGGGCTTAAACATGATCCCTGCTGAACGTCACTTGGTCGCACCTGCCGACCACTCAACTTCCTGGACATGCCATGAATCCTGACAAGACAAAAAAGACTTCATGCTGCTCACATTGGACCCTCCTTCACTGGTTCCACATTCCGACCGGCGCCAGAGTGAAGCGCCACATCGTCGACAACCGGCCGCAGCCCAGCACCGGCGCAAACATGGCAGCCGCCGCTCCTCCGGCCCATTGGCAGCGCAGAGGCAAACAACAAGAGATTCTGTGTTGCACTTGTCTCAATCAGGGCGCGAGACTTGTCAACGGTCTAGACTTGCGGTCCCCGACCGCCACTTCATGGGCCATTTAGTGCCAAGTCGCCCAGGGACACTCAACACAAGAAATTCTCTTGAACAAAATTACAGAGTAGACGAGGCATACAGCCCCATTAAACAAGATTGAATTAAAATTGAACACATATGATTCAAGAGCAATTGATAAAACTAAAATATTGCCGCAGTGTTTCTGTAGGTGTAAAAAGCAGGATTCAAGAGATTTGCCAATCACTGATCATCAGCAAAAAAAAAAAATTGTGTCAATGCCAGTCTGTCAAGATATTGCTTGAAGGAAGAATAAATAAATAAAGGAACTGTGCCACTTTTAATTTTACATGTAACTGGAACCGTTTTGAGGAAATTGCCCAAGACATCTTGATTTTCCCCAAAGTTGAAAATAACACAAGCCCAACAATAACAACAGTGTGATCCAACCGATAGCCATCTTTGATAGCAGTGCGGGAAAAACTCCTCAGGCCTGTACAATGGGTCAAAGTAGACGTGTGATTGACAGCCGCGATGAAGACAAGTTGACAAGTTAGGCTTTGTTTTGCATGCCGACAGCATTCACACAATTATTATGAAATAAAACTTTCCGTTATCTTTGAAGGTTAGTAGCGGCGTCATCACATTTCGCAGCGCTCACACAGGGTCACGTGTGCAACCCGGGGGACTTCCCGGCCGGACAGCAAACAGAACCCGAACAGAACTTTTAGTTTTGCGCACTGGCGGGTGGGAGGAGGCTGAAAAAGTGCAAGCTCGCTTGTGCCTCCCTCCGCTCGGGAGCCTGGGAAATTGTGCAGCTTGGCCCGGCTCTGAGAAATATCCTGAGCTTGAAATGTAAACATGTCTGAACTCTGATCTAACAGAACTGCCCCCACCCACCCCCTCCTTATTTTCCCAGTCCAAGCCGCCATTCCGGGCCCTGCAGAGGGGCTCGCCAGTGACATCACAAGCCCACTCTCTCGTTTTTAACGAGGCCGTGGGGAAGAGAGGGGACTTGTTTTTTTCTTTTAAGTCCTAAACCCGATTGTTCCGACATAGCTGCCCGTTTGCATTTTAAACTGGATGAAGGAGTTTTGTTGTGAAGGAATTTGAGGGAGGTGAGAACGGAGGCATTGTGCTGGTGCCTAAGTGGACCTTCACGCCCAGTTCAAACGGACATTGCGAAGAGGACAACCCCCACACGCACAATATTAGGTACAGCGGCATGACTTCCACCACAAGATTGTTTAATGATTTTACGTTTTGATTATTTTAATTGAAAAAAATATTTTCATTATTTTCTAAATATTTGAAATTATCTAAATGATTTAAAACCATTTTACATAAATATTTTATTTTGTTTGCATTGTTTTAAATAGTTTATTTTGTTCGATATTCAAAAATAAAAAAAAATACATTCAAAACAGATTTTTTTTCTTTATATGTAAACAAATGATTTTTTTCCACTATAACCACTGTTAAAATATTACATTTTTTGTTATGTTCGATTTTATTTTAAATACATTTTTATCATATTTTTAATTTATATTAAACATCTCTGCCAATATTGTGTATTATTTGAATTATTTAGATTCTTTGTACTAACTTGATCTATTTCCAATAGCATTCATGTATTTTACCCACGTGTCAAATTAAAAAACTGTGTTGATATAAATCTTGGTGTCTTGTTGTGGTCCCGCACAAAAAAAGGGGAGGAGGTGAAAAGGGGGACGCCGTTTGGCCCCGCCCAGTTGAAGCGAGCTAATCAAACCTGTTTACTCTGACACTGTGAGAACATTTGAAGATAAGCTGGCCCCCTTTCTCTTTGCACCAGCAAAAGTGGCCGCTGACGTTGCGAAAAGTTGACAAACACCGATGTGCTTGCGTGGGCGCCCAGTATGTGTGTCACACCTGAACGGGCTAGTTCCCACAGGGTTCCAGTTTCAGGAAAGCACACAGAGTTGCGAGGGCCTCCGTCGTGTGCCAGCAGAAGCCCCCACCCACCTCGCCTTGACTGAAGCCGGGCAGGAAAAACCAGACCAAAAGCGCAATAAATCTCCCGTCAGGCATGTCGACCTTGGTCTCGAATACAATATAAAATACTGAAGTTGTCTTTCAAAATCAAAACGAGGGTTATTGATCTCTCACGTGCAGTGGAGCCTTGGGAACCCAACACGAGTTCTTCAAGAGGCAAGCCTTCATTGGGTTGATTTCTTTACGATGGATATAAACGTCCTTGGCAGTGAATGAACTCATGACAATAAAAATGAAAATTTATAATATGCTCGACATGCACGATTCCTGCCAGTGTGCACAATAGAAATAAACATTGTTAGCACTGCACGCTTTTTAAATGTAGCCCACCGGACGTGGTTGCTATTATGCACCTGTCCCAGATAACACAGCGGCGTTCCTTGAAGACAGAAAATCGGCAGGATTTATTTTTTTTTGCCCGCCGTCTTCAAAGATGAGCGCAGACATCCCATAGGCTAATGAATAAAACATGAGCGTGTGCACCGCGGGGTGGTTTGTGTGTAAGATGGATGGAAAGTAGGAGATCGTGTACAATAAAAGCCAAAATGCTTTTGAGTGAAGAGCAAATCCCGGGCTGGTCTACAACGAGTCTGGAAACTTCCGTGAGTCACGTCTGCTTCACATTGAATCATTTTCATGTGCACGTGTGTGTTCTTTAGAAGGGGGGGGGGGAGTAATGCATCTTTTGAAGTCAAAATCTTAATGAGTCCACAGAAGAATAGAAGAAGGAGGTGATGAAAATGCAAATGTCCACGCTTTGAGAGATGGCCCACATTCACGCATCATTAGAAACCAACACAAAAGATGCTCAGGTTGACTCAAAAAAGCGACTCACGATCGCACTTTTTCTTCAGGGTTGACCTTACATCCAAAATGTTGCTACCATATAACATGTGAGCATTGATCGTTCGCAAGTGTGGATATTCTTTCCTCTACGTAATCAATTGAAGGCGTTTTGGCCTGAGCGCGTGTCTCCAACACATTTTGGAAGGAGCGCTAATCCCAAATTGAGCCGGGAGATTAACGGAGCAGTGTACGCGGGCCTTGTTTCGATGTCTTAATTGCAGATGCTCGCCTGGAGATCGTCTTAGTCCCATCAAACCTTTGCGGCAAACTGGTCGTACCGTACTCCTAAAATTTTTTTATCACCAGGATCATCATACTTGCACAAACTTCCAAAAGTGAGTTTGAGACACATTATTGCTACATGTAATAGCTTTTTATCATAAAGCTAATCAGTTGATCACAACATCTTCTTCTTCCTCTTTATATCATGACGGTATCTCACTATCGCCCCCCTGGTGGTGGTGAATATCTCCTCTTATGCAGGTGGGAAAAATTCTCCACATCTACATTTTTTTGTAATCCTGCAAATAATATCCTAACGCTAACTTGTTGGTGCGTGGCGGAGCTAAAAAGACAAAGATGCAAAAGCATGATGGGAAATCCCTTCATGGCTCCTTCCCTGAGCTTCTCAAATTCCCTCCCAAAGAAGATCCTTTGTTAATCTGCTCTCAACCGGCGCCGTTGTCCAGTGCCGCCGCTCCCATAATCCTTTGCGCCCACGCGCCAACTCCGATGTGAACAGTCGATACCTGCATGCCCAAAAAAGACTGCAAGCTACTCTTGGCTTTTGTTTTTTTGCAATAATAAACAACTAACTAGTGTGAAGGCTGAAAACCGACGCTGACCTGAACTTCTTTGAAAGTCATCCAAAGGTTTAAAACGTGAGACAGAGGAAAACAAAGTGAAATGATGGAGGTACAAAATGTCTCCATAAAGCGATGGAACAATGTGTGAGTGAGGGAAAAATCGCTCCCAAGTGAGCCAAACGGTTTCAAGTTGGAATGGTTTGAACTGGTGAAGAAATGTAGCAGGAGAAGGATGGCAAAGGTCCAAAAACAACACAACGACAACTTGTCTCCTTAAGTTTTATACTGATGCGCGTTGTCTTGAGTGACGAAGCTTTCCTGCAAACGAACCAAAAATAACACCGACGAGGTTACACCAGGAGTTGCTCAGTAAAATCCGCCTCAAGTTTTAAGAGTAAGTAACTCAGAGCCACTCCAAAGAGGCAAGCTGGGCAAAAACGCCTCTTGGTTCTCAACGAGGTCTTGGAATGCCAACGCGGACCCTTGAAGAGCTTCAACAATCGAGCAAGGAGCTAACGGCTAACCGGCAGCCTAACGTGGGCGTTTTGATTGAATTCACGCTTCTGGGCATCTCAATCAATACTTTGTAAAAACGTTTAAGGCCTTCATTTTCACAAGAGGCATTTAATGAGGTTCAATGCTTTCTTTATGAACCCTGCATAATGCTGAACAACATTGTGCGTTGTTGCCGCCTAGCTTCCATCACCACATGTTGTTCAAAACATATTAACCTCCACAACACGCACGCCAGCGGCTCATTTCCTGCCTGCTCGCATGTCTTTTGCCGCACTCAGCACTTTCCTCGCACACACAGGACATGATAATGATGTTGCCTGACCTCGTTTAGACAAAACATGGTGGGATGCTGAGATGCCTCCCGTCGTATTCCTCAAAGCACAACAACGCGTTCAACACGCGTGTGGGGTGGAAAGTGGTGGTAAATGACTGTCAGTGGAAAAATGTCTTTTTTTTTCCTGAGTCGAACACTGCTGTCAGATCCTTTTTTTTTTTTTTTTTTTTTTTTTACTATGATAATTTTCTTTTTTCTTACTATTGATATAATTATTCCACTTGCCAGTCCGTGCTTGGGGGTCCCAAAAATAATTAGGAATATGTCAAGTGTAAAACTACATATGGGGACAATAGCACACAAATAAATCAATGAGTTGTGTGGCTTCTAGTCAATTAAAAGTTCTCATGAGAGTGCAATTTCTCGTCTTATAAATCTGACATCCCCAAGTGGATTAACTCAATTCTTTTATAACATGATGACAGCAATAAAGCGGCCTACAAAGAAAAACCTTTTCACTTCATTGTATGTAGTACTATTTTTTTTTATTGAAAATAATTTTGGGGCAGTTGACGTTTTTGGTGCCCTGGAACAGATTACAAAATAATGCCGTCGACGCTCTTGTGAAAAAGGCAATTTAACATAAGTGCTTTGAATTGCGATCCATTGTGATTGCCTAACACATTAAACTCATAAATCAAGGTTAGGAGTTTGATCAATGGCTGTAAAGCAAATGCTTCCTCCACATTGCAGGTCTCACAATTTGGTCGATTTTTCTCGACTTCGTTATTTCTGCTGTAATTCCTATATTGACCATTAGATGGCAGTACACTATTAAGTTTGTGCATTTCAAAACAGGAGATAGTTTTAACCCCAGCTAGTTTTTGCTGCTTAGTTTGTGGAAAGTCAATAATAACTTGATTCAATCCTGCTTTCTGCTCCGACAAAAGTGCAAGAAAACGTTAAACGTGGGATTATTTCTACATCACGGATTCTTAATTAGGGGTCTGGAAGTAAACCCCACGATGGAGGGCGTAGGGGGGTATTGTACGTTTAAAATGACATCACACAATGGCCCTATTACTAAACAGTATTTCTCAGACATTCGAAATAGAGTTGAAACATGCTGGACTCACCGCGATGCGCGTGGACATCTTATGGTCCCCTTCGGCACCCCTCAGCTCGCCGTTGGCTCCCCTGGCGCCGTAGTCCGGCGGCGGCTGGCCGGCAGCCCCGCGGCCACCCTTGCTCTTGCGCGTGCCGGGTCCCTGCTGCACGACGTTAAGCAGCTGCAGCGTGCTCTCGTGCTCCCGGTCCGAATTCTCGGCTTGGCCGCGGCGGTAGCGGTCCTCGCAAGTGGAGTGGTGCCGCCTGCACAACTCAATACGGGCACGGAGCCGTTCCACAATGGCGCTGTGCAGCTGCGGTACCGCCGTGCCTCGGACGCCCGACGAGGGGGCACCGTGCGCGGCGGCCATGGAGCCCATACCCACCGCCAGCATGGGGGCGAAGGTGCCGGTGGCGGACTGAGCCGGTGTCGCCTCTCCCATCCGGGGCGCGGGGGGGTTAGCTTAGAAGGAGAGCACTCCGCTAACTTCCCATGTGAACGAAATGCTGCAAATAAGGACTCAAGTTGGCTCCAAAGTGCGATAAAGATACGCTTATAAAGTCACACGATGAATTGGCGTCCTCCAAAACGAAAAAGTCTCCTTAAAAGCATTTAATCCACTCTCGGATTCAATTAATTCGTCATTGACAGCTTTTCCACGCACGGTCACATGTTTGTTCCCCACGGAGTCACCCATAAAAAATTTGCTATGGGGTAGGTGAGTGGAAAAAAAACGTCGAAAAGGACACAAAATCCACTCGGAGTTCTTGTTCTTTCCTCGCTCGGCGTGTCCGTAGATTGAGCGCCTTCTCAAACAATCCATTGACAGCAGCCGTGTATGCGCGTGCGTGCGTGCGCGCGCAAGAGGCAACAGAGTTTCATTGTGTGTATACACTCGGAAGTAGCCGAAAGCGCTCTTGCGCCACCTGCTGCACGAACAAGCGAACTTCTCAATTTTCAATCTGAAAAAACAGCAAGTTATGCAAAAATAGCTGCACATGCGCAATCGAGGTTCAAATAAATTCACGTACAAAGGCTCAAGTGTATTTTATGCTCATCCGAAGATTTAATCACAAATTCGAATATTACCAACCATATGTGAGTAGTGTGCAATAATTCTGATGACTAAGCGAGCATTATTTTATTTTATGAACGTTCTCATCTGTAAATTGTGCATCTGTGAGTGAGCGTTGGAAAAAAGTATTGCACCAAAATGTTGACTCGTCGATTTATTCTACATCCACAGTTGACCATAATACATCAGGAATAAGAAAAGTTTCCATGAGCTGCACCACACTTGGCTTCTTCTCGTATTGCTTCACACCATCGGGACATGCGCACTCGCCTGACACTTCATTAGGTACACCTGCACCGGTTAGTAGTGGGATCGATCACCTAGCAATGTGCTTATTATTTGCGGTGGAACTGCAATACATTTCCCACCACGTTTTGCATCAGAACTCTTTTTTGATGGCACAGGTGTACCTAATAATGCGACAGGCAATTGCAGAAAGAGATGCCTTTCGACTTTGGGTAGGCATACAATAAATTAATAAATTAACACACACATACACACACGCGAACGCTTTTACAGTAGTAGCAATACCAGTGGTTAAAAATGAAAGAATAAGATCCAACATCAATCATCATGTCTACAAGTACAGTACGTACGTGGTCCACCCCGCCGTCATCATCATGTCACACACTAGCACGATCACAGTCTAAGACGACACACACGCACGCCTTTTCTGCTGGACTATAAAATACATCAGCGGCCATTTCGTTTTCCTTCACTCTGATTTTTTCTCACTTATGCTTGCTGTGCACATGCGAATTGCTCTCTTGCCTGTTTTTTCATCGTTAAAAACAAAGAACAATCAAATGGAATGGGAAAAACTAATTCTCTTGTAAATAAAAATATCACCTAATTTTCATAAAATGATGACTACAATCACATCGTGTAAATTTTTCGTCTTCTCATTGAGAAATTAAAACTACTTCATACAATATGCTTGCTCGGGGGATAAAAAAAAAAAAAACCATATTCAAAAATGTAAAAAATAGTAAAAATGGTAGAAAAATAATGAACAGGCAAGTGAAGAGCTCGCAAAGTGGCCTCCAGTGAGAATCAAACACTAGGACTTGTCCCTGAAGGCGGCAAAAAGACCAATCAAAGGCAAATCAATACTATACGAATAAGGCAAGTCAAACCAAGGGACTGACGCGATGACTCAGAGTGGATGGCCGTTCTCTTCCTTCCATGAGTGCATTTTGTCAACATGGCTAAATTGTATGGCGAGGCAGCGGCCATCTCGGTAAGGTCAGTGCACGTGCAGCAAGTGAGATGCGACTCGCTTCGTCAATCGGTTCGAGCCTCAAAAGCAAACTGAGGTCACCCACAAAATCGTTCACCGAGGAACCCCGAAGATTTCAGAACTAGAGTGTTTTAATCAGTCACGCAACACTGTTTGGGCTCCAAGTCACAATCCAAGATGTTGGATTGTTTTTTCAGTCTACAAGAATCATTCCTCCTTGTGGAAGTCGAAATTAAATGAGCCACATAATGGCAAAGTGTTTTTTTAGAATTTTGTGTACATAACTAGTGGCGTCTCTACAACTTCCCATGACGGCTGGGCGGTGCCAAGATCCTCCACTTTTGGACGGCGGGCGTTCATTTGCATGAGACAGGACCATCCCCTCAAAACGGGCTCATTTCATAAAGAGTGTGAAAAGTGTAAACTTGCCTATTTATCTATTATCTATTGATTCTGTTGATTCTAGCAGGGGCAGCTGTGAAAGATCCCCAAATGGGACTGATATTTGGTCCATTGAAGTAGTGAGAGGACAGGCACGCTAAGTTATGGCTTCTTTGAGGTCCAAACAGTCAAAGTGCGCCCTCTACTGGTCACATGTACTCAGTGTCAAGATTTGACCCCCTTGGCGGGCTCAACAGACTGGCGCACATCGGTCCACTCCTGCATGGTGTTCTGCAGCGCCTGAGTCTTCTCCTTGTCCACCAGCACGTAGTCCACCTTCTCGTCAGACGTCACCGACGACGTCGACGGCTGCCGAGCGACAAAAACACAAGAGTGACGAGAATGAATGAATGAATGATTAAATAAATAGGGTTAGATCATTTGGCTATCTGCTTTATATTTGCTCTCTTTTGAGTTTTATCTTTTAATGGCATATAAAACATACACACAGAAGCACAAGCTAAGGCAATGATGATTTAGTAGAAGAAAAAAAAATGGAGTTCTCCATCCGGTAGAAGAAGAGTTTACCTTTCTGTGTGCGCAAGGCGAGCCAGGCTGGAAGTCGAGCGCCAGATAGTCTACATTGCCGCTCTTGCGAAGGGCCGGACTGCTGGTGCAGCTCACAGCCGGCGAGGTAGATGCTGGGTTTTGCTGTTGGGGGGGGGGACAATCATTACATCATGACAGAAATCATATCTTGCTCAGTCATAACATACATTATATATTTTTAGTCATGAGTCGGAAAATTGTCAACGAGCAAATTTGATGACGCGAGTTATGTCATCGTCCTATCCTGGTCTAATCCCGCCCCCTGGAGGCACTCACCATAGCCACGTAGTTCTCTTCGCTGTCCGCAGAGTCGGTGCTGGTGATGCTTTGCGTGGAGATGGGGCGACATCGCTGCGAGGACATGGAGTTCATGGCGGGCCTGTGGTCAAATCCAATGAAGCCATTCCATGAAAATATTCCCTTGCGTAATATTCGCGTGTGTTTGCCACACTTAAATGAGACTCACATGGGCCGTGTCCAGGACATGGTGACCGGGCTCTTAAACGGCAGCTCGTCAATGAAGCTGTTGTTCTTCAGGTCCAGAGGTGTCGGCTTGGCTGTGGAAAACAAAAGGCGCGCCGCGCCGTCAGCACCATTTCAGTGTACAATTTCCAGCTGGCCTGCACGGCCGGCGGAAAAAGACGATCTTCGACCGTTTAAAAATCCTCGCCGGGAAATTGCTATCATGGTTTCGAAAATCATGGCGGTTACTCTTGTAGATTCAGAAAAGGCTCTTTGTTGAGCTTGCCGCCACTCACACTTCCTGTTGGGCTTGAGGTTGCGATTGATGGGCGGCGGCGTGACGTCGCTGAGGCGGCCGGGCCGGTGGCACAGCGAAGCGGCGCTGCCCTTGCGGGCGGGCAGCGTGGCTGAGAAGCCCGGGAAGTCAAAGTGGTGCGGCCCGGGGCTCATGGGGATGTACACGTTCTTGGGACTGTCGGCCCGGGCGGCGCTTAGTGGTGACGAGCCGGGATTCATCGGCACGTAGTTGTCGTCCGAGTTGCCGCTGTCCGAGCGGGTCAGGGGGGTTCTGGTCCTCTGGAGCGGGTTACAGGTTGAATATGAGAAACAGCCACTGCTGCAGGAAATACTCCGATTTCTTTTTTTTTTGTAAGAATCTTACCAGGTAGGAGCTAAAGCCGTCGTTAACCGACTCCACCGACTGGCCCGTGTTGTTGAAATGGATGGGACGCTGATGGCTGCTCGTTTCAAACGAAGAGCCTGAGAACAACAAAGTGCAGTGAATCTCCCCCTATTGGTTCTTTTTATATTTGATCTTTTTACCAAAGCTAACCATTTTGGGCAATTGTTTTTGAAATAGCACGAATTGTAAGGTTAAAAAGTTGAATTGTCATTTGTTTAGGCAGTTGTTGATGTGAAGCGCCACACTAGCTACCTCTGTGCAGTCTGATGTTCTCCACAGCGGGCAGCGTATTCCTTCTGGGGATGACCGACACGGCGGCCGAAGCGTCGCCGTTCTGGCTTCCGAGCGAGTGCGGACTCCCCCACTGCCCGTCCGAGCCGGGCTTGGGCGGCCTGGGCGGGGGCGCGCACGACGACTCGGAGCTGGAGGGCGTCAGCGAGTTGTGGTTCTTATCAAACGTTCGCGGTATTTGGTAGAAGGATCCGGGCGGCGTCGGGAGGTCGTAGTTGTCGGTGGGGCGTTCGGTGGCCAAGGTGTTGCAGGGCGTCTGGAAGGAGTACACCTCCTCGTTCTCCAGGTCCAGCTCGGACGGGCCACCGTGGGCCTCGTAGCCCCGGGGCAGCACGTAGCAGGCCTCCTGAAGGGAGTCGTCGGGCGCCGCCGGCAGCTGCTGCTGCTTGCCGGGCTTGGGGAGGCTGTAGAAGCCGTGCAGCTGAGCGCCCATCCCGTTGAGGCAGTGCGAGAAGCCGTGGGACAGTTTCTGGACGGCAGAGTCGCTGCCCAGGAACACGTTGCCTCTGGTGGCCTGCGAGAAGCTGGCGCTCCTGCCACAGCAAAACAGAAACATCGATGATGAATGGCAAATTAGGTCAAGTCAAAACTTTAAAGCCTCTTTAAAATCTTGTAGTTGCACCCGCGTCCAGCAGAGGGAGCCACAAAGCTGCCATAAAAATTACAGGCAGCAGTAGAAATGTGATGACTTATTTATGGCTGTGTTTTACAAGCTTATTATTGAGATGCTTAATAAGGCTTAATAAATAAATAAATAAATAAATAAATAAATAAATAAATAAATAAATAAATAAATAAATAAATAAATAAATAAATAAATAAATAAATAAATAAATAAATAAATATATGAACACTGTACACATCCGCCTCTGTTTGCCCTTGAGCAGAGGCCTGTTTGACCTCAGTTTGATGAGCGGCTAATTCCGACTTGGGGTCACCTTCAATCAAGCCGTTAACGATTTCCACGTAGGTCATCTGTCATTGAAAGACGATTAGCATCGACGAAACGCTTTGCAGTCTGACATGGCAGGGGGAGGGGGAGGAGGATTTGATACCGATGAAATCATACAGCTAGCGAGTGATGGGAACATATGAGTCACTGAGGAAAGGTTTCTTTTGTGTGCAAAGCTGATGAAATGGATGGCGAGCTTTTATATTTCGACCGACTCAGCAGATTTACGCAGAGGAGGTGGTTGTTGTGCCTTTGGCGTTGGTTGGAGGGAGACGGGGGTGGGCGCAAACGTATAGCAAAGTGATGGATTACAGCCTTGCCCTCATTGATCATCCGCTGCTCAGCGGCTTGTTGTTGTTCTTGTTGCTATTAACAAACACTTTCAGGTTCTGGAAGCTGAGGCACATCGTGATGGTAAAGACGAAGGGAAAAAGATGCATTTGTGTCTACTAGTTAAAGCAGAGTAAGGAACAGTTGCTTTCACTGTTTTTGTGTTAATTTAGTCAAATGTTAATTGTCATGTTTTTAATAAATAAACTTGAAATGAACAATATTAGCACTGATGCTAACACGGTTGTGTCTAGGCCGGTTTGCCACTGTGGACAAACAAATAGGACTTAAAAATATTTACTGTTAATTTAATAAGCATTAAATGTCACGTCTTAAAAAGAAATAAATAAACAAGTAACATTAGCGCTGATGCTAGCGCTAATGTGGAGGCTGGTCCACTTGATTATTTTACCGAATTGATCACAATGAGTTGTAAACAAGCTGTATCCTCGGATGTTTCCAGCAGCAGAGGAAGGGCGGTGAGCCTGTACGTTGACCCGGAAAACAGGAAGTGTGACCCTTACCGCGCGCTCTCCGTCTTCCTGCTCATGCACTGGTGCAGGAGGAGGTAATCCTGCGGCGCGCTGTTGGACAGGGCGTTGAGGTGCGAGTGGCGCACGGGCACGTCAAAGGTGAACAGGATGGGCTGGCTGGAGTGGACGGGCGCCGACAACTTGCCGCCGCCGCCGGTGACGGCGCTCAGGGGGGCCGCCGCCGAGGTGGAGACATCTGCCCCGACGGAACGCGGCATATGCTGCAGGCGGACATCTGCTGAGAGGACACAGGACACGTTATTGATTGGGACATTGAAGGTGGCCTGGGCACAATATTTGGATTTGAATCCATCATACTGGCTTAACTATGGGATGATTTAGGACATATCACAAATATCGGTCGGCAGAAATCTTTTTTCCTTCCAAACTATAATTGATCCTTTTAAAACCATATTTGCAATGCCCGCATCCATTAATACGGACAGTTGATTCGTAATTGTTGGAATAATCGACAGGATAGTCGATTTGTTTGTGACGGCCCTGAATATGAGCATATTATTGTGTAAATTGAGAAATCTATTTTTGTTTAGATTTTTGATAATATTATAGATTAACATGTTGATTTATTTAGACATACACTCATTTCATTTTTTTTATACTTGTGCTGCTCATTACAATATATTTATTTATACTGTACAAAACTATTCTGAGTCAGTACAACAGTTGTAAGAATAAGACTAAGAATCAATGAGAATAATGAAATGAGAAGGGCGTGAAGGTAACGCACCCACCCGCTATGCAATCAATTACGCTAGCGCACATGCTAGCATAGCACAATTACCATTTCCATCCATCGTTCTGGAGTGAAAGATAAAAGCAGCTAGCAAGAGGCACGGCTTGCTCGTCGACCGCCGGCCTGATGCGTGACATTTATGTGTCACGTCACGCAGATGTTGGAGTGTGTTATGTTTTATTGGAGGCTCTGCTTGACCTTGGTGCGCAACAGTCTGCGCTCTGATCAATAACTAAGAGGGATGCGCCCCAAGGGAGGCAACAACACAGTAACACCCTGATTTTTTTTCTTTTTTTGTTGGGTGATGGTGGTGGCGCATGATCTGAGGCCCGCTTCGATCCTGCGTAGGCAACAAGGTTGCTGGTTTCTCCCCTGCCGTGTGACAAGCGAGATCGCTATATCAGAGCGTGCTGGGGGAGGCTGCGAACAGACCCGGGCGGGAGGCCAAGCGAGTGGAGAACGAGGAAGAGCAGGAGAAAGCGGGGCGGGTGGCAAGCTGATCCATCCACTCGAGGTGCCGCGTGCAGTTTGACTTCTTCATTTCTGCTTGGGTTGGAAAAAAACAAGCCCGGTATTTCTTTGTCATCTACAAAAATAACACGCAAGGGCATACTGCACAAAGCTGCTCTGTGAGTCAGACATATCAAAGAGGCGCTACTCTGCTTTGCTTTTCTTGTACAGTAGCCTCCCTTCCCAAAGACATCTCAGAGGTCAAGCTACTCTTTTACAACGTTCCAGATGAGTCACGATGGCACACACACACACATGCTATACATGCCGTGTGTGTGTGTGTGTGTGTGGGGGGGGGGGCACAAAGTGGAAGGGGGGTTATTCCAGTCAGACCAAAAAGTGATACCCTGAGGGCGGAAAACCTCTGCAGTGGGATGTCGAGGGGGCTGGTGGACAGCAGCCATCACGCATGCAGGGAAGCCCCCCCCCAACCAACCACCCACCCACAGCCACACACACACAGCAACCGCCCCCCATCAGCGCAGTGATCCTCAATTACGCCATTGTTGTGAGTGATTCTACTCTTCTCCTCTGCCCGCAAAAAGCTTTTGTAAAAAGCTTTCATGCAACGTCGTGAGTGGGAGGCGCACTAACATGGGGAGATATATTGATCACAGTCCCCACCCCTCCCTCCCTCATGGGCGCCCTGCCCTGCCTGGCTGCCTGATTCAGTGATGAGCGTGCATGGAGGAGAGTGAGAGAGAGATGAAACCCATCTCTGGTCTAATTCCCGTTTTTTGCTTCATGCTTGACGCTAATGGGTTTGATGATGGATGCCGAGGCTGAGAACCCATTCCATCGACTCCCTTTGAGAAAAAAAGCTCAACAAGTAGAAGACGGTCGAGACTCAAAACAAATGCAAAAATCTTCGTTGTTTTGCTTTTATGTCTTTGTGCCACAAATCAGCTTAAAAAAAACATGGAAACCAACTGAAAACGATGAAATATATTTAAATTCATCCACTAGATGTCGCTGTTTCCCCCCATTCAATGCATGCGGCATGATTTTACACCTTATACTTTTTACAACAACAAAAATTATGCATCGATTTTTACAAATTGGTGGAGTTGTACATAATGTTAGAATGGCCCACGAGGGCATTCAGGGTAAATAATTATGAATAATAATGAAAGTAATAATAATAAAAAGGATCATTTATTGCTGTACCTATATTGCCATGAGATTTTTCTTCTCAAACCAAAAAAAAAAGGGAGAGACTTGGGTGGGGGAAAACAACACATGTCGGACATTGTGGGTCTGCGAGTGCCCAAGTTCACAAGCTAATTTGCCCAATTATGTGCCGTAATACAGTATACCAGCTAACTGGCTCATCTGCTCTTTGCACGTAATCTAATCCAGCGTCGTTGCTGGATCTCGGGAGGCCACAATTAGAAGCCAGATGGTTCACCGAGGACAACCGAGGACTTTGTCGCAGAGATGCTCATTTCCTTCCAGAACTGGAGGAAGATGTGAAATAATCCCATTTGAAAGGAGATGTATAAATAGAAGAGGAAGGGGAAAAAACGCTAGCTACAGCGATGTGAATAAAAGCATTTGGGGAGGCTTTGAATTTTCTCAATGTTGCACAAATTGCAATCACGCTTGAGGAGGCAGTCAAAGGTAGATAATGATCCAAGTACACGCGCAGGCGCACAAACGCACGCACACGTTGCAGACTTGGTCATCAGCTAATTAGTCCAACGGTTGTATAAAGATGCACTGGCCTATTTATTTTTAGCACAAATTATGAAACAGAAATAAATGTCCCAACATGAAATTGTGTGGAAGACATTTTGATACATTACATTTTTCTAAAAACAATAATTGCATGTCATACAAAAGGTAACTAGATAAGGATCAGTATGCTTTGCAACTGCCCGGGTTTGCAATTCAAACAAAAAGGAGTGGGGGAGCAATTTCCTTAATGGTTTCACAAGCGGTTGCACTTGGAAGCGGGGGGAGAAAAAAAAAAAGGCCACTGTCAGTTTCGCAAATTAACTTCAGTGGCCGAGTGGCAGCCAATTGGAGGAGGGACGTCAAGGTTAGCACACGCCTACACACGTCTCAGATCAGTCAGAGCAGCACTTTAATTTGCTGATGTGAGGTCATGGGGTTCTGATGTGAACCATGTCACACATGTAACTCCGGCGGAGTTTGACGTGATTCCTTGACCTTGTTGCGTTTTTGCTACGGCGTGACCAAGCTTAGCAGCCCTGGCGACTTTATCGCGACTTGACACAGGTCGGACTTGTGTTGCCTCTTTCGCGGACAACGACAAAGGGGCACAGTAAACTATTTGGAGGTTCAGATGTAAACAAACGGCAGTTACATTTTAACTAAAGGAGATGGGAGGAGAATAAAAAACAACAGCCGCTCAACATTTCAACAGGTGCAGCAGGAGCTTCCTCTGCAAGGCCAAATGTCCAAGCGTGTTGCGCAATCCTCCTTAGTGGGAAGACGCTCACGTTTGACACAAGTCGGAACTGATAAATTCCGGCTATTTTTGACCTCCCGGCTGCCGCTGCCAAGTTAATACCAAATTGGGTTACGTTCTCACTGGCATTTGTTTATGAGCAGGATTGCACAAAAACAACTTTAGGCATTCCCATGATACTTTATATTTGGGTGAGGCCCGGGTCAAGGAAATAATCGTCGCTTTGGTGAAAGGTCCTTCAAGTTAAACTTTCTTTCCATCCATTTATCATCATCTAAAAATTGTAAAACAGCCTAAGTTGAAAAATCACCGTCTATTTTTGTACACGGAGCAGATTAAATCAAGAGGAGCTCATCTAAAACAACGGAACAGCCTGTTCCGTTAAAAAGAAGAAAAAAAAAGGTCAAATGTTCAGACGAGTGAAGGCGCGCAGAACAAAGACGGGGATTGACGAGACGATGCGGCATTCATTAGATGAGTGAGTGGGGACGTGCTGGAGGTGCTTTCCCTGAGAAACACTTTGCAGCCACTCGCTGTCTGATAACACGAGGGCAACACGTCCGAGTAGCATTTGGTGATGGCCGTGCACGGCGCAGCATCTGCAGCCTCATTTCAAAGTGCGGCAGTGGCAGCAATGTTGATTCATCCTCGGTGGCCACACACACATCAGACCTCCCAGCGGCTCAAAAATCAATGGCAACATTTGCTACTTGGGGGAGGATGCATTCATAAACAGTGAGCTGCTTCTCCTTACATGGACAAACGTGTGAGGAGAATTCCCAGTGGAGAAAACTATAGTGGACTGAGAACATTTCCCTGAGGATCGCCACATCTGAGTGTCTGTCATTTTTTGATCCGTTGCTGTACAAAATCATGTTTTGGTTTCACAAAAGTATTTGAACAAATTGAGAAAACTAGTGGGCCTAACACATTTCCTTGAGGAACCCCAATCCAAAATCCATTTGACTGACATTTGATGACGATGTGCATTAATTACTCTCAGGACCTTGCTTTGGTGAAACTTCACAGACTTGGAAGCATATCAGGATCATAAATGTTTCAAAATAAAACTCATGGCTGGAGTCCAAGCACTGAGGGATCCATAACTGATAAGATGGCCCCAAGTGGAGCACAGACCATCTTGATATGAATCTGACTGCGCAGCTCCACCCAACTTGCTTGTTATTTTTCTTATTAAAAGTTGGTGCTCAACAATTCAACCGCAAACCGCAGCGCTTCTTGAAAGTCACGTCATCTTTCACAGAAACAAACAACAGAACTAAAATTTCCTCAAGAGTGGTTCAAAACCAAATAGGAGTTCAGCACATGCGTCTAAATATAAATCGAAAAGAAATGAAACCTCATCGTGATGCTTGCCAGTAAGTCAAGTCTGCATTTAAAGAACAAAGCCAGTTACGTAACAATGACTTGTCATGCCTTCACTGAGTCAACTCTTCCTCGCCATCCCACACAGCGAGCACCGACGAGCGTGGCCGACCTCCCCAAAAAAAGCCTCCTTCATCGTCTCATCATGACACAACATTGTGCACGACAACAACAACAACAACAGTGAAGAAACATCTGCTCGTCTTGAATGAACTGACTTGACTTCTTTTTTTTGGTGGTCCTGTGCCAGTTTGTTGTTTCTCACAGAGGGACTTCCCCTGTCTGTTTGGTGTTTCGGCTGCAGCTGCGAAAAAAAAAAAAAATCTGCCAAAACTATCTGTTTGCTTGTCCTGTTTAGGAAGCAAACTAATCTGTTTTAGTTAATAAACATTACTAAAGCAATTACTAGCATGATCAAATTCCACGTTAATTGACTTTTGGTATTTTAAATCTTTGCCTTTTGAGAGTCAAATTCTAAACTAATAAAAGCCCCCCCTCAAGTTAACTCATTGAAGCATGTGCAATGACGGAACACTGTTAATCTCCCAAATTACACAACAACGCAACCTGCCATGACATTTAGCTTCTTCCACAAATGCGTTTGTGTGGTTTTCCACTCGTCAAAGAGAAACTGCCTAAACAGTAGGCCCATTAAGATGAATATCAAAGATACATCATTAACATTTAGAAGACGTCAAGAGCAACAAAAAAGTTGCACTTTTCAGATTTTTTGCTTAAGGGGGTAAATTTCTGATTAGCGCTGGAGTGCAAACTAAAATTAAAATCCGTCAAGATCTTTCGAATGACCAGCTAATTTTTGCTTCAAACTAGCTATGTTAACTTGTTTTGACATCGAATTTTACTTCTATTCAAAGTGCACAACTAAAACAAAGGTAAAAGCAACCAAGTTCATTTTACATCCACCCCTTCTCATAAAACCAGTTAACCGTTGAGCGAGGCGCCAAACTGTTGCGTGTGGCGCTTGATTGCTCAGTTGCGCGTATGTGCGTGTTAAAATGCAAAGTACCAGATAGAAGTATTTCAATGTCATGTAAAAAATAAATACATGTATAATTGTATAAATAGATAAATGTATAAATAAATGTATAAAGACATGTATAAATAAATAAACAAATGTATAAATCAACTAATAAATAAACAAACAAATAAATAAATAAATAATAAAACCGCTACAAGGCAGTGGAAGGAGAAGCAAAAGGCCCGTTACCGTGGTTGTTGTCGTCGGACTGGTTGAAGCCGCACAGCTGGCAAATGGCACGCACCCACTTGCTCATCTCCTCCTCGGTCTCGGCCACCAGGTAGAAGGTGCGGTCCGAGGTCTTGATGTCGAAGACGAAGCTGTCCTGGAACTCCTTCCTCTTGAAGGTCAGGCCGGCGTCCACCTGCTCGCAGCAGTGCAGGTCGATGACCCGGATGGGCTTCTTGGAGTGGTCGTTCTTGTAGTACTCCAGCACGTCGGGGTCACCGCTCATGCGCCCGCTGCGCAGAATGAACCAGCGCTTCTTCCATGCCTGGCGGGTGGAGATAACACTTTGTGACGCAGCACTACTACATAAGATACTACTTGGAACAAATTTTGCATTGAAAAGAATGGCCACACATTCACTTGTGAGCACAAGACAGTCAGCAGCTGGACTTTGTTTGTGCTGTCAAACACTTTTGCTGTCAACACTATTAAAAAAAAAAAAAAAGGAGCACGCGTGTGGTTTTTGTGTGTGGCAGGTGTTTACGCCCACAAGCCCAACGTATTTCCTGAGCTGATATCCCTTCCACAGCTCAAAAACAGCAGGCAGTGCTCCACCGCCGTGACAGTTGTGAACCCCCCCCACCCCCCGACGACCACAGCAGGCACACGACACACACGCTGCGTGTTTATTTCCAGTCAAGTGTTGCTTTCAATGCTGCGATGGCACTGCAGTCCAAAGAATGAGACAGCGAGTTGAATATTGCTCCGTGAGTCAGCATGTATTTTAAAATATTCCTAGCTTCAATCATCTTTCCCCAGTAAAATAAATGGAAATCCCATCAATTCGTTATGCGCAACTCATTAAAAAGTGTAATTTTATTTTAATCAAAATATTACCACTCTGCATTATTGTATGTATATTTTAAGAATATAGAGGACTAGGGACTAGGAATTATTTTTTTAGGCCAATGTCAATTGGAAGAACGAGCTAATTGATCATCTATTTATCAGCCAATTGGTTTAAAAAAAATAGCAATTAAAATAAACTATATAATAATTTTAAAAATGTTGGTCTTAAGCTTGGAAGAAACAAGGAACTTATTCTATACATAATGCCCTTGGTTACAAATAGCGGCTTGCAAGAGGAAGAACCAGGAAGAGCGATGAGGGGGGGGGGGGCTATGGAGGTTTTTGGACATCCGCCAGCGATGCACTTCCACCAGGCCGTGTCTGCTGACACACAGGATCCTGCAAGGGCCCCCCACTTTTGCCCCCAAATTGACACAATGCAGAACCCAGTGACAAGTCTTGTCACAGATGTTCCTCGGGAGAAATAAAGACTATCCTGCTTTGAGGCCAAATAAAGACACTTGACTGTCATGGAGATGTTGAGCTTCCTGTTGACCACAGTTCATGAGGGCTTTCCTGCTGACTCCAGCAAGCCCCCCCACCCACCCCCCCCCCCACCCATCCTTCCATCATGTCACTCAAAAAGTAAAGTGTACGTAATATAATGTCCAGTTAGGCTTTTTTTAGCTAGTTTGAGTGTACTTTGCGCTCAACTTTGAAACCTCGAGGGGGTAACCTTAATATCGTTGCCGCACGCATGGATGCACCCGTCGGGCCGGAAAGCAGAAGAGCGAACAAAGATAAGCGTCAACGTGACAGTGACGACGGGCGCTCCGGCGTTACTCGACAAGGGGAGATGTTTAGGAGAACTCGCGAAAGCGGCGGACGTGGGTTTCCGATAAAAACTTGTTTCCTAAGAAAGTGAATGTGAACTTGCCAATTTTTCTGACAAGCCGACAAATTCGTTTCAGTCTTCATAGGGGGCGGAGCTTTCTCTTCGACAAGTACAGTAGAAGTAAAATGGCTGCAGCTCGGGCCAGATCTCCTTTCAAATGGTCTGTCTTTGAATTAGGTTCTGGAGCAGTGCCCGCTTGCAAGAGGCCAGCGCGACCTGGCTCCGTTCCTCCTTCGTATTAACTTGGAGACATCTCCAGCCTTATCAAAGTCAATATACAATCGGGAGATCACCATGGGAAACCGGTTCAAAACAGACACGACTGACAAAGTGCAGAGCTCCATCGTACCAAAGCTACCAGTCAAATTCAGATGGCTCACATCCAGATTCCTCAATCTGACTCAGGAGCAAAAGAATCATCACACCAAACCTCATTTTCATACAGAGCCATTAATCCAGGGTCCGAAACCAGTTCAGTGCGTTTAGACCATGTATTACATTCTGGCCAGGATTCTAATCAAAGTCAGTTGAGCGGTTCTCTGAAACAAATCACAGACTATTTGTTCTATTACTGTTGTCCTACTTTCTCATGCGCTCTCCCGTCGGAAAACAATTCCCCAATAAAAAGTCACTCATGAAAGAATGGCACACACAATAGAATGAGCTCAGCCAAGCCAACCCAACGACCCGGCCCGTCTGAGCCCATTGATCACTGGAACTGTGGGAAGTGAGGCCCGCAGCTTCACAACTAGGCTAACCTCCCCCGTCTCTCCCACACGCAACCCCCCCTTTCACCCCCCCAGCCCGGAGCCCGTCTGATCCTCCCACCGCCTTCAGGCGACACAGCTCGGCGAAGACACTCTGGCCTGGTTACCAACCGGGCTGCATTTCGGCGTCAAACAAATAGAGGCTGATAAACCAAGACACCCACCTCCGACTGTCCAAAATAGCGACTGTTTGTCGATAAGCGGGCGTTTGTCTATTTTTAGCAGACGTGTATTGTGGGAAGATAAACAATGGCCGCAAATACTTTGCTGAAATAATAGACGCACCATGCGGAGGACACAAGTTTCCGGGAAACAGACAACGGCAGCTTGCCAAAAAAAAAAAAAATCTATCTTTCACATCCGTATCATCATCATTGCACACATTATTATTATTAATATTATTATTATAAGCTTGGTGGTACTTTTTTTTATCTTTATTGTCAGTTATCTTAGCCATCTTAGCACATATCCGTGCAGAAGTGACAAAAATACTTAAAGGGGAAGTCAACTTGAATCTTGAAATGAGTAATCTTGAAACTTAAAACGGTAATATGCGGCTCAACAAAAGCAACAAATGTTTTTAAAAGTCAATACGTAGAGCGCCGCCTCTTAACGAAAACAAGTAACTGTTTGAAATGCAAAGTACTGCTTTGCTTATAAATGAAAAACAACCGTTTTTTTTGGAGTTTGCTTTTTAACTTGGAAATGATGCCTATGAAAATGAGACCAGGTTGAAATTGGACCATATCCGACCTTTGACTTCAACTAACTTCCAAATTGAGCTCAGATTCCCTCAGAAATCGATAGAATTTCTACCCTGGCATGAAGAAATGAATCCCAGAACATTCCAACAATGAGTAGCTGAATCGCTAACTAGCTGCACTCAATGCTGTGCTGAACTTCCTCCATTTTTTTCCCCCATCAAGTTGAAAAAGAATCATCCAGTAGATTATATCTACTTAAAAAATGTAACAACTTTTTTTCCAGCTGAACTCATTCTTTAGATTCAGTAAAGTTCAAGAAAACCAACTTTTCAAGAACATGTCAAAAACAAAATTGCATAGCGCAAAGCCTTGACCAGGAACAAATCGGCACAATTAGGTTCTGACATTTGACCCGACTGCACTTCAGCGCCTGATTGAGAAGATTTACGACGACTGTGACCCCGTTTCAACGCACAGTAATTTATGTGACGCATGGCAAGTAGCGCCAGCCTTTGCACTACATAAAAAAAAAAAAAGTCACTGCTTTGGTCCTCCTTGAGGGAGGCAAGAACCCGGTAAGAGTTAAGAGAATCTTCTCTCTGTCCTTGGAATGCGGGCTGCATTGCGTGTGACCGCCGCTGATGACGAGGGCGATTGTTGCTATCTGCGTCGTCCAGACCAACAAACAAGGCAGCCTTTTGTGCTTTCCTTTTTAAAAACAATAATGCGCCGAAGCGGTTGTTGGTGCCGTTTTGTGTTTTTTTTTTTCTTGCGCGGAGCAGAAGGCTGGCGAAACAAAATGTCACACGCGTTGTTCTTGTAGAGGAGTGAAGCTGTGATGGATGATGCAGCCCACACACGCACTTTTGGTTCGGGGACGCTGCCAGATTGTACAAGTGTGACAAGCTGTGGTCTGCTAGCATTTCCAAAACAATATCTTGGAGTTTTAGCACTCCAGTCAAACTAGACTCTTTTCCCCCCTCGGGGGTGGGGGGGGTTGCGAGCCAGCATTCGGCCCAAATCCAAAACCTGACGTGGTAATACATCGGCTGGAAATAAACTAGATGGAGTGCACCGACGGGTTCTCGTGTTTGTGCAGCTGTGTGTGTGTGTTGTGTGCGTGTGTGTGTGCTCTCTCCAGGTTATGAGCCCCCCCAACCCCCGTGTCCTCCTATTGTACAACGTGTTTGGTTTGGATGTTTGCTCATGCACGTTTGAAAACACGATGACTGACGCGTATCAGCTCATTTGTTGAAACAGTTTGCCACACTAGCGGCGCACACACATTCACACACACACGCACGCACACACACACGCACGCTACTAGAACAGATACATTCCGCATAATTGTTCAGCACACAAGCACCTCTGATGTCATTAGTGGGCGTGGCTAATGTTAAGTGGGGACTTGCATGACCTCTGCTGCAAATAGGGAACACCTTGCCCTACAATGTTTACAAACATCTATTTAAAAAAATAAAAACAAGGTTTCAAACAGAAATACACAACAAACCATGACCCCAAAACATATCAATTTCAAATACATCTAAAAAACTAATCATAAATAAACGGCTGTCATGAGATTTGATGCGTCAAGCAGTTATAGGATAGCGATCGGTAATTAGCTTGGACTTCTTAAATAACCACTAAGTAGGACAAAAATGTACGCATCCAACAAAGATCCTTCATAACTCCCACTAACGACCCGAGCTAAACTTAAAGCCTCCTTAACATTTTAATCGAGATGTATCACTTCAACATGTTTTGTGGCATCAAAGAGCGGAACCCCCCACACACACACACATTTTATGTGGCACATAGAATCAAATTGTGTGTCAATTTCATGATGTGTGCTCAAATATTCAGAATTTAAACCAGTCATGAGCAACAAACACTGTGTCATCCCGCTGGTCCCTAATGGCTTGAACTTACTCATCAGTTTACACAACAGCCAGCGAGCTCAAACCAAACACGAGCAGAGAAGTTGCACAGTTTACACAAGCTGGTGTCGTAAGAGACGTTAAGCAGACGGCGCAAACGGATGCTGGGCGTCTCTGGTTGTTCTCCAGTGCCGTCCGTCCGAGCAGGTATCACAAACAAAACAAAGAGCACGGGCCGAGCGCTAACAAGCCCGGACAGACGTTGGATGTTCATCACAATCATGTCATGCATTCATCTATAGTGGCTTAATTAGTCAAAATCAATAGGGAGCTTTACCGCAAGCAACTTAGCTAACCTAGCTAAGATAAACTAAGCTAGCCTCTAGCCTTCAAAAACATCTTCCTTTTGATGTAGCCTGTTGCTACCTTCAGAAATTCCTCTGTGGTTTTGCTCCTCTAAGTGTGGACTTGTAAGATAAAGGCGGCATTTTCATGGCAGCTCTTAAAAACAACTTTTAAAGACTCAAGTGTGTTGGTTATGAGCAGTGAAATTGCATTTTTTAACAAGTCAAGCGTGGCCTGCGGCTCTGCAGACAAAACTGGGTCTTGAGTTTTTGCGGCTTTGCCGTACAAATCTGAGCGAGTCCACATAGACGTCATCTAGCGGTTCTGTCGTGCTACTGGCTGCAGCATCCGTTATCATATGACTGTCATTCCATTGAACCGCTGACGTAGTTAGACTGGCTGGTCTTTACAAGAGTTTCAAATAGGAGCTTTTTTTGTCTTGTTATTAATTGAAACGCATGTTGAGATGCTGCTTGGATAAACGTGAACTCCTGTGAGTGTTCTTTGCCAGAGGGCAAGAGAAGAAAGAAATGGCAAAATATCCCTTTGCAGTCTGAGGGAACATCTGCCGTTTCGTAAGCACCCAAAACTAGCTAGCGCTAGCTAACAGCCGCCACAACAGGGGCTGATTATTGGATTCGTTTGCTTAACTAAATAGAATTAATCTAATGAGTGAATAAATAAATAAATAAATAATAATTAAAAAAAAAAAAAAACATCCCAAGCAAGCCACATTTCAAAATCCAAATATGAAACCCTTCCACTTCATCAGAATCTAACTGCCTGCCAATAAAAATGGAACAAGGCAAATGTCAAAGCAGGAAACGACGAGGCGCTCCCGCCTGACCTCTGAGGGCAAGGACTTCCCAGAGCAGCCCCCCCCCCCCCCGATGTGCAAAACAGCATCCTCGCTGGCAGCGCGACATGAGTGGCAAACAGCTCTGCGCCTTCTTTCCTCGCACGAGGGCAGGAGCGCTATCGTTTTCCCGATAGCATCACTCTGGAATGTAGCAACTCTTTTGCGTATGTGAACAGACACGTTTGAGCAACGGACAGGTGGGAAGGCGTTTTTTTTTTTTTTTTTCATCTTGACGTGGGAACAGGATTTCGAGTGTTTACAGTATGTCACTGGAATGATTCATGTGGTATTCGCAGACTGACGTGAATTTGATTCACACTCATATTTACAGTGTACACAGCAGCTCCTGGCTGACTAACTGACTAACTACGTCAAGTAAATGGAAAAAAAAAAAATAGAGGTAAATAGAACACCTAGGCATGGCAATTTCTACGTTGTTTTTTTTTATCATCTCCTGACTGGTCATCACAAAAAAATGTATTTACACATGAATGCTCTGAGCTCTGCCTAGCAACGAGTGATAACGAAAGCTTGAGGTCACCAGAGAGAAGAAGCTTGCGAAAACTTGAGGTCACCAGAGAGAAGAAGCTTGCTGCGCCTGTTCTTATCGTTTTCTTGGTATGTGGTTGAAACTACTCGGACAAAAGTAGTGAGACATTCAAGGACAAAAAGAATATATATCAAATTGGATGATTTTAGGGGTCGGTGCATACTTTTGTTTCCCCAACATGACATGCATGCACCTTGATGAGGAAACCTGAGCTGCTCCGATAACAACAATATTTTAGCAAGGGGGAGGCAGCAAAGTTTGCAGACTCATCGAGCGTTTGCGTGCTGTGGAACTAGTGAGTCACCGCCGCCGAGCGTTAATCCCATTGGTAAACAATTAGGAAACATCCCGGAGAGCCTCGCTCCCACGTAAAGACATCGACCTCCCTCGGCCCCGCCCCCAAACCAACGGTTGACTTTGCATACATTTGCATGCCTGACTTGTTTTTACCTCCTCCGTCACCTCTCACGAGACAAAGCCTCAAAAACCAACGGGTCTCGAATTAAGGATCCGGGAAGTTACACACACATTGTAAACTGGCAGGGCAACACAAACAAGTAAATAATGATGACTATTATTTGCCGTGTACAACAGACTCTTGTTTGTTTATGCTTCATTTGTATGTTTTGGGTAACTGTTATGCGTTAAATTAGCACTTCATGCTAAATGTTTAACAAGTGTAGCCCACGTTTACGCGATCAGGATTTTAGTCCTTGAGGAAAACGTTGTCTCCTCGATTTGGAACCCTTGCGCCAAACAAAACCCAGAAGTCAACATTTCAACAAGAAGCAACTGATTAACACACTGTGGCGGTGTCCGGATTAGGGAGGATTTCACGGTTGGGTGGGACGGACGGCTGGATGGGTGCTGGGGGGGGTTACTCGGGACACCTCGTCCATTGTTGGGAAAAAGAGACAACACTCGTTCCGATGCCACGAAAGGCCTCCGGCGCTATCCGAGACAGCGTGGCGCAAAAAGACTCGCCTAAGCCAAGGCAACAAATAAATTGCTTGTCAACTCTTTTTGTTATGTGTGGTATCAAATTAGTTTTTTTCCATAAACAAACAACAAAAATATTCCACAAGTCCCACTCAAATCACCAGGCGGAGATGATTTGTTTGATATCCTGTGTCCATAACGAACAAAAACTGTTGAGGAAAGACGATACTGCAATTAGCGCTCTCGCACCTAACTGACATTTGTTAACTGACAATTCTCGCTAGAATGTTTGCCCAACTTTGAATCTCTGCTTGATTTTCGATGGGGTTTTACTCTAAAACCAATCGGTGTAAATGGCAGCTGCGGCGTGGCATCGTTTTTCAAAAACCTCCCTGTTTTTTCTCTTCATTGTTACCCACCAAAAATGCGTTCTTATCTATTTTTGGTACACTAACCTACCGTATAAAAGATCACACTTGGCGCATTCTTTCCAATTTCCACAAGCATTTCCAGACAGACCAAATAGCTTGTTGATTAGCGGAGACAACGATGAGGCCCGCGCCACGACCCAAAAGTCACCTCGGTCAGCTGACAGCAATAGCGCCGTGTAAAATAGTCCCGATTGTTCCCCACACTTGACTTTAAGAGGAAGGAATTCCAAACGCTTGGATGATTGAGTCCACATGTTTGCTTGTTGTGAACATCTCATGACATGGACGCCTAGCGCCCGCCCTGCAGAGGTGGCAAAAACACCAGGCCAGAAATATAGAACAAATTAAATATGGCAGTCATGGAGTATTTGTACACGAAGAACCAAACTAGTTAATCGTGTCCTATCACTAACCTCGATACGTCAGCATTGTTGTAAACCGAGGACACCTCAACTACCTGAGACCTACCCACCCGCAATGGTCCACGACCCACTTTTGTGCCCGACCCACGTGTTGAGGACCACTGTCTTATTAGCTGTGGATGGGAGTGGAGATGTGATTTTATTCTCACTCGCCTCGCTCTTGTTTAGACAGAAGAGCTTCTTCCTAAGTACAATCGCGGCAGCAGCTGCTCCGCGGTGGTCTCTGTGTAAACACGTCGAAGACAATGGTGGAAGAAGACATTCTCCGATGCTTTTCCCAGATGATGATACACACGCACACGCGGGGATGACATCACAGTAAAGTCAAAGCGGCCCGGTAGTAATGCAACACCGCACATAAACAAACGACAGCTGTATTTATAGATTGGCTCATGCTTTCATAAATCCTATTATGTGAGTGGCGGCTGCCCCGTGCTTGACGGGTGACCCCGCCCCGACACCCGGCCGGCTTACGGGAGCTTTATCGGGCCACTCAAGGAGAGAGCCCCGACCGTTGCGATGACACGGACAAGATGGAAATGACTCGCATCAGACGTGACCTCATAGTGATTGGATGATGCCGGCGTGAGTGCGAGAGGCATTTCGTGGGGAGCGTAGACAGCTGCAGGCGTGTATACGTCATATGACCGTCCCTCCCCCCGCCACTCCAATCTGGGTGGCCGTCTGTGTGAAATTGGCATGTTTATAGCACTAAAACAAAAAAGCTACTGATTGTGCGTCTCGGTATTCCTGCGGGGATGTGTAAAGTGGACCAGATGTTTTGGGGGATGCACCTGCTACCACTTGAAATACAGTCAGACGGGTCAAAACACTAAATGGCTGAATCACAGAATGACACCCAAACAAGATAGAGGTTTTGTTATTGGAAAATTTTCATGACACACCACTAAATCAAAATATTGCAAAAGGGGATAAATGGGTTAATTATGTACTTCATTAGGCTTGCATCTAAAGGAAAACTGAAAAACATTTCATTGTTGTGTCTGTCACCATGCATAAGTGACAGCCATATTAGCAAAGATACAATATTGGGTAATTTCCTGTGACACATTGATTGTGACTTACTGGTGTTCCTAACATAAATACCACTACTACTAGTAGTAGTAGTAGTAGTAGTAGTAGTAGTAGTTGTAGTAGCATCTCATTTTGTCTGTCACGTTGCTTGCGTAGATATATGAAGATAAAATATTTGCAATAGTTAAATCTTTCGGGGACCAATTAGGTGAAATTTGATCATTTCCTGTGGCACACCTGCCATGGCATAGTGGTGATTGACAAGCAATGATGCATCAACATAGGCTAACCATTATTTTTACTATACTCATAAATTCAGCAGATTACGGTGCTATTTGCACTACTCCAACCACCTTTATGTTCATGTGTCAATTTATGAAACTGTATAGGACACTTTTTAATACGGCATACTGTGCAGGTGTGCCTAACCAAGTACCGGCTACAATTCGAAAGAAGCACTCACGTATCTCCGCAGTTTCCTCTCCGGCGGCGACTTCCTCAGCCAGCCTTGGAGGATGACTTCCCCGCCGCTCATCTCGCCGACAACAAGCCCCGTCCGTCCGTTCCCAACAGGCGGCTACACACGTAGGACGCCCCCGGTCGGCGTGCACTTCTCCCCCATCCGAGCCGAGGCGGGATAATTAGAACCAGGGGAGGGAAGAAAGACGGAGAGGGGGCGTCTGGCGCTCCTGGTGGGGCAGATGTTATCGGACGAACCTGGGCTGCTCCTCCGCGGAGAAACTCGACTGATGCGGGCCAGCGTCACGGGGCAGTTGCGGACGCTTGTTTTGTAACTCGACAACCACGCCCACGGCCGGCTTGCTGAGGGATGGGCAGGCACCGGGAAGCTACAATATTATTTCAAACGGTAGTTGAAATTCTTTACATGTTTTACAACAAACAACGAAAATAAAATACTTAGCGGAAGTCAACAAATAAGCAGTGTGAGTAACATGCTTTAAAAAGTCTCGTAGTCAAACGTCCCACAGTTGGATTGGATGAAGAAACAGCACCACCCTGAGGCGCCTTTAAGTAATTACATGCATTAGAACGTTAACTCTACTTTGGTTAGGGCGGAAGAAATGGATGGAGGGTCTTACCACAGTTGGCAGCAGTCTGGAAAAGGTGTAGAAATCCTCACACCGACTAGTACAGTATAGTTCCACGGAAAACTCATCATTGATTTCATAATTTATGACAAATTTATTCATTTAATAATATTCATTTCGAAAGGAGACTCAAATGAGACTACAGCAGACAAGAATGTGAAAATCTGGGGAAAGGAATCACATCTTTGATGTTGTCTACTCCCAGAATGCATTGCAGATATCGCTCGAACCCCATTCCGAAGCCACCATGAGGGACGGAGCCAAAACGCCTCAAATCCAAATACCTGAAAATAAATGTATTCTCATTGGATCATGTGGCCATTTACATCAAAATGTCCTTTATGAATGTAAGCAATAAATATTTGTATTTTTTTTTTTTACCAGTCATAGGTGTCCTCTAATCCGACCCTGAGAAGAAAAAAATAATTTAACCCTTTATGTAAAATTTATTTAGAGATGTGTTCCTTGGCTCAAAAAAAAGCTTGAGGGGAAAAACTGATCTACCACCCAAATGAAAGTGGTGCGAAGGTGCGCTTACTCTTCCAGGCGAGCCCTCAGCAGGTCCAGCCTCTCCTCTCTCAGCGAGCCCCCGCACAGCTCCCCAACGCCGGGCACCAGAAGGTCCACAGCAGCCGCCTGCGCACCACAGCGCCACATTACAAATCGTCTCGCTCGACCTTTGGTCCTGGCCGGTTTGAACCCACCGTGTGCTGGGGATGGTCCCGATTGTCTCTGGTGTAGAACGGCTTGAGCTGGTACGGATAATCGGTGACAAAGAGTGGACGCGTGCCACAGTGTTTCACCAGATACTTCTCGTGCTCCGTGTGAAGGTCGCAGCCCCACTGAGAAGCGAAACCAGCGCAGGTCAAGGTGCTGCTCGGGCGGCTGAGATGTTTAGGAGATCATACGCACGTTTGTGGGGAAGGCGAACGTCTGCGAGCTTCGCTTAAGGATTTCTATTGCCTCACTGTAGGTCATCCTGGAAGTACATTAGATGGACTTCCTTGAGCACTTATTAAAAAAAAAAAAAGAAAAAAGACCCATGCCAAAATCCCATCAAATGAACTCAACTGTATTTATAGAGGCCTTCAAAAGTGCCGATGCTGCAAAATGACTTACACGTGGAATTTCTCCTTCAGCATGGCCTCCACGGCATCCTATTCCGGAGATGCAGAAAGAAAGCCGAGTGAGACGATTGGCCAGCCGGTTACCGGGCAGGACGGGAGTTGGAGAAGCAAAGCGACTCGCTCACCCTGTGTCCCGGTGTCACATGCTTATGGAACAAATCCACGTCTTGAGCGCAGCGCTCCAACACGTGCTCGGTGGTCCATTTGAACATGTCCTCTATGACCTGAGGCGCATAAAATTCAGACCATGTCAAATGGGCCAACTTTCAGTGACGGTTAGGTTAATTTTTTTTTCCCCCCACCTTGCTTAGTTACAAATCATTGCGCATTATCAAGGATGCACTGGCGGCCACGGCGAGTGGTCATTAGATTAATTATGAGAAAACATCGACTTTAATTTTGTTTTTCTTACAATAATATTATTGTCTTTCAACATTGCTATTTTTTGCAAGTATCGTACGACGACGGGCGCACCTCCATGAGGTCCTCGAGGGAGCGCGTAAAGGCCAGCTCCGCCTCCACCATGTAAAACTCCGCCAGATGGCGTCGGCTCTGGGAGTTCTCGGCGCGAAATGTCGGCCCGAACGTGTAGACTCTGGAAAATGACCTGAAGGCAAAACCACGGAGAGACACACTTGACGATGCGCTCTGTGTGTGTGTGTGTGTGTGTGTGTGTGTGCAGAAGCTCATCTTTTGCCTCGAGGCAAAAACTGCAAAGCAATTCCACGGACGGAGGTACTAAAAAAAAGAAGAATAAAACGACATCTCACCCTGCCATGACCTCCAAATGGAGCTGCCCAGACACGGTCAAGTAGGCCGGAACCGAGAAGAAATTCTCATCCTTGCTGTTCTGCGGCCAGGAATGCTGCAGAGAAACACATTGGCCGGCAACTTTATTAGGCACAGCGCTCTGTTGACAACCAGAACAAGCACAACATCTTTGGAGACGGCCACAGTACAACGTTCTCGCTATGTTGTGAAATGTTCTCGTGACATGGATGACCGCACCATTAAGTTAGGGCGCCACCTAGTGGTGGTCGTCTTAAGTATAGTTAATTAACATGTCATCATTTGCTCCAAATTGGGGGAGATAAAAAATTGAGATCTGAACAATCGTGGGGAAACAAATATGAAATGTCCAGAGTATACGGCAAAAGCCTCGTAACGCACTCTCACCTTGATCTGAAAGAGCTCGCCGGCCCCCTCGCAGTCGTTGGAGGTGATGATCGGCGTGTGAATGTGCACAAAGCCATTTTCCTGGTAAACAGGAAAGCGGAGCAAGCATCGGTCAGGGTCTGACTTTGCAAAACTCTCCGCTGACTTGACCTCACCTTGAAATAGGAGTGAACGGCCGAAGTGGCCTCGCCGCGTATCCTCAGCAGGGAGCCGAAGGCGTTTGTTCTGGCGCGGAGGTGAGGGAACTGGCGGATGTACTCAAGCTTGTGGCGCTCTTTGATTTTAAACGGGAAATCCTGTGAATGAAAACAAGGGATGACGAGTTGTGAAGCATAATAACACAAAAAAAAAAGGAACAAAGAAATAGTGGAGCCACAAGAAAAGAAAGAATCACAGATTGAGGTCATATGTATATTTTTGTGATAGAAAGTCTTGTGTTTGAAAGATTCCAGGTCATTTCGTTCTTGAAGATATGACTTTTATGCAAAAGAAATAAATGACAAATGACAATCTTGATGAAAAGAAATTGAAGTATGCAAAACCAAGAACTTATTCTTGAAGTTTTGATATCCGAAATATATCTAACTTTTCATTTGGAAAACACACAACTGGTTTCTCATGGTTACTTTTTTCCTTTTTGGGTGCTCACCAAAGGGTTACATTGTCCAACCAGGTCGATGTGCTCCGCTTGCAGCTCCACGGGCTGTTTGGGGTGCAGACTTTTCTTCAGGATGCCTCGAACTTCAACGGCGCTCCCAAATGTGAGCAGCCTTTAATTGGGGGGGGGGGGGGGGGGGGGGGGGGGGAGAAGATTAGTTTTCTTCTGGGCAGTTGACAATACAAAAGTCCTTACGGCTGGTTCTGCTCAGGACTGCCGATGATCTGCAGCGACTGCAGACAGCTGCCGTCGTTGACATCCAGGAATAGATTTGCCTTCTGCGATCTGACGGAGCGAACCCATCCCTGACAGAAAACTGCTTTGTGTTATTTGTAGATCCACAACTCAATGCAACATTACGGTGAACTGCAGACAGTCACATTTTGTGTGGAAGCCCGGGCAAGATGTGATCATGCACCCATTCCCAGAAATGTAGAAAGACACAACACGCACGCACGCACACAGGACGATCTTAAACGCTACCTGCACTTGGACGTTTGCTTCCAAGCCAGTGCCTGAAATTGCTTCAGCGACTCGAAGCTTCCTCGGCGCCTTTTTGCAGAAATGTCTCAGAGTTTTTAGCAAAACTCTACGAGAGGCGGAAGCAACATAACACGTTTGTGCGGCAGTCCGAAACATTTTACTAACATCACGACTTCTAAACCACTAAAGCATACGCGGCGTCAAGGTTTTAAGACATAAAACCATAAGTTTGATGGCGATTTAAGCATGAACCGGCTTGCTTGGCTTTCACCTGACATTCACGTTGATTCCTCTGTTTCACTTCCTGGTTGAGTCTTCCGCTATTGGTCCGATGAAATTACGTATGACAACAAGTATCCAATCAGATTAAAGACTGTCACAGCGGAGTATGAACGTGCTCATGGGAGTTGTAGTTTTCTTTTCAATTATCAAAATGCACGTTTTTATTCATACATGAAATTTAATTAGACTAGAACGAGTTTCTTTCTTTTTATTTACATCATCCACTTAAACATATTAGAATAAACTATTTTTATTTGCTTCAGTTTGGTTCTTGGTGAGAAAACAATCATCCACATCCAAGTCTCCTTATGTCGGACACAAACTGCCCCCCCATTCTGCAGAGTACTAGAACCGTCTCCCATCTGCAGGAAAGTGCTCTTGAAATTAATCTGGCGTGATGAATGGATCGTCAGCGTCAGGTCTATTTGCATTTAAAGCCCGCTCATTCACCGCCCGCCGTGACACCGGGTGCGCGCGCCCGACCGCCCATGGGTGCCGTACATCAGGATGCCAGTTTTGGAATAAGATGCACAATTATTCACCTGCCCCCCGGTACCCCCGTTATCCTCACGGAGCCTGGTGGTCTGAGAGAGATGCGACAGGCCGGCTGCGTGCAACCTCTGTCTGCCTTCTGACACATCATCATTAAAAGCTTACCGTGATGCATGGCTGATATTAATAATCTCCATCTTGGTGATGGGAGCAATTATGCACATGCGCTCATCTTAGTGGGAGAAGCGGAACAATTCAATTCTCCTTGGTGATTCACTGACAAGAGAGTGGAACGCTAACTGAGGGCATTTGTCAGAAATGTCACAATTCTCTCGCACCGGAATAGAAGCTTAAAAAAAAAAATAGAAACATCGAATTGATGAAATACTGAAAGTAATTAAAAAATTATTGTAATAGAACAAAATGTTTTGATGAATAAAGGAATAGAATTAATGTCAGCAGTTAAACGGGTGAATGCAGCGAGGTGACTGAACTACTGTAACTGTACCACAAGATGGCGCTGTAGCTCCACATGACAAAAAAAAACGTTACCAATTCAAATTCCTTCTCATGCTCGCTCCTGTAGATTTATTAAGATTTATTTATTAAGTGCTCAACTGAGACCGCTCATGTCCCTCCTGGACCTTGTGAGTACACTTGACGACACTTTCTTATTTATTCTTTTATTATTATTTTTTTTACCTCGTGTAGTGTACCTATTGAAGTGTTCATGAGGTGTACCTAATAACAGGCCACTTCATTAGGGAAAAATCATGGTTATAGTTGAACTGAAAGTGAAAAGTGCCACACCCGCCCTCACCCTCACCTCCTGATTGGCTGGTTTCTTTTTGACGTCACTTATAGACACTTCATTTGGTACACTGCCATTTTCAAGTGTACCTAATAACAGACCATTTCATTAGGGAAAGCAATCCCCTCACCTCCACCTCCTGATTGGCAGTTTTATTTGTGACACTTCTTCCCAAACATATAAGCTACACACGTAAAACACAAGAAAAGCTGGAGGTTTGTCATCCCAGCTCATGGAGGACGGGAGCCGGCCTTCTCCTCCTCCAAATATTGCGCATTCCCAAACGGAGGCCAGCCATTGATTTTATGTGGCACGGCTCGTTAAGTGCTGATTAGGCCGTTATAGCGGTATGATTTCAGGGAATGGCTCATGTGACAGGCCAGCAGACGCGAGTCGAGCGGAACTAACCGCCGCCATCTTCCCTCAAAGTCACCGGGGATGGCGCGCCCCTCGACTCTGACTCCGCAATGTTGGCCCGAACCCTTACAAGCAGTTATTCTATAGGCGAAGCACGCTCTCTTATTGCCCTCGGGTGGTACGTGACAAAAAAAAATAAAAAATCACTGCCTAAATCAGGGGTGTCAAATTATTTTTTTTGGCGGGCCGCATTGTAGTCCTAGCTTCTTTCGGAGGGCCATTATGACTGTCACCCCAAATAAATGTATGAGCACCTCATATTAGATACAGTAAAAGCTACAAAACAAAGTGACAAATAACTTGTTTTCAAATCAGATGAGTAAAAACTGGTCAAATATTAAAAAAAAAAAAATTAAAAGTGAAGACAATTTGCAATTCTAGTAATGACACACGAATTTGATGCACAATTTGTCTTCGCGGGCCACATAAAACAATGTGGCGGGCCGTATCTTGTCCCCGGGCCTTGGGTTTGACACACTTGTGGCCTAAATTCATTCATTCACTTCAGTTGTATTTTTTATTTATTTTTTTTACATTTACAAACGGGATGTACATGACACACGCCAGGAAATACTAAACAAATCACCACGAATAAATGAGCCGTGAGTCCGCTCTTCTCCGCTGTCATTAACACAACACCCCCCTCCCCTCCCTTCCCCTCAAATGATACGTTTCATTTACCCCCGCTGATGACGCTAATGATATGTGAGTGAAAACGTGCTCTCCTCCAGATAGCGAGACAAAACCGGCGCAAGAAAGAACCCATCTTGTTAGAGGCAACGCGCGGCTCAGGCACTGTAATTTGGATTTGGACACTCTTGACACGGACTCCTCTGTAGGCGACGTGCATTAAGCGTGTGCGGGTGTGATCGCAAAGGTCAGACTGCTGCAATAAGGGCCGATGTACTTTCTCCCCCCCCCGAAGCATTTTTCACTGTCAGTGTCAAGGGCATCAGATGTTTGGCTTGTCTGCAAATGTTATTTTATCGAAAAGCACAATAAAGTGAAACGCCTCCATATCACAAATGGCACATTGGGAGAAAAAAAAAATTGCATAGCTGTTGATGCGAGTGCGGCGAACCTGTTGCCGTTCAATCAAGGCAATAATAGCTTTGCGTTCGACTTCTACAAAATTGCCGGGAACGGCGTCAAAAGGAATTGAAACGTGCTTATTATTAATGGAGTGACCGTCACTGTTGACTCATCACGCAGGCATCACCGACATGGAAAGGCCTCAATTAGTGCGGCGGCTGGCTGACACCATCTTTGTCACGGCGATGAAGTGCGACATGAAAAGCTGTCTGAACACGTTAAGGACGATTCTTATCCCGGGTGACCTCGTAAAAGCCTCAGATGCGCTGTCGATAACCGTCGGCGTCAAGCGCGGAGGCCCGAGGTGGAGATTAGCCACGTGAAAATACAAAAGTGACATTTGAGCCTTCACACCTGTCAGGTCGAGCTTCACAAGCGCGGCCGAGGCTCCGGAAACTTCCCACGTTTTTTTAATGAACCATTCCTCTAGGTACCATTTATTACTTTCAACACATTTTTCTGCCAGTAATAGCTTGAAGCACATGTTGCGAAATTTCAGCTTCATTTAACGCAGAATAATTTGTAGCTCAGCTCACTATATTTTCCAGCTAGCTTGTGCAAACCTGCTCCTAGCGTACATTTCCACCCCATTAGCGTGTACGAGAGGCGACGCCGACCCCCGGCTGACCCGCGCAACGGTGACATTTTCAAAACGAAGGATTGGCTTTCATTTGCGCCGAGTCATTCTAATGACGCGGCACCAAACGAGAGCGAGCACCTTCGAGGACTTTAGCTGCCCTCCCTCAATAGCTTTAGCAACATTAAGCTTTTATTACGGCGCCATCATTTGCATGGGCCGGATGATTAAAAGATGAGCTCGTCCCGGTCGCCCCTGCAGAGACGCTTGAAACGCAGCGCGTGTGCGAGGCTTTTCATTTTCATGTTTTGAGGGTTGCTGCAAAGCGGGCAACAGGTGGGCTCCTCACTTTTGTTCAAAACATCGCTCGCTGTCAGGAAAATAAACAGCGGGTCGACTTAAAAGACGGCAGGTGTTACACATTCATTTGCACTTTGGGCTTTTTTGCGAACTGTGCACACAAGAAAAGAAGCCTTTTTCTTTTCTTACTTTTCTCAAAAACAAGTATCTGTGCTTGGACTAGCAGGAGTACTTCTGCCATGCATCAAATAAAATGGCTGCCGGTCCAAAACGACCCAATATTACAGCACTATTTATTGTTTGAGTGACGTGACCTAAAGAGCATTACATCTATTTTAAAATTGGCCATTTTCTTTTTCGATATCAATTGCATTCGGATAAAAGGAGGTTATTTATAGCCATGACGCTTTACATGTTGCTTTAATCAATATAAAGAAATTTGTATTCCATTTGCAAATCCCCAGATTAGCGCGACGGTAGCGAATGTCAAGAGGGATGCACATGACTTTTTTTTTTCTTTTTGCCACCTGTCACAGCAGACTTCAAATGAAACGTCAAATTTTGCTTCAAGTTTGCAATTTATGGTTCCTACCGGCAGGCCTTCGTCAGCTTTCTGCAAGGGCGAAGGTGAATTTGTTGGCGTTATGATTCCAGCCTGCAGGGGTAAACAAAGATGTCTCGCTGTGGCAAAATTTTAGTTCTCAACGATAACAACTTTAGGGACTGTAGAACTTTCCATTGAGACGGCGCACATATAGAACTTCCAATGTTTTTTTATGACAGTTTTTGGCATTAAAATTTGTTACTACTCACCTCATCCAGCAGCCAGATGGGGAAGTGGACGGGTCTAGTTGAGAAGGAGAAGTTCAGAAAGAAAAACATTTTAGTTTGCATGCTTCAGTTTTACTAGGCAGCTTTGGTCTCTGTTTCTGACATTCACATGATTTGTCCACCTATTGAACATGATCTGATTAATTATCATTAAGTTAATTGGGAAAATAATAAAAAAATAATAATGAAAAAATAAAATATATAAAAAACATAATAATAAAGTACATAATAAAAAAATTGAATAATAAAAAAAATAAAACGTAACATTAATAGTGTTAATTATGAGCAACTGGTGTAGACAATTAATTTTCCATGACAGAACTCAACACAAGCAGATAAACACAAAATATTCCCTTTATTTTTTTTTTTTAACTCATTCTACCTTCATAAGACTACACAGGATGTAGCTCTAAGCGGTATCTACAGTTTGCATCTTTTTCATTTACAGCGCGCTTCTTAACTCGTCATCGTATTTACAGTCTGAGAAAAACAACAACAAAAAAAAACACTGTGTTGGAAACTCAAACAAAATGAGTCTGGAACTTTAGCAGGGCGGGAGGGACAAAAAAACAACAACAACAACAGTTCTCAGTGCAGCCATCATTGAACATACAAATCAAAACGACAGAACAAAAGGAATTGGGACACCAACAGATTCCCAATGCTTTTGATGGACAGATGGGGAGGCGTGCAGTCAAGTCACATTGTGACCTTTTCAACCGTCCTCGTCGTCACGTGAGTGTAAACACAAGCAGTAACACCCGCTGCTCCCGTGCATTGCGTTCCGTTAAGGCAAAGCGCGCTGCTTGGACAAAAGTGGACGCCAAACCTCTTACCCAATCAAATTCATCCAATCAGGCCTCGCTGGACCTCGCTGGGGGCGTCCCATAACTTTTGTCCAGGTAGCATCTCTCTCATGGTGCCGTCAATGCAAAAGCAGCACATGTGGGAATACTGTCAGCGTTACGAGGTGAAAACACACTCGACCCACTTTGGGCCAAGTCCAATGATGGATGCAGGCGGGTTCACATTTATTTTCAAAAAGTTCACATCTCTTTTTTTCTGAAATCCGGTGTGTTTGTAAGTGGTGAAAATCAAAGAGGAGCACTTGTTCTTTGCATTTTTTTAGAAAAACTTTAAACCACACATCATTTTTGAAAAAGTGCTTGCAAATCCCTTAAATGAGCTTTTCGGAGCACTTTTGACCATTCAGCAGTCCACAGGGAAGAAAAAAAAAAACCACCGACGGGCCGCCTCGCCCAGGCGGGCGACACGTCCCTAGTTACCGATGCTCGACAAGTTTCAAGTAAAAAAAAACAAAAGAGAAAAGAAAGAAACAATGTGATCAAAAGAGAGCAAATCTCCTTGGCTGAAGGAAAAGGCCGAATAGAGTGAGACGAAAAATGTAGCCGCACTTGGGAGGAAAAAGAAAAACATGGGCAATCAGCGGCTCATTCATTCTTTGTCTTGTTGATTGGCTCATTGAAACTCAAACAATTAAAATTGTTTTTTTAGTTTAGTTTAGACAGCACAAAAAAGACCTTGTGTTTATATTTGAGACTGACGTAAAAAAAAAATACTAAATGGAAAAATAGGATGCAGGACAGAATTGGATTTTAATGTTTGCTCGGTCGGGTTTATGTGAGCTGGTAACGAGCATCAGTCAGCCATCACGATCAATCCGGAACACGATCCATCAAACCGTATTACGTTTGTCAAATCAACCTCATGCGGCAGATCACATTTTGTTGTTTTGGTTTTTGTAAATCACAGAATTAATAGTACATAAACAACAATTGGCTATAAAAACCCAAGAAGTCGTTTTGCTTAATCCAGAATAAAAATTGACCAGATCGCTCAATTAATCGATGAAATAATCCATCAAATAATCGTGACAACCCTAATTGAAATGAAGCCTGGTTTGGTGGATGAATTTTCAATTCCATGGTTTTGCTCTTAAAGAACTTTTTTTTTTGTCGGATAAAAAAATCAGAATCACAATATTTTGACGCTTTTTCATTTTTGCTCTTGCCAACTGCCAATTAAAAATGGAAAGAATGATGTTGAGTGCAACTGACTGTTTCTGTCAAGTTTTTCTATTCAAAAGGAGGCTGCGCACGCACGCACACGCGCGCACACACACACACAAAGGGGCGGCGGCGTACCGAAGCGTCTTTGGCAAGAGGTCCACCGTCGTTGTCGGCGAGAGTCCGTCGGGGCGGGCCGGGCAGCGCGGCGTCCATGTCACCTGCGACGGCGGCCCATTTCGCTTTGTCTCATGAAGTGGACGTTGTTGACGCTGTCGGCCAGCTCGGGGTACTGCTCGGCCGACAGCACGTAGAAGCCGTCGTAGCCCTGCACCTTCCCCGAGCCCAGCAGCTGCTGCTTCTCGCCCTCGGTCCAGGCGCGCGAGCCCTCCTCGCCGTCGCGCAGTCTCTGGCGCTCGCGGGCCCAGGCCTGCGCCACGGCCCGCCGGCGCGCCGCCTCCAGCAGCCGCGCCTTCTCCTCCTCCACGCTGCTGCCGTAGCGCGTGTTGAGGCTGAGCGCGCCGTACTGCAGCTGGATGTCGGTGATGCGGCGGGCGCGGCCGTTGAGCACGGCGTTGACCTGCGACACCGTCACGTTGACGCCGTTCTCCAGCGTGCGCCGGCCCGCCGCCATGCCGATCAGCCCCAGGTCGCCCTCCACCGGGCCCAGCTTGACAAAGTGGTGCGTGTCCACGCCGGCCGCCGTGTAGCGCAGCGACTGCAGGTAGAAGGCGTCGTTGAGCACGGCCGCCATGCGCCGCCCGTCCTCGTTGGCCAGGCTGACGATGTCCGTGCTGATGCGGCCGTCGCGGATGGCGAACTTGACGCCCTTGCCGAAGACGGAGCCCGCCGAGGCGAAGGCCGCCGATGCCTCGGCCTGCGGGCAGCCGGCGCTCTTGGCGTCGTAGATCTGGCCGAAGCGCTCCAGCTTCACAAAGGCCTTCAGCTGCCTCTGCACTTGGCACTGAACGCCCAGCAGCGACTGCAAAGCACAAACACGCAGGAACAATTCTTTACTTTTGCCTGGCGATGAAGCCCAAAGGTCAATTTGTGCCTGGTTCTTGTTTGGGTCAACTACATCAATGGCAGCTTGGGTCCAGTCCACGGTTTGATGCAAAGATGAGTCAGCAAGCAGCGCTAACATGCCTGATCTCCCGCGTCACTCCGTGTTTGCGTCTTGCGCTATCAATGAGAGCGGCTCGACCGTCCCGTGAGCAGACGGGGCAGAAGGGTTAGTGCCCCTCCCTCCTCCCCTGGCGGACCCCCCGGAGCGTACCGTCATCTGCACAGCATGAGGGTGCAAATCCAGCCCTAGGCCTGACCCAAAATGCGGCACACAACCTCGTCTCTCGGGACCCTCAAGAGACATTTGTCATGGTTGGCCAGCGGAGCAAAAGTAAATGAAAGCAGACTCTCATTTTCCCGGCGGATGGAGGATTCGGAATCCGTCACGTCGCCGGGCCAGAACCGATCAGAGCACTTCTCGCTAACAGATTCATTCGTTTATCGTCTTTCTCTTCCTAATTTGCGCATGAGTGCCCGTGTTCGCAATCAATCGTGAAAGAGCCCAAGATTCAAGTTGTTTTCCTTTGCTAGCTTTTGAGAGTGCTAATTAAAAGACGACTTGCGCGGTGGCGAGAACATACTGGCAATGCCTTTCAATAGGCTGGTGGGGGGTCGGGGGGGCTCTTTATTCATTCCGTCTAATCTACGCCGACGACGTTTCCCAACATACTATCTCCCCTGGAAGGATTTGAAATGCAAATGATTTTGGATTGGAAAAGCCATTTCCTCGTTTGCCTTTGCAGATCGGTTGGGTGAGGTTTGCGCAACGGGCGAGTGCACAAAGCTATCTTTGCTGGATGTGCACAAAAAAGTGAAATTGCACACCTTGGATACGTGCTCTCCAACACTTCCAACCAGATTTCCTCATATTATGTTATCAGTGGCGTGGTGGACATGAGGACCTTCTCCCCCTCCCTCTTTTGTCATTTCTGATTGCAGTTTCTTCTATTTAATCTTTTTTTTTTTTAATTTGAGATGTTTTCTATTTTATTTTAAATGGAAAACTGACGCTAATCTTCCTGATTTTTATTTTTTTTTATTTTTAATTGATTTTTTTAAATTTTTCATATTCTAAGTGGAAAACTGACACTAATCCTCCTGGATCTTATTTTATGCCCTCATCCAATGACTCAATTGTGTCCACATTTCGTTTCCTCGCGGTGCCCCGTGCTGACTGCGGCTGGGCCGTCAGATCACTGTTTCACTAATGGATGACACCGAGTTGAGGTGGCAGCCGGGGCGTCTGCCGACACCAATCTGACGGGCGACGTTAGCTCGTCTCGCTGCAACCCAAGCCCGGGCGACAACATTGGCCTCCTCAATAATTCAGGCGCTCGTGGAAAGGGAGGAGGGGAGGGACTTTAAAGGCCTCGCTAAAGCGCGGGAATCGGAGCATGTCTGCTAATTCCCAGACCTTGGCTGAGGGTGTAAGACTTGAGATGAAATCAATGGCCGGTGGTGGAGGGAATGGAGAGTGAATTTCCCTAATGGCAGGACAATTACAAGGGCTGTTTAGCCCGAGCCCCATTGCCCGAGATGAGACCGGGACCCGGCTCGCCGATTGCCGGCTAACGATGCGGAGATGGGAACCGAGCAGAGGGCTCACCTTGGTGCTGTCCCACTCCTGCGTCTTCATCTGCGTGCGGACCAGTTCGTAGGACGGCTCCAGTGTGTCTGTGCTGGGTTTGCGGTAGCCCGGGATGACGTTGTACAGCTGGAAGCCGAAGGTCACTAGCCAGCTGTTCACATCTGCAAAACAAAACTTTTATTTGGGATACCATTTTTTAAGACTTTAGTGGTACCGATACCAAGTACCTATACTCCTCGTCATTGACCTACAATGAATGGCAACAGGTGGATGAAAATGATTATTGTAAAGTCCGCCCTCTTGTGGAAGAGCATGTAATTGCACCGTTCCGACATATTTAATGAAACGTGCGCCTCACCCATCTAAATTCTGCCGTGACGCCGACTCCTTGAGGTATTTCGATGAAAGCGTGTCGCCGACACCTGGGAAGCCTTTTTGAATTGCAAATCAAATGCATCAGCACGTCTCCTTTTGAACGACTCCATACTATCTATCTTTTGTTTGTGAAAGCACACAAGCTGCAATAAATCCTCCAGACTGTCTGAAATGACTCACGTCGCGTCCCGCAGGTGCCACGGGGAAGGGAGGGGTGCGGTTCGCCGATGGCAAACGTCGCTCCAGCGAGCTAATTATACGGCGTAATATGGCGTCATTTGCGAGCAGTCGAGCCTCTGGGATTATTTTGTATTCTAATGAGATGCGGGAGGCATCTGCGCCTCAAATAGCGCCGCTTGGTTGGAGGTGCGGCTGACGTCCTCCCGCTTTGTGCTGCCATTTGTGGAATTTCTCATTAAAAAAAAAAAAAGATATATTTTGGGTCAAATTTGTCAGTACAACCTGACAGCAAAAATTAGCACTGCAACGGACGAGTACTTTTAGCGCCGACATTGGACGACACCTGACAAATGCTTTTTTTTTCTTCCATAAATCATTTGTTTGAGCAGACTTTGGTCATTTAACAAAACGGATGTAAATGCCAGCGCCATCAATCGCAACTGAGGCTGTCCAAAAGCCATTCAGACCAAAATGGGAAAGAAAAAAAAAAACCTAGAAAAAATGTTGATTTCCCTCGGTACCTCCTATAGGGGATGGCAGATTCCTTGTTATGATCGACAAAAGACACATTTGTGTGTCAACACAATGCACACACAACCAATTTGGGGGAGAGACACGATTGCGAGCATCCCACTCGAGTGCGCTGCTGTTTTGCTTCGAGCGAGCGAACGGCTGCGACGAGTGAACTTGCTGACTCTTTTGACAAATCCATTTTGTTGCCACTTCTTTATGTGGCTTTTCACGGTGCGTTTTGCATGGGAAAATCTACTTCTATTTTCATGATCTGCTACAGGGAAGGAAATAAGCCTAAAAATCTTTGGCTCAGTGACACAACAAATTGAGACAAAGACGGAGTTCACGCAGCCGCACGTTTTTGCTGGCGGGGAGATTTTAAAGCCCAGAGCGGCACCTAACGGCTCCAAAGTGACATTTGCAGGTACAATTTGCTGCCGTTTAATGCGCTAATTAGCATCCTAGTCCGACAATTGTCATCAGCACGCCACATTTCCTCGGGCAAACAAGCGGCGACCTAGGGGAAGGAAGAGTAAATAAGAGGCCGATGTGGGGAGAATATTCTGTGCGGCCCTTTGTTTCTCTGTGACCTTAGCGCTTGATCTACGACTTGTGATTCAAAATGAATTCCTCCGGTGACATCACGACAGCGGGCGATGACTCGTGAGCGATTTCCGGAGCGGATTTTTTGTGTGTTGATGCAAAATGTGTGGCACTGGGAGGCTCCCCGCTACCCTGAGTGTCACTCTGCCAGCAAAAACAGTCTTTGGGGGGGGGGGGGGGGTGTGCAGATATGTGGCTCTCTCTCCCCCCCTTGACATGTGTAATTTTAGCGCCATATAAAACGGATATGCATTATTGATCGCCCCCGGGTGGGACTCACCTAACATCTGCCGGCATGGCTATTTATATTGCGCTACATACAACCCCGTGGACACCAAGTTGAGGTCGCTCGCTCCTTATGTTTAAATTTATGCGCTCAGAGAAATGTTTCACATAAAAAAAAATATTTCCTGGCGGATTGAAATGTGGCCTTGGAAAGTTTGTTTACAGTAATCCCCTCAGGATAGATGCAGTCTGAAATAGTGACTACTCGCATATTTATATGAAAGCTTTAAGCCTAATACAAATATCTGTATTTGTGACTGAATGCGTGCGACTTTAAAAAGCACGGCCTGGCCTGTTGCGCGACGCCCGACTCAGCAAATCAAGTGTAGACTTGGATGGCTGTTAACTGGCCAAAAATTATTGGGCCTAATCACATTGTAAGATTGTATAAGATGCAACTGTAAGCAAATTGATTGTTTTGTCTTTTTTTGGTTGGTGGTGTGTAGGCTCAGTAAAAGTAAAAAAAAAACTGTGACATACCCGTCATGTAGCACTTGATCTCCTCATTGTTGCTGAGCGGGTTGTTGTTCTTGAACATGTAGAGGTTGAAGGGCACAATATGGCCGCTGTTGAGGCGTTTCCAGACGTCGTGGTCGGGGGTGGTCCAGCGCCCGGCGAGTACGTCGTAGTCCCTGCGGCCCATGTGCACCAGCCGACTGAGGGGCTCGTACAGGCCGCCCTGGTAGCCGATGATGACCTGGAATCCGGGGTTGGTGTCCAGGTAGACCTCGCCGAAGGCCGTGTAGAGGACCCGCTTGATCATGTGACCCGAGCCGCTGAACACGGCCAGAGGCGTGCCGATGTTGTCGCAGGCCACGTAGAACTCGTCGCCGCTGCTCAGCTCCATGGCGAATAGGTGGCCCTGCAGGTCGTAGTACAGCGACGTGATCTCGGAGCTGCTGTGGTTGTACATGTGGGTGACCCGGGTGGGGCTGGACAAGTCGGCGTAGAAGAACTGCAGGTGGTGGCCCGCGCTGTTACGGCTGGACACCCTCCGGCCCAGGCCGTCGTAGCGGTAGCGGATGCTCCAGCCGCTGGCTTTGTTGTACACCTTCACCAGGAGCCCGGCCGAGTTATAGTCAAAGTAGTCGTTCCCTCGCTGGCGCAGGAAACCGTCCTCGTCCATCCTGTACTGGACGTCGCCCAGGCGGGTTATGCGGTCCCGGATATCGTAGCGCAACGGCGTCAGGCGGGCGCTGTTGCCCGGGCTGAGCAGATGCGGGTTGCCGTTGAGGTCGTAGCTGTAGCGCCACAGCGGCTTGTCGTTGACGGACACCACCTGGAGCTGTCCGTCCGAGTCGTACTCGTAGGTGTAGCGCGTGGTGTTGGCGTAGGGCCCCACCTTCAGCTCCTTGGCCACCACGCGACCCATGTTGTCGTACTGCACCATCATCCAGTACATGAGCGAGCGGAAGATCTCGTACTGCACCTCCTTCACGCGGCCGTAGGCGTCAAAGTGTTTGGTGTGCGTCATCACCGCCGTGGTGATGATCTGGTTGATGTCGTAGTAGATGACGCCAAACTTGCCAAACTGCTCGGCCTTGCCCGACACGTCGTCGTAGCGGTACAGGTCGATGGGCAGCGGCGTCTCGTTGATGACCGCCTGCATGCTGGTGACGCGGAAGCTGTTGTCGTAGACGTAGTCGAACCTGGCGTTGACCATGCCCTCTTCGCTGAAGCGGAAGATCTGCCGATCGATCAGCGGGCCGATTTGGCGGTAGCGGATGGTGCACGTGAAGCTCTCGCTCTGCAGGTTGACCGTCTTGAGCATGCCGGCCGCCTCGTCGTAGGAGAAGCCCACCCGGGTGGTGTCGTAGAGGATCTCCAGCAGCTTGGACAGCTTGCCGTACTTGTAGATGACCCGGCGACCCGTGCCCAGGTAGGTGGTCTGCAGCAGCTGGCCCTCCTCGCTGTAGTCCTGCAGCACCGAGGCGTTCCCCTCGGGGGGCCGGTACGTGTTTCGGTAGTAGCCCACCGACAGCGCCGTCTCCAGGCTCTGGCGGGCTACGTTGGGCATGGTCACGGACGACAGACGCTCGTTCTTGTCAAATTCAAAGATGTACTGTCTCTGGCTGGAGAGCAGGAGCACCATGGACTGCGAGAGAACACTTCAGATCAGCCTTTCAATTCGGATATTTAGTCAACGCGTGGATGACGCGGCTAATCGGAAAACACCATTTGCTCTGTGAGAATTGAGGTTCGGCTTTATGAAATGCTGTGAAAATGTTCTTTAGTTGTCGCTAATTATCCATTTGGCTCCCGACTTAGCGCCTTTGTACCCGCAGGTGTTGTCACGACAAGATCCCGCCATTTAAACACTTTCAATGGCAGCCGGAAAAGCCAGTCGTCAAGGTGACTGGCTTCCCATTAACGCGTGCCGTCGTCGAGGCTGCAAAAAAAGCGCCGCTTTCTCACCTTTTCCCTGCCGCCACCGAGAATAAAAGTTACATGAGCCTTTTCAGCCAGACAAAAGCGTCGACGCGTTCCGACACGTTTTAATTACACCATGTGCTGATGATGCCGGAAGCTAATAACGCCGCTAGTATGTCAAATATCAAACGACGCCATCTTTAGCGACCGATTCTTACCTTCTCCAGATACGTGTAGCTCCACGATTTACCGTCGGCAAATATTTTGGAGGTGATTCTGCCTTTGTGGTCGTATTCCATGCGCACCGACATGGTTCCTCTCTGGATGCCCGCCACGTGGCCCCCGGCCGAGTAGGTCACATTGACCCCGTTCAAGCGGCTGCTCGGGGCCCAGAGCGTGGGTCGCCCGGCCTGGTCGTAGTGGATGCGCAGCGTAAACTTGCGGTGGTCGTCGTAGACCTTTTCGGTCCTGGTTATGCGGTCAAAGTCCAGAGACAACAAGTTCCTGTTGTGAACCTGCGGAGGAGAAAAAAGCGGCGGTCCGATCAGAAGGGGCTGAGAGGGGGGGGGCAATGATCATAGGATCCATTCTGCATGCGGGCAAACGAGTGCCAGGTGCTGATTACTCTCATTTTGGATCTTTGGGAAGCTGGCACCAAGCAGGCAAGGACGACGTGCTTTGGAGCTTCTCGTTTGATTTGGAAAGACAGAATGTAATCCGAAAGGTCATGTTGGGCTTGGCATGGAGTCAAGAAGGCGAGATGACAGCCGAAAAGTCTGTCGTGATCGTTTAGGTTGGCCATCCTGTTCCTGATCCGTGGCTTAGTGGGTCCCACCTTTCGCACGCTACCTTCTGAAACCATACCAGCTTGCCCATTTGCTTCAAATGTCTTTTTTTAAGGCACGCGCCAATGATCGGGGTGCAACTCTTAAAGGTTTTTTTTTTTTTTTTAGGGGGGGGGGGCTTACTTTTCAATCTCCCGCAACAAAAGCCGGCTAAGGTCTCTCATCTGTGAAGGGACAATTACACCAAAGGCAATTACTGTCACTGATACTAATTGAGAGGCTTATTTTACGCTGAGAAAGCAACACTTTGGCAAGCTTGGCCACTTTATCCGACTTAAAATTAGATTCTCTTAAAATAATAACAAATTTACAAAATAAAAAGATGCACAACCAACAGGTCAGCCTATTTGCAGTTTGAAAATTATTTTTGCAGTTTTCCTACAGCAGCAGCAACAACATAACAAAAAAAAAAAATCGGTTTTTGTCCTTACAGCACTCGATGGTAATCCCAAAACGCTCACTGTACAGGTTAATGGTATCTGTCCAAAGACATTTGAACTTGTAGGAAATGGGATGGGGAAAAAATCTGCACATAAAATGTTGTGATGTCAGGACGTGTTCCGTCAAAGGTTCACCGGGGCTGAAAGAAAAACTCTTTTGAGCACAGACTCGAGTGTCCTGGGGGACGACGGGGGAAAAACTCACTGGCGAGATCTTTTTCAAACCGCATGGAGTCAGGAAGAAATCGACTATGAAGCAAGGGGGGAATCTGCACAAGGCCGTTTACGCATTTCAAAAAGTCTCCTCCAGGATATTGCGCCGTTGTCTTCTATCATCATTCAGCAAATGGACGAAAACAAGAAGGGAGGCCCGGGTAGTCGAGCGGAGGCGAAAAAAGCAAATCATTTGAATATAAAATATATTAGAAGTCTTTTTTTTTTTTTTTCTGTTCAGACTGCCTCGCGCGACAACGCAAGTGTGATGATTTGATAATACAAAAAAAATAAGCTGCATTGTCGGTGTCTGTATTCCCCCCCCCCCCCATCGCAGCACATTGGACAACGTGGTCACCCTGCGAGAGCAAACAGAGGTGCGCCGCCTCTGCGCCATAAATCAAAACAACCGCCGGCCGGGGCGAGACGATATAACGAGGGTCAACTCGAGGAGCACAACAAACTGCAAGCGACACCCAAAATCAAAAATACTTTATCCCTCCGCGTGTCATTTTGGACATTTGAGTCGGAGGGCACCTTTTTTCTTTTTGAGATGCCACCCCGCCCCAACTCCTCACCCAGCTACCCACGTAATATCACTTGACACGCCACTCAAGGTCGCTCAATGATTCGGGCCGTGCTCATCCCCGCCTGCTCGGTGGCTATTAGGCTGCTCCCGTTTCCCTATCTCACCCCCGAGGGCCATTGTCTGTAACATACATTCGACGCTTGCACTTCCACAGGGACAACGGAGCCATTAAATGAACAGCCAGTGACAGACAAAGTGGCACCTCCCCATTAGCGGCCCAAGAAGAAGGAATAAAAAAAAAGGAACTGTTGCTTGTCTTGCAAAAGCAAGGAAAACAAAAGCAGCATGGTGTATTTTGGGGTTTGTTGTTGCGACACGCTGAGAGAAGGGTTTTCCTTTTTTTAGTTTGTTGGGGACTGAATTCATTTTGCATAAGGCATTATAAAGTCCGAAAAAAAACAGCTTCTACAATTTTACCTGCAGATTTGAAAACACTTCCACCCACTTCCATTTTGGCAAGGCAAAGGCAAATTCTTACCCGCAACCGACGCCCGTAGACGGTGACCTGGCCGCGAGCCAGCTCCTTCCTCTGCCTCCACTCCACCAGGTTGAGGCCGTTGTCCAATGCCAGCGTGATGTTGCGCTTGCTGACGGTAGGGTGGACGGTGCCGGCCAGCAGGTGAGGCTCAGTGTGTAGCGACACCTCCATGCCGTTGGCCAAGGCTAGCCGCAAGGAGCCGTCCAGCCCGATGAAGTAGCTGTTGCGCACTTGATCTAAGACATCAGGGAACAACAGAAGGCAACGTTAACGCTCGAGGACATTTTTTTTTTTACTTCTTCTTGGTACCGCCATTAAGTTAATATTTGAAGAAAATGTTTTGTGTTTTTTTGTTTTTTTTAAAGTATGAAAGTACCAGAGTTGAATCTTGACCTTTCCCTTTTCTTTTTTGTACTTGTAATTGAGTGTGAGTAGCTACTTTAGCAACCTCTGACAACCTGAGCATCTCAATGCTAACGAAAGAGGACATAATCTAATATTCATCCGAGGCGGGGCGCAGCGTAATGAGCTAAAACGGCCGCTCAGCAAAAGAAAAAAGAGAAGAACAACCTTTAGCAGCGGCAGCAGTATTTAACTGAAACGCTGCAATAATGCAGCGCCCGGCCCAACCCGGATCGATAGCCGGCGGCTTTCCCGGCGCCCATAAACCTTTTTTTTAACAAGTTTTTGCGGCAGCCTCGCGTGAAGTCAGTGGAAGAGCGAGCTGAGCTGACCCGCGAAAAACGAATAAATAATAAATAGCACGACCCTTGTTTACGACGCGGCGCCACGTTCAGACTTAATGTTGCTGCTTGTCTCGCGTACGTTCATCAGGGAACCCCCCCCCCCCAAAAAAAATAGAGTGGATTATCCTCATTAAGGATCTCCTAATGGCTTGTGAAACATTAATGAGTTCATAGAAGGGCTGGGGGGAAAAAAAACCTTTGTCATTCCCACGTGTCAACGAGACACATTTAAGCGTCTGGAAGGCTTCCTCTGTCAACAGGAAACAATGGGCGCAGCACGCGAGCGTTATGCTTTTCCCCCTCCCGGCCGCGCTGCCAAGAGAAAGAAATGAGTGGAGGTGGCAGGCTGACCTTTCGTCGGGCCCTTTCCTCTTTCCATCATGAAGGTCGACATGAGGCCTGCAGGGGGTCAAACGAGGCTGGAAATGCCGCGCGAGTACACGTAGCGGCGGCGGCTAACATACGAAGGCGTTTGTGGTTCTTTGAAAGGGGATTGAAAATTTTTTAAATCACATTAAAGGTTGGATAGTGTTTGAATTCCTTAGTGCAGGTATAATTGAGAGCATATTTAGAACATTTGATGCAGATAATAACCCTCTTTATAATGATTGACAGTAATGTCCATAATTGCATATGTTAGCAAGAGACACGTTGGTCTCTTTCCTACTTTCTTTGCCGATTTTCTCTGATTGCAGCATCAGCGCACATTCCTGCTCGGCTTGGTGATTTGCTATTTTAGCCAGAATTATCGTGTCGTGGTCTGAAACTTTTCAACTGCCTTACAAATGTAAAGATGAGTCAGCTCATGAGAATGTAATCAATAAATCTAATTCGACATGCAAGGTGGACTGAACGGCCCTCGGTATGGCCTCGGTATGGCACAACTAGCACCCCGCATGCTACGAGAATGATTTATTTGTTATTTATAACATGAGGATTCATGAGCTGTTTGAGAGCAAGGAACTTGAGCAAAGTCGGTTGAATTAAATCCAATATTGCCGCAGGGCTTGAGGTGGGCGGTAAGCAGTAAGCAAGGCGCCGTGACAGCTTTAGTACGGCCCCTTCTGATTAAATGGGAGCGTCGGATATGGCGGACGCCGCAGCCGAGCAGCCTTGTAATTAAAGCCGCTACCCAATAGTTGCGACAGCGACTTTGCAACGTTCCACCACTGTTAAAGCACAACAAAAAACTAATTCATAATGAGAAGTGGGGAAAAAAAATACATGTTTTTTTTCTTTTCCAGACTGGACAAAGTGTGACTCTACATTATAAAACATGATTGAAAGTTGCCCTCCTTTTTCTTGTTTGACTGTTTTGCCAGTTGTGGTGATTTAAAGCTGCCCTCTTTTTTTAGGGCGAGCTCCTCCTCTTACACGTTTCCCGTTTTGAAGCGTGAGCCAGGAGACCCAATAAAAAAATCCTTTGAATTCCCTTAATTTGAACATTTTTTGCTTACTTTTCTTTTAGCAGTCTGTTTTGACACAAGTATCTGGACTTTGAGATCAGCACAGAGTGTGAGCACTTGGCTATCCCTGCGCCACGTAGTCAATTAATTAGCAGACCGGGTTGCTGGCGCCGACGGGCTGGTGAACAGATGTCCGAGACAAGGTCATGACACGGATGTGACTGACGGATGGGACGACGGGGGAGTAAGAAACCAGAGCTGAGCGCCTCCAATTTCATCCGTGAAAGAAGTCGGGGGAGCGTGGACGGAAGGCGGGAGGGGGCTAGTCTTTGTCCCAAAAAAGTTCAGCGCCATCAACAGGCGATCGATAAAGTGGTCGGGCACAAAGGAGGACGTCAGAACGCGCCCCGACACAAATTGGCGAGTGGCGGCGAGCAAAGCCGCAGCATCTCGTATGCATGGCTGCCATTGTGTGATGTGACACATAATCGATAAGCGCGGACGAGCTGCCTCGTAGCCCGGCGCACTTTTCCTTTCATCAAGATGTAGCCGAGCAACATGTGGCGAGGTGTTGGAAAACGAGACAGGTTATTATTTTGAAACCAAAAGTCATTGATAAATGTCGAATTAGCTTATATTATAGAATGAATAAAAATCACCTTTCAGATGTTCAAGGTGCCGCCAAAGATTAGCATCAAGACATGTTTGTTAGCAAAAGCAAAGAAAACGACACCTTGCATGAGCGTGTAGAAGGTGCCCGAGGCCGACAGGTTGGTGGTGACCGTCACGTCTTCCTTGGCGGCGCCCTCCACCTGGACGCGGATGGCGCCGTCAGCGTCGGCGCGGTAGCTGCTCACCCGGCCCGTCGGGTAAGTCACGTTGGTCAGGCGGCCAAAACTGTCATACCTGCACAAACAAGATTAAAAAATGGGTAAAAAACAAAAATAAATAAAAAAAGGGAGTTGTCCGCCGTTGTGGGTGTGGACACAGCCGACTTGGGGATCCCCACGTTTTTCAACAATCGTAAAAAACAGTTCTCCTGGCTGAAAACTGTCAGAAAAAAGATGAAGCGCTGTTAGCGGCTTAACAGACGAGCGGCGTATTCCCTCATTTCATTAATCGGCAGTCACGTTTATGACACGCGACGACACGACAAGGCCAGATTGTTTCATCCGGCTGCCTGCGTCACGTCGGCGGCGAAACAATTTGAAAGCTGTCACCGCGCCGAGGAGTGCTCACGCTCACTGAATAGCGATTGAAAAGGAAGCCCTCTTTGCATGTTGCCGCCTGCCACAGCGAAGCCGCTCGCTCATAAATGAGGTTGGCGGGTGCTGCTTTATTTCCTCAGCGCTTGCCATCTCAAATATCCAATATGGACAGGAAGAGCGGGAGAGGAATCATCTCCCGGAGATAAAAGTAATCGGAGCCGAGCTGCACTACGGAGCAGTTTACTAGTCTTCCTCTTCCAATCAAGCTAAATGCTAAAGTCGTTTGTAGCTGAACACCTCCGCCCCATCTTACATTTTGAAGTAAAGGACACACCTCCACTCCAATTTTTATCATCATCAATTCATCTGGGGACTATTATTTGATTTGTTACGATTTATATTTTGTCCCCTGAACTCGAAATAGACTCAGCTGCTTTTTGTGGTCAAGGAGGCGAGGGGCCTTTCCCCTCAGATGCCCACGAGTCCCTTCATATTGCATCACATCTGTCTCACACGCCAGTTCCGTGACCTTTCGCGTAGAGACAGAGGAGGGGGGGGGGGGGGGTGTTGTTGTCCCCAATAATAATAGACTGGACATTGCGCCTCGCCGTCCTCCCGGCATAGCCGCTAATCGCTAACTCGAGTGCCATGCGGAGTGGAGAATGTCAGGATGCGTCCGAGTGAAGACAGTGGAAACAATAAGAAGAGGCCAGCAGTCATGTGACCACCTCGGCAAGACGCCGCAACAATGGCCACAGCAAATTTATTTTTTGTTGTTTCTTTCCTATGAGGCTGTCGCCCATTTGTCCTTTTTTTTGGGGGTGTGGTTTCCGAACAACAGAAATCTCAAAGACGAAAGTTTAGGGACAACAATTCGATTCTGACAACCCCCGCCGCAGCCGCCCGAGGGGGACGGAGTGACCTTCAAAGCTAATTACGGAACGAAAACAAACAGTCGTTATTGGCAGATATGAAACATTGATGAGCGGGCTGGCACAGGTACGTAAATTTCACCCGCAAATGGAACATTGGCGGCATAGCTTGAAGTGACCTGGTGCCAATTAAAAAGCTTTCCTTACTACAAATTGCAATTGTCTTGGGAAGATGACATCATGCAATTCATGGATTATATTAATAACAAAGCGGCCAGTGATTGAATTGAGTAGAAAGTCGCCTGTGGTGTCTATGGAACATGATTAAAAGTTAATTTATTCATGGATCACAGCAGCCTGAAGGACGACGGCTGCTATACCTTTTCGAAACACGACACAGAAAAAAACAAATGGAAAAAAAACTCACTTTAAAGATGTTGTTAAATGATAATGGAGGGCGCTGGGACTTTTCGAGAAAGCTCTCAAAAAAACAATCATAAAAAATTGGCTCTTTCATAATTGCTCTAAAATGGCTGACAATACGCAAAACCTCGGCAGCGAACGAGTAAACATTTACATTTTTTTCCCAATTTTTCTTGCTTGATTTACAAACGAGCGAGCCCATCTGTGCGGTGTAAAAAATCAAATGCGGGGCCAGCCCCCTCACGGGATGGCGCAGATGCACCAGGACCGATCGGATCACGCCGCGCTGATTCGAATCTACTTAAGCCACGCGCAGAGCCAATCAAAGACAGGTGATGAGTGTTAGCTCGGATGAAAGCGAGCGTCTGATGATGCATCGGGCCCGTCTATTCCTCCGGCGAGGTGAAACAGATGTCTGATCGGCGCCGTCCGCTTCATCGCACTCCACCCCCTTTTTTAGAAAGACGGGCCTCCCGGAAGTGGCGGCAAAACGGAATCCTGCGCTCAAATGCGCCCCTTGGCAACTGCGCTGAGCATATACGGCGTGTCATTACATGCCAGAACAGCTAATCCTGTTTTAGAAGATAACACAAATGGGATTAAGTCGGCACTGACGACATTCACGGCTATGACAGGAGGTCGACTCGCCGTGGCTAACCTTTGCGCTAAAGCTACTCACTCAAAGAAGGTGGTCCACCCGTTGTCATTGGTCTTGGTCGCGAGCAGGCCGGAGCTGCCGTGATAGGTCATGACGGCGAGCACCTGGCCTTGCGCCGCCACGCTTTTCAGAGCGTTGTTGGTGCCCATGGTGAACCAAAAGGTCTGGCCGTCGGGCGTCATGATCCACAAGGGCATCCCGGTGGTGTCCCGTCTGATGGTCACCACGTTCTTATTCTTGTCCGTGATGGCGGCGAGGTCGCCCGCCCCCGTGTAGGTCAGGTTGTAGAGGTGGTCGCCCGTGGTCAGACTCTGGGTGAACACGTGGCTGCCGTTGGCGTCAAACAGGTAGAGCTCGTCGTCGATGGGCGACGACACCTCGTACATGTTGAGCGGGCTCAGGTAAGGCTTGTTCTGGCGTACGTAGCGGATGCGAATGTTGCCCAGGTCGGCGATGTAAAGCTCGCCGTCCGGGCACACCGCCAAGGAGGACGGCGCGTTGAGCTTGGCGTCCTTGGCGTAGCCGTCGTCGCCCAAGTAGCAGTCGCAGTTGGCGTCGTTCTTGCAGTCGCAGCCGCTGGGCGCCCCCGCCACCGGGGAGATCTCGCCGTCGGTGGAAACCCGCCGCACCCGGTTGATCTTCTTCTCGTCCGACTCGGCGATGTACAGCACGCCGGTGTGGGACACGGCCAACGCGTTGGCCGACTCCAGGGTGGCGTGGACGGCCACCTTGCTCATGAGGAAGTGGTCGATGCCGGGAACTTGGCAGTGCATGGGTCGGCCCGCCACGATGCGCACTTGGTGGTTCTCCGAGATCTGGAGCACCACGTTGTTGTCCAGGACGTACAGTGAGTTGTCCAGCGGGCTCACCGCCAGGTCTGTTGGCCACTCCAGACGAACCTGCAAAGGGGAAAAAAACGATGACATTTTTCGGACAAAAATACAACCAAGCTTGATGGAAACAAGGTTTGATGTATTGGAGGGATAGCGCAGCATCAAGGGAACAATAAGTGAAAAAATGAGTTATCTCGCAGATTCCATTTTCGGGAGGGGGGGGGGGGGATGTAATCATTTGATAAATGTCGTGTTAAAAGCGGAAGCACGCTTTTTGTACAGTATGATCCAAAGATAGGAATCTATCGCAGGTGAAAAAAGGGCAGCGTTGAGGATCAGATAAAGCACGGCAGACATTTTTTAAAAGAGGCGGAAACGCCGCCTTCTCCTCACCTCTCGCGTTTTACTCGAGGCGGACAATTAATTCTGTCGCCTCGGGCCTTCCCATTTAAGCTCCATTGTGGCGCGGACAATGCAGCAGGCTCGTCGCTCAATGTCTTCTTTAGCGCACGTCAAGAGGCACGTTTGAATAACACATTGATTAAAAGTTTTCTTTTCTGCAAACGATGAGACAAAAGCGTTAATGAACGTGATTTTGCGTCAAGCAGATTTATGGGAAATGTTCCAAATAACCGTAGAAACAAAAATGGAAGCTGACGCCATCACATGACCATATATGCTATATAAAAATATGGATTGAATCTGGAGGGAAAAAACAAATTGTAACGTCAACTAAATGTTGCCGGAGACTATTTTGCATTTCCACGAGGCAGCATGTTGCATGCGCTTACGAAAAATACACAAATTACGTTTTTCTTTGAAGTCCTTCGGTGACATCACTTGCAGCGCAACAGCCCTCCCTCAATACACCCGAGAGCTTGTCATCCGCTTTCAAGTAGAAGATTGCCCACCATATTCCACCTTTATCTCCTCACGCTCTTTAAGCCAATTTCATCATTTGACGGCCGACGGGGGAGTGGACGACATAAAAAATGTCATCTCTGACTCGCCGGCGTTATTGGTCACGCTTTTGAATCTCTTGGCACTCTTTTGGAGTGGCGCACTTATCTGCTTTTGATTGAAAAAGCCCTCAAAAGGGAGGGGAGGGAGGGGGTTCCCCATCATGAGGCGTAACCGCGGGCGGGCTGCATACCATCTCGACAGGCCTGGCGGCGTTCAGAAAATGCATTTGCAAAAAAGCACACGAGGGAAAGTAGTGGGGGAGGACTTTGAATTCCTTAAAACCAATTTCTTGTCAACACTGCCGGTTAAATATTACATGAGGCCCGATGTGAGGAGGTTCTTAATGCCACTCTGAGAAGGGGTTTCACAGAGCTGCTGTCATGTATGATGTAACCCGCGTGTCGCATGACTTCATTCCAGTCAAAATCCAGTCCCCAAGTTTAAAAAGTGGCAAGTGCTTGGCTAAAAATTTGTTTTTAGTAACTAAGTTACAGTAACAAAAATTTGATTTACACAGATGTGACTACCCCCAAATAAACATGGCAACTACAAAAAAAAAAAAAAACATGTCGCAGCAAACAATCTTTTTTCGCCCATTTTGTGACTGTCAAAAAAAAACAAAAGAAACATGGCAGCTACACAAAACATCTCACAGCAAACAATCTTTTTTTGCCTATTTTTACCCCAGGACACAGTCAAGAAGCAATCACGTCCCCTCTTTCCCGGCAGCAGCGTGAGGTCCGCTGGCAGACGAGAGAAATGTCATCATTTCAAGTCCTCGTCTGAGAGTAAATCTAACGTCAACGCTGGCGCGCAAGCTGTAAATACCGTTCCATTTGCCTTCGCTTAAAGGCTGAACTTGGCGGGAGGGCCCGCCAAAGCACCTTTTAAAGACTTTAAAGAAGAAGCCCAGAGCAGTTTGAAGAAGTGTAAGACGCTTGAGCGGGCTCGCCAGGTCCAAAAAAAACCTCGGACACCAGAGGCAATCGCCCTCGCAGCAATCCCACACGTATTTATCGTCCAGTCAAGCTATTTTTGTACAATTAGAATTGAACATCACAAAATGATCATAATAGTTTGATATCTGTGATGAATCGGATAATCGTTGTGCCGCAAATAAGATTCTATATGATGCCGTCTCGTTCAGATCGCTCAAGAAGTCAGTCTGACATCAACATCATCCCCTGGAGGTGGAGGTAATGATGATGGAGACTCCTCCAGAGAAGCGCTGATGTTAAGTGAGGGCTTGTCGAGTGTTGGAAGCCGCCCGCATGAATTTTTAATGAATGCTTTTTAGTGACTGAGCGATTTTTCAACGGGCCTCGGTGGCCGTTTGTCATGGTTGCAGAGTCTGTCATCTTTCTGCTTTTTCTTTGGCTTATTTTTTTTTATTTGTCTCACCATCGCTGAGGACAGCAAAGAGGAGAACGGTGACGCTAACCACAGAACAAGAAACAATCACGAGTGCGATGGCAGTAGTGAAGCAGCGAAAGAAAATTAAACCACATTTGTTCTCTAATAAAAAAAAAAAGAAAGGATTTAGTTCCTGTCATTTTAGGCCTTTTGTTCTAAAATTATATATTGAACGCTCTGTCTCTCAAAATCAGAGCTTATAATTGGCCCAAATTCAAAGTCGTACGGTAGAGAGTAGCGTTCCTTTAATGTTGGCGTTAGCTTCAAAGCTTCCCGTTCTGTGCGAAAACAAAACAATGTCAGAAAAGGCCTCTGAACCTGAAGCCGCTTCACGGGAGGCACTTGAAATGCTGCGCTGACTCCCGTTTCAATGTATCTACCTTCATTCTCAACACAGCCACATCGGGTCTGCAAGGGGGTGTGCACACTTGCGCAACCCCCTCATTTCAGTTTTCTATCCGCTCTTTTCTAGCACTCGGGTGTCCTTGCCCGGGGTGGTTTTAAGAGAGCGTGTATGTGCGCTCCATATGTGCTTGTGCCTCAGTGGACGCGTGGATCGAGAGTCCGCGGGGGGTTAAAGTTCAAGCTCATCCACTGCACACTGCCTACGGCAAAAGGTCAACGCGCATCCTTGCTTAATTCTGCTCGGATGGCCAGGTGGTGGGGAGGGCGGGGCCGGGCGGGGCGTGACGCTACCTGAGCAATGTCCATGACGGAGTCGCAGCTGAGGGGTCGAGCGGAGGTCAGGTCGTTGAAGCCCAGGAGGGTGGAGATGACTCCGTTCTGGTCCACCCGGCGAATCATGGTTCCATCCACAAAGAAGATTATGCCGTACTTATCCACCGTGATGCCTTAAAAAATAAATAAAAATGAAGCGCAGTCGTCAGCAAACATCTTGACGTGTCGCAAGGGCCATCAAGCTCTTAAAATAGGAGAATATTGGGCAGCTTTTTTTTTTGTTTTTACACATTACACATTATAACCACTGGCAGAGCTAGGGGGGGGGGGGGGGGTTGCCGGGGCACTGGCCCCTATGCTTGGACCACAGATCGCCAGAAATGAGCGCCTGCCGTTTGCATACAGCTTTGTTTTGCATGTGTGTGCTTACTTCTATATATTTAGAGCCTGTCACAATATTTCAGCGTTGGCGACAAAAGGAAGTGTGTGTTTTTAACACTTCTCTTCAAGCAAAATTTCCGCACGTATGAATCACACTGTCATGCCGGCGGAGAACAAAAGGTGCGCGAGCGTGTGATCAAATAACTCAACGCCTCGTCCAAATATAGAGAACTAAGGGGAAAAAAGATGACGCTGGGGAGCGCGAGAAAATAACCAAAATAATGACATCTTAAAATAATTTACACCGGTGATGCTAACATACGGTTGTGTGAAAGAATTGATGAGACTGTTTCACCATATATATATTTTTTGCATCCAAAGCAATGCTAAAATGGGACATATGGGAGAGGGGCTAAGGGATGTGCATATGATTTCTTTCAAATGTAAATAAAAAAAAATATATATAGATAAAACCACATACACGCTGGCACACATGCTATTAGCATGTGACAGGGGCTAAGGGATGTAAGGGAAGCATATGATGTCTTTTAAATGTAAATAAAAGAATATATATAGTAAAGACACACACAAGGTAGCACACATGCTAAGTGTTAGCATGTGACATATGCAAAGGTGCCAGGACTCACCCCTGGGGTTTGTAAGCGTGGCCTCGGGAGCCTTGCCCCCGTCCCCGCAGCGTGCATCGTCGTAGGGCAGACACTGGTCTCCGGTTCCCGCCACCACCTCCAGGTTTTTGGCCACGTCCTTGGGCGCGTTGAGCGACTTCACCTTGAACACCTTGCGGCTGCTGGTGTCCGACAGGTACACGGCGCCGTTCACCGGGCTGCTGGCCAGGTAGTACTTGTGGGCCGGGCTGTTGCTGAGGTCGACAAAAACACAATTCAAATGGAGTCGAAAGAGCCGTTTGAATCGATTGAAGGGGAAATGAAAAGAAAATATGATTAAAGGAAAGCATATTTAAAAAAAAAAAAAAAGAACACAATTCAGGCATCTTAATTGGAAATCCACAATAGTTTATGAGAAGAGTGTGGAGAAGATCTCACAGCTGGCAAATTGTTCTAATGGCACACAAAGCGTGGCAGCGTCCACTGGAGAGAAATGCTAATGATGGCACTTTGTCCGACCCGTAATTTTGCCGTGATATTAAAATGACAACGCTGTGTAAGCAACCCAGATGCGGCCATTGCAAAAAGTCAACTCCCTTGTCCCTTCTTTTCACTTATTTGGACGAATCCGCACACAAAGCAATTGCTAGCTTTTTTTTTTTCCATCCCCCAGCTATTCACCCCAAAAATCACCTAATGGCAACGTTTGCACTTTTTCTGAAATGGCACAAGATGCTGACAAACTCCAGTTGCAGATTTCATTTTTCGGAAAGGAGCTAAGTTTAGTCTGGGATGTCGCGGCGAGTTTATTTTTTTTTCTGGGTAATGTTGCAAGGTAAATTGGAATTAGTTTAGGGATCATATTTGAAAATACTTACTGGAGCAAAGAGTAAAGCCGAGCCAAGGCAGTTTGCGAGCTATTTTGTCCTGCTGTGCGCTCTTAAAAACAACAACGTGGGTGTATTTTAGCAAGGTAGTCATTAGCGTCCACTTCAAAGATAACCCGAGTTTATCGGACGCTCGGCAGGCCCCTCGATAAGCATTATGGAGACGCTTGGCCGTCATTCAGAGTGGATTAGGAGCCAATCTCTACTCTTTAACCTTGAGGGGTTCTTTCGTGGCTTACCGTTTTCCTAGAATGCCACAACAAGGCCAGGCTCTGTCGGGAGTGTCAACTGATTTCATTTGACAAATGACCTTCAACCAACAGCTGACATCCAGCCCTCCGACCACATCCGAAATAAGGTAGTTGGCCAAGAAAAAAAAAAAAAAAAAAGAAGCAACAAACGGTTGGCATCCAACCTCAATAACGGAATTCTCGTCGGCAGGTGCAATCAGCTGATAGCTTATCGGCTCCAGGGGCGTATGTAGAGCAGCCGCTTTCAAAAGCAGGAAGCGTTATTCGCCGACCTTCAGCGCCCGCGGCCATCCATATTCACCGACAACATCTAGTTTGTAGGAGATAATTGGATTTTGCCGCATGCTAGCGCAGAAATAGCGGGAGGGCGTGGGGGGACATCCTTAGCGGGGGGTCAATGAACACCAACGGCCACCTCCCCTCAGTCCCGTATCGGCATGCGCGGCTCGCACGCCGACGGCGGGATTTTGCCTGTTTTATACCGCCGCACGCTGTTTCTCCTTCTGAATAAATCTCCTTGTTATCATGCAAATGCGGCGGCGAGAACAAAGGGACGTGATTTGGCTATTTTAATCTGGAGCGAGCAGCAGGCAGCGCACACTGACGAGTTTGTGTTTGTCGTCGTCCGACGGTGCGGCAAACCCATTACCGTGTGTATTAAAGGACTAAGACCCCCCCCACATTAGTCTCAAGGTCACCATCAAGACACTCTGCTGCGTTATTCCAGTTACCATGACGACGTGGGACGGAGATAGGGAGTTGCGACCAGGCGAGTGGACACTTCTGGACCAGAGTGAGAAAAACAACAACATTCCAAGACCCAAATATTTGGATAAAACTAAATTGTTAATACGATGCCCCCGCTTGACTAGCACTCCCTGCTGGCAGGGAGGTGCAATTCCCTCAATAGAACTTTTGATTCTGGCATCATTTGCTTGAGTTTTCTTGACAATTAATTGAGCCCACAAACAAAAGGACTTTAAAAGTAGTGCTATTTTTCCAATGAAAGTCTGCAAGTCACGTTGTGCAGATACCTGGAAATGGACACATCAAGTCGTCCAAAGGCGCACTGAACCTTTGCCTCATTAGTTGCTGACACAGACTGAAAAGTCAATCGGGCAGCCAGCCATTGTGCCATACATTTTTTTTCCTAAATGGGGGCCAGTGACCGACCCCGGCTCGGCTTTTCATTCTCTATTTGACCACATGTTGGCCGTCTGGAGTCGTGACCCCGTGATGGAAAATCAATCAGGAGCCCTTTCGGCTGAGACGTGCCGTATCTGCAGACGGCTCTGCAAACGCTCGTACCTTTAAGCTCAATGAATTACGTGCTCATTTTTCCCCGCCGGATAAACCACAATAAACACAACATTGAGTGGAGATGCTTAGTCGGGGAAAATGTACGCCGCGCTGGGCACGCTGGGGATTTTACCATGTCGGTAAACAAGCAAAGCGGCTGCCATAAATGCGGCCAGATTAAGGAAGGCTATATTGAGTACAAACTATGTCCTCCGATTGTAGTCGGTGGGCAAAATCATAAGTTAGCACTTAAAAAATGCAATTAATATTGAAATATTCACGACACATATTTGTTTTTTTTGCTGTGAAATGTTTACCCTACAATGATTTTCATCTTTTATAAATGCTACAAGATGCTAACAACGGTATGTCTAATAGAAAATTTGAAATGACATCCAACTGTCTTTGCATAACTTATATTATCATATCATATATTTATATATATATATATTTTTAATAGATATTTTACATAATTTATTCATTATTATTTGTCGAAAACCTGCTGGTATCTCTAATATACCCCCTTTGTATTTGAGGAAGCGCTAATTATCCATAGAAGCAGGAGACGCAGATGCAAAGCAGTGGCGTGTGCGAGATGAAGGCCGGTTTGAAAAAAAATGCAACGCTATCAGCTGTACGAAGACGACAGTAAAGCAGACAGCCACTATCTGCGCACAATGTATAATTTCCACTTTGAAGCCAGCGTCACAATTGGGTTCACAGAGAGGCAAAAGGGAAGGGAGCAAAGGAAGTGGAATCATCTTTTTCGATCCTCTTTGCCTTACCTGTGCCGGAAGTCTTTATTTCTGCCAAGAGTAGCAGACGGAGGGCACAAGACAGACAACAAATGTTAGCTGCTAGTAAAACACTCTTGTTAGCGGGTCGAGTTAATCAACTGGGAATTCATGTCAATGAAGAGAAGATGATTGGCAACAACCTGAGTTCCAGGACGCTGGTGACGTTGCCCGTGGCGTAGATCCGCCGCACGTAGTTGAAGTCGCCCACGTAGAGGCTGCCGTCGGAGGCGCACGCCAGCGCCACGGGGGCCAGCAGCTTGTTCCCGTCGGCCATGCCGTTGCAGCTCGGGCACGAGATGCTGCGGCGCCGGCCGTTGCCCATCACGCTGCCGATGACGGGCGGTTGCTGCGAGATGAAGATGTTTTCCCCGTTGCCCATGTGGAGGATGCCTGGTGGGGGACGAAATTTTCAATTTTCAATGGCGTGAGGATCAACTCAAGTTTACATGAATTCAAAGAGCTGCTGTTTGAAATGCGCCGCACGTCACGGAGAGCGTGGCGAGTGGTCTGAGCGGAGCAACATTTGGTCTATCAACGAGGACCAGCCAAGCATCCTCCTCCCAGGGCATGATTAAATCTCGCAATGGCTTCGGCGAGCAAGCTGTCGGCAATTAAATTAGGCTTGATTCTAAAAAGGATGGGCACGAACATGACGCGCCGGAGCCAAAGAAGCGAGGGGGCGGGGCCCGGCGCCGCTGGCCACGTCTCGTGGAATCTGCCCGCAGCTTCTCCCACCCCCTCGCGCGCCCTGACTTGGCGTGACGGATCAAAGCTTCCCGAGCACTTTTCCTATCAGCACGCCTCATCTCCTCTGATGAGGCTGTCGCTCGTGACAGGTGACTGCTCCAAACTCTCTTCATCCACTTTTCAAGAGCCATTTGGCAGGAATGGAAAAATTGACCCCTTGGTTGGCCGGGAAGAAAATGGACAGCGGTAGATAATGTATAAACATGTAGAAAGTGTGTGTGTGTGTGTGTGGCAATTGTACTGTCTCCTGCAGTTTGTGGGCGGCTGTAGGCGGGCAACAAAAAAGCCCCCCCCCCTCCCCCTCCAGAAAAGAACAATGCAAAAAGGGATTGTGCAGTTGACTCACCGCTCTGTATATTCAAAGCGTGGTGCTTGTCCACGGTCCATCCGCCCAGCTTGGAGGCGGAGCTTTCGTATCCCTGGAGAACGGCCGTCCTCTTCTCCCACAAGATCAGGTCCGGGCATGATTCATACTCAAAACCCACAGACACTAAAAAAAAAAAAAAAGAAAGTTAAGGTTAGCGCATTACAACTTGGAAAGCGGGAAGACTCAAAAGAAGCCGGGCTGCGGCACCGCACTGGATCCCACAGGGCGGCCTCTAATTGCTTATAAAAGTGTTTATGTAGCGTAAGAGTAATTTTCCCAATATGGTGGAAAGCCAACCAGTGATTTGTCCCGTAGGAAATAAAGGTAACGATCGGTTCTAGGGTAAAACCATCAAAAAGCTACATTAGCATTCAAGTGCAACTTTAACATGAAAATGTTCAAATGATCCGATGATGTGGTTGAAACAAAACGGACGTTTCCTCACTGACCAAAAGCTTCGGACAGGCCGTAGACCTTCTGGCTGTAGACGTCCGTCTTGTCCCACACAAAGTCGTAGAAGAGGTTGGGCCCCGCCGGGAAGGATTTCCTGAAGAGCCGGCCCTCCACGGCCACCGTGAGGTGCACCTTCATCAGGTTGAAGGGGATGGCCACGTGGGTCAGGGTCACCCTCAGGATGGACTTGTAGCCCGCTGTCCTGCTGCTCAGGTAGCCCAGCTTCATGTCCGTACCCGGTATGGGGATTTCCTCCTGCAGCGTCTGCACGGGAGCAAATAAATAAATACATTAAAAAAATATTAAAATACAAAACGTTTTTTAAGATTATTTAATAATAAAAACAAATAAATTTAGAATTATTTTTCTAAGCAAAAAAATTAAAACGTTTAGCGACACTCTGCCAAAAATTTGCCGGTCCTCATCTTCTCTATTGCGTTTCAATTCCCGGCCAGTTTTTGCAAGTGACCACCTCGAAGCAACACGTGCCCATAAATACTCCCTGGAAATCCATACGGCCTTTTATTTCACAACCAACATGCATTTGTCTTCCCTTCTGGCCGCTGACCAGTGCAGACTGTCACGTAATATTCATAAGCTTTCCTGCAACGGATCGACGGCATCAATAGGAGGACAATTATAGCGCGGCGACGCGCTGAAGGATTTCATCATTATGGCGCGCTGAATAGTTTCCCGCATTGATTTCATAACAGAAATGTCCTTCATTACAAGCGCTCCGTCCCGCCACCACGACGGCGGCGCCGCTGCCTTGCCCTCGGGCCGGCGCCTTACACGAGCGGGTAATATATGGCGCGTGTCGGGTGGCGCTCACGTTGAAGCTAAAGGTCAACAAGTGCCGCTTTATTCCACTCCGCTCTAATTAAGTCACCTTTGGCCACCCTCGCCCTGCTTTTGCGATCTTGCATAACAATTAAAATGGCGAGCTGCCGTAACGCTGGTCAGAGGACACGTCAGTCAGAGGTGCATTTTGCTCGGAGGGCGATTGATCTGCATTGGCCCTCGTGAGGCACGGCGAGCAGAGGGCGGCCCTCCGAAAGGGGAGCGGGCGGAGGCTATAAGAAGACTCATTGCAAATTCACTGAAATGCCATAAATCTCAGCAGGCAAACTGGGAGACGAGATAATTAGATAAGGGCAAAGAGACGCCTGTTAGACACGCCGGCCCGTGCGCTCCATGATGGCGACTTTGTGGGGAAAAGAGGTCAACGCGTAAGCCCGCTTTGTCGCTATTTTCAACAAAATTAAAACGAGATGAAGGAATTTGTTTTTCGCGAGAGCGGAGGAGAAGTCTGGATGGATGGCTTCAGTCTGACCTGTAAACTTCCATTTATTCGCGATCCACCAACAGGTTGACATTGATCCAAATAACAGAAACGGTTGCGATAAAAATGATTTTGAGCTGAAAATAAACATCGAAACTTTTTTTTTTTTTTTGGCCATGCTTTGCTCCTTTCAGCAACTTGGCCATTTTTTCATCAACAGAGGTCCACAGCTCAGAAATTATTAAAAAGCGGCCTTGGCTGGCATTACCTTTATTGACTCTTTTGGGCTTGAGCGTTGTACATAATGTCGACGCGCCGCTTTGCCTTGACTGCACGCACCTCGCTCGTGTTTTTCTACAAATTCGAGCTTGAATCCAACGCACGTCATCCGTTTCTCCTCAACACTCACTTGACTGCACAAAAAGCTGGCTTTTCTTCAGGAAGACTATTTTCATTGTCTGATACGCGCCAGGTATAAATTGGTCGACTAAATTAGCCATCAAACTAACAATGACACAGATTTCAGGGTTAAATTATCAAACCGATGCTCGGCTGACATCGCTCGACACGCTGGAAAGTGGCCAAGTTGCCGAGAAGAGCAATTACGCCCGAGAGACCAGATCACGGCGACGACTATTACGCTTGACGAATAGTCGGCAGAGTCTGCACAAACACACGCACGCGCAGACACACAAATGTTTGAGTCCGAGTCACCTGTATTTCGGGCACCACCGTCCCTCTCTCGGCGCAGGATCCGGCGAAAGCGGTGAGCGGCGCCGGCGACACGGTGGGGCTGGGCCGGGCGAAGCTGCTGAGATCACAACTGGGGATGTCGTTCTCCTCGTGGCGCATGACCACCGTGTCCATGACGAAGAAGCGGCCCCACGGCAGCCACAGGGTGTGCTCCTGCGTGATGAACGGCGCGCGCTCAAAGTGCAGCGCCACCGCGATGCCCCCGTCTGTCACCAAGTCGAAACTGGGAACGCGAGACAAGTCATTTAATTATTTATATTCTTAATTAAATAATCATATTTTAATTTACATAATACTTTCCCATTTAACCGGACATACAGCACACTGAATATTAAGTAAATGAAAAATTCTCTGACAGCGTCAATCAAAAGCGTTCATTCTCGAAGTGCGAGTGCACGCTAGCTAGAAAGCGCCATCGATCCCTCCAATGGAGGCAGCCCGCTCCAACACGACTCTTAAAGCCCCGACGTGCAAACCATCTACTGGGTCGAATTATCGGCTCCGTGCCTTGGGGTGCGCGCGTGCTATCGGACCCGCGTGGTTCTTGTCACTTCCTGCCGAGAGCCAATTTGCACCCGCTCACCTGGAGCCCCCGTGGACATGCTTGTATGCGCAGCGGGAGGTCGCCCTACAGCGAAGTAGCGGCCTGGACATTAAAAGTACAGCTCGGAGACTTGTGGGGTCAGATTTGTGTAACGTCTACGGGAGAGGAGGGGGGGGGGGGGGAGGCAGCGATCAATGCGGGCCTTTGTCAAATATGATATGCGGGAAAGTTTTCTCACTGCAGCTGAAAGTATATTGAGGAACTAATTTAGCAACCAGTTAGTCTTTTCTGTGATTTACTTTTTTGATGAATGCCGGGAAAAAAAAGAAGCAAATGACGTCAGGCAAAGAACCCGCCCCATAACTTTTGTTTACGACAGCAAACTTTGAACGAAGCGGGCCTTGGACAACATCATCGAAATGAGCCCGGACAGCTTTCCCATTTCTAAGTGGCTGAACAGGTGCCTTTCTGATTTCACGCTGCACTGAGCCTGTTTACAGTGATTGCAGGAGGGAATGCTTTGGGAGCGGCCGCCCCGTGTTTACAGGATGGAAAGCATCGAAGATTGAGGACTGTTTACACTTAAGATGCCTCCGAGAGAAGCGTATAGAATTTTTTGCGTGAGGGGAAAAAAAAAAAAGACACACGGGGGAGAAGAGATGAAGAAAGCCGGCGTCGCAGAAAGCAAAGAAGAAAGTCAGAGAGGAAACGGCTTCAAGGCCAAAGCAGATTAGAGGCGAGTTGATGATGAGGGATGTCGATGAAAGGCCGGGGAAAAGGATCAAGCGTGTGCGCTTTTTCCAGACACCGCCAAGTGATCATAATGTCAAGTGGGAAGTGGAGCACGGATCGGGACGCAGCGGCTTTCACTCTTCTATGACAGACGCCAAATGTGGTTCGCCTTGTTTGGATACATGGGCGTCGCTCTGGGAACGCCCCCCAAAGCCATACATCCTTGATATCCGTTAACTCTCACATCTACGCTTATTTGGAGTTTTATTTGTAATTTATTTATTACTATTTATGTCTTATTATTGTTTTATTATTGTGTTTTGAGGGGTTGTTTAAATGTCATTATCTCTCTCGTATGTATTGATGTATACGAAAACGAACATTTTTGTTTGCCAATTTTTTAGCAATATTTAAAAGCGCTATTATTTAATCAAGAAACCGAGGCAGTGAACGCCAAGCTGGTTATTTCCACGTAATCCCTTTGCTAGTTAAACAAACCACCTGCTTACAGACTATATAAATAGTTTTACCAGTGAGAGGATTACTAGTCGTTTACTAGCCGAGCTAACGCGCAGAACAAAAACGAGGCAAATTACGTAAAGGGCGCCTGAAATGAAACGCCTCCGTTAATTCCTCCCCAAAGCGCCGTTGTCGACTAAACAACGTCCATCTGCGCCGCGCCGTCCGAGCTTGCTCGCTTTGAATTGGCATGTTTGATTTCTTTCCCCCGCCCGCCGCAACTGAAGCGGAACTTACGAGCGCGCACCAGAAGGGCTCTGTTTGATGTGTGTGGGAATTGCGCCCGGCGCTCCCAAATTGGAAAGCGGCAAGCAGATCAATGGCGGCGCTCGTGCGGCGAGAAAAAAAGATGCCTCTTACCTTCCGTCTTGTCTGGTGACGGTGTAGCCGAACGAGGGCTTGTTGACGAAGCTGATGTTGACGCCCACCAGCGGCGTTCCGTCCGAGGTCACCACTTGTCCGCGGATGACGCACGCGTGCCTGCGGCGAAAAGGGAAAAGCGACGAGGTCACTACCGGGACGACAAATTGTAGCTCGTGCTTAATGACGCCGTAGAATAATTGTCCCTTCGCAAACGAGGACGAGCGTCTTGAACGAAAGTGGGACGCGGCAAACGTGAGTTTATTGTTGGATGATGCATCAAAAGACAGTGAAGGGGATGCGGATCTGATTGCTGGAGGAAACAATTTCGGGCTTTTGTACGGGAGACAATTTTTTTTTTTCTGTTCCAGTTCTAATGCTGGATATTTGTGAGAAGGAAGCCAATATTTTTTTGCAGTCGGAAGATTGACGGTGGTTTATGAAAAGAAAAACATGTTACAGAATAAAGGCAATCAAGCAAAACAAAAATAAAACACTTTGCACGTCTCTGAGGGTTTTTTCTTTCATAGCCGAGCTGGAACGATAATGAGATAACGAAGCTTTGCTTTTTGCACTAATCAAAAAATATGCATGACTTATCTTTCTCATTGCGATGGAAAAAGTAAAGAGTGAAGATTGGCAGACTCGTTTGGCCGCTTATCGAAACGTCGAGTCGTCCACCTGGACATCCGTGTCGCCAAATGAGGTGCCCAATCATCTTTCAGTGGCCGACGCAAGGAACAAAATATCTACTGTGCTGAAGTAAATTTATTTCAATGACATTTACCTCCATTGTCAAAACAGGCGTGTTACGATTTCGAGCGATAATCTTGAGATGACCTCGCGTTGACCTCAGCTTTAATTTCAGGTGCTTTGTTGAAACTAGTTCGGGGAAAAAAAAAAGCTTTTTTTTTTTTTTTTTACACCAAAGTGGGCAATATTCCAAAAATGCCGTCTCCCTTGCTGAATTCCGACTTGGCACCTCCACTCTGGTCAGCCATTGTTTGTGACCATAACAAAACACTCCCTTGACGAAAAGGCTATTTTTAATGGCGGTTTAGGTCTTAAATATTGCCACAGAGCGGAAACAATTAACACCGGCCATGTTAGCGGCCGCCCTCAACATGTCCTTACCAAAGGCAAGATCGTTCACCTCCTACTAGGCCGTTCCCCAGGAACCTGCTTCTATGTTAATGAGCCTGGCTCTCCTTCAGCAGACCTTGGCCGTAAACAAGCGAATACGGACGGCTGGCCGTGTTTGCAGACAATTGCCGCCAGAGTTAACCCGCCGTCATCATTCACGCCAGCGGTTTATTTTATTTGAGGAAGCCGATCGTGGCGGGTTTTCTTTCAGGATGCGTCAAAGTGGAACTATCTCCTTTCCCGCCCGCCCGGCCGGCCGAGACGACTCTTCCTCCTCCTCCTCCTCCTTCGTGTCAAGACAAATGATTTAAATATTGACGTTAAACAGAGCCCGGAGAAGGAGACGCTGAGGGTGAAGGATCGGGTGCAAGTCACCGAGGACCTTTTGGGCCTTATCTCCGGTTGGAAAGTTCACAGTGCATATCTGCCAGTGAGGCCACATTAATGAGTGTAAACATGAGCGGCTGCAATTTGGACCGCCGGATTCAAGAACTGCTTCGGGATAATGCAACCCAATGAGTTGCTTTTTGATGTACTCAGTGGAAATGGACAAAACAAACCAAAAATACTGTCTGGAGTTTTTCTTTTTGTGGGTCTACTCATAATGGACATGGCTACCAAAATTCACATTGCTGGGTAAAATGTTTAGGCAGTGCTCGAACTATAAAATGTCCGCTGTGTCTCGCTGGTCCTCGTTGAGTGCATGAGGCATTTTTGTGGGTCATGTTAAACGACCTCTGAGGGTTGATTTTTTTTTTCTAAATAAATTGAGCAAGGGGAAAAACGGCAAATTGGCAATTTATTTGTCCTGACAATAATAACGATGAAGAAATGAAGTCATTTCAAGAAGGTCTCGACAGCGTACAACTCACACAGACGTTGGGCCGGCTTATTACAACGGTGAAAAACGGCATTTTGCTCGCTCCAGCCCGCCGAGAAGAAACACAACAAGTGGCGCTAATGGCCTGACGCTAATAACACCTCTGTTGGCTATCAATCGCTTTCTCTGGCTGTCCCTACTTACTATTCTGTCCGGTATCCGCCAGAAAAAAAATCAAATGTAAACAAGATTAAAAACAGATTAAATTTGACAAAGGTGCCGGAAAGGATTAATGGCCCGGTACAGCACCTTGACTTCATTACCGTCTCCGGTTTTGTTAAGTTTGTCTTTTTGTGGCGTTTCAGTGTCTCCTGTTTACTATTCCATCCGGCGTGCACGGTTGCCGCCGCCGGCCTCGTCGCTCTCTTGTATCGCGTGTCACGCCGGAGCGAGCAAGGAGCTTTTCTGCAGCGGCGGCCGCTTTACCGGGTGACACCTTCTGCAGCTTCTTGCGGTGGCAAACATCAGAGGGCGGCGAGCTCCGACATGTCAACGAGGAAGCGGTTAAGCGGGATCAATGGAAAGCTGATCGGCCGGGCGGCCGTATCAGAAAAGGTGCCGGGAGCCCATCCGAAGGCCCCGAACAGGGCTGTCAGAAGCGCTCGCTTCTGTCGGTGGGAAATCAACACCGGGCATGAATAATAGATTGTCACTGATATTTTTAGGTGAGCCTCCGTTCTCGCGGCTCATCTCTGGGTTCTCTACGTTTGACTTATTTATGGCCGCGGCTTCTGCTATCTCGCGCTGCTACTTTTTTTTTTTTCTCCCCTTGCTCGTCCGGAGAGTGCTTGTTGACAGCCGGAGAAAATTTCAACGGGGTTAGGTGGGGTGCTGTCACTGTTTGGTGTACGCGCGGAACCTTCGGATGGAAGCGCCGCAAACTGGAAACTGCCGTATAAAGGCAAAATAAAAATAAGATAAACACCTAATTGAAAAGGAAGTCGGACATTTTGGTTCAGGCTTTGTACTTTGACTTGTGAATCGATCCAATTGAATATCCCGGTATTCCTCCAAATGAGCCCTGATCGTAAGTAGGTGACAGGCCTTCCTTTCATATTTTTTTAAGGCAATTCAAAACATTTGTTTGAGTGCCAATGTGTTGCCTTTGTGCTTGGAAAAATGATCCAGCTTGAACTGAGAGACTTTTGAAATACGCGTACAAAGTTGAGCTAAAAATAGTGACGTCTGAAACCATAACCTTTCCCGTCGGAAAATAACAACACGCGGCACTGTTTGTTTTCTTGACACCATTTGAAAAAGAAAAAATGCTAACAGCAAAGTCAAAACAATATGTGATATTGTTGACTTATTTTGCAGTTTTGATGCTGATTTGTCGCAAGTGGAAAACGACGAGTGACTTCCAAAGCGGGATGCAAATAAGGTGACGAGCGATTCAAGATGAAGCGGGAGGGAAACAAAAGGCGGGGTGACAGGGGGAGGAGGGCGAATCTGGCAAGCGCCCGCCTCTGGGAGCAGGCCTCCGATAGATTACAGTAAAAGTAATCACGATACATGAATACGAGACGCCGTCGACGTCGCTCGGACTTTTTTTTTTCCCCGCCTCATTCCACGTTTGTCCATCATCGTCCGTCCGTCATCCGTCAAGCAACGCGCGATCGCTGCCGGCTGCCCATTTCACCCTCCATTACTTCATCCAGCTGCCTTCTTCCTATTCTTCCCCCCCCCAAAAAACACCCCGGTGACACTCGTTCTTGCCGGAGTTATTTATAGCGCAGTTGTCTTAAGTAATAACGTGCTAAATAACTCCGAGAAGGCAATAACGAGCAACGAGCGGGGCTCTTGGCTAATGTTATTTTGCAGCATTTAGTCATCGTACACTTGCAACAATTCATTATCCGCCTATTGGAACCGATTGGAGGCTTTGTTTATTGCATGTAATTGCTTTAAGGTGAATACGAGTGCCTTTGCTCTCGCGTTTTAAAGATCACGCGGCAGGAAAGTCGGCTAACGCTCGGCTTGGAAGGCAACGGGTTTTGCACATTCACATCTCCTGAGATCCAATGAAAGAGCCGCATCGGGATAAAAATGTGCTCACTTTTGAGTGACAATAAATAGAAATGAATTCTATCTTTTTTTAAAACAACAAAAAGGAACATAAAATACAAATAAAATCAGTCTATTATTCAGAAAAATATGTTAAAAAATACATAAAAAAGTCGTTACAAATACATTTAAAATATTAAAGAAAAATAGAGATAATAAAAATATTATGCAGTGACTCAAAATGTAAATAGAAAATAATCATTTAATATACTAAATTAAAAAAACCTATTTATTGCCAGGGGTCAGGCCTTACTAAAAATTTAGAACATTTTATTTTGATGCAGGGCTCGTATCTAAGATCAGGGAATGTTGAATGCGTTGCTAATTAAGTGAGTCAGCGACAAACGCAATGTCAGAGCCGCAAAGGAGCGCGGCAAAGCTTCCCACTCACTTGGCGTCGAAGGGGCTGGCGCCGCCGCGCACCACGTGGGTGCTCTCCCGGCCCACCAGGAAGCGCACACGCTCGTAGAAGCTCTGCGCCTTGCCCTGGTTGCCCGACGACAGCTGCGTCTCCTGGATGATGTCCAGTGGATCCGGCGAGCCCACGCACAGTGACGTGCTGTGACACGTCGCCTGGAGACAGCAGTCTGGATCCATGCAGTCCACCAGGCCGTCTGGCAAGGTCACGACAACCATGAGTAAAAAACTTTTTGTGTGTCTGAGCAATTCACTCCTGTTTTAAATCTGTCACATGGGCCGCAACAGGAGAGCCCGCAATGAGCTGCGCGGCGCAGGAAATCACGTCCCGGCCGAGGAGTGTGTGCCCGTTAGCGCTCGGGGCTGCTTAGAGTGGCGCCGCTCAAACCGGGGGTCCACCGGTCGTGACTCGGATCATCGCGGAATCATTTGGAAGGAATTATTAGCGGTAACATTGAATCCATGGTAGATTGATGCGGGAATAGCAAAATGTTCCTTGCCTTCCTGGACACAAAAAGCCAGCGAACCCCCTACTTTAGCTCATCTTAAATTGTCCGCGCCTTACCGCCATCGTTGTCCTTGACATCACCGCAGGACGTCTCCATGGAGGTGTCGCAGCCGCTGCCTCTCCAGCCCAGCTGGCATACGCAGTACCAGCCGCCGTTACCCAGCGTGCACCTGCCGTTGCCGTTGCACAAACCGGGACAGCCCTCTGCAAAGACAGTGTACGTTTTTTTTCCCCCCCACCAAAAAATTAATCCTGTAGGATGAGTTCCCTTTGTGGCTTTCCACTTTTCGAAATACGACCACACGACAATCTACTGCAATTTTTTGTGCAGACACAGGTGATCCCGGGAAGCCCAGTTTGACTACCGATGAGTTAGCATTTCTATTCATGTTCCCGGCCCTTCCGGATGTTGACGCGCGCGCGCGCACACACAAACACACACTCTCCTCCGTTTTGGGATTGTTCCGTGGCGAGTGCCTGGAGGGGCAAATGTAATGACCCTCCGCTTCAAGTTGATCAATGCGATACACCTTCAGCCAAGCCGCTAATATCCCTTTGCCGTGCCGCCCAATCCTCGCAGTCGATGCCGGAGTAATTACCCGCCTTCACGCAGCATAATGACACACTCACACTCTACTTACTATCATGTTCAAACACACACACTCGCCCACACACACACGATGGACTGCTATTGAAGCCCACCGTATGTCATTATTTACTCATGTCGTTAACGTGGGCTGATAATAAATCAAAAGATCCCGTTCGCATCTCACATCTGTTCCTAATATTTTGGCACGGACCCTCGTCTTTAAGTTGTGCTGACGGGGTGATCAATCAAACACCTGATCCTGTAAACTGGATCAAGTAGATTAAAATGAAATCCATTAAAACGGCATCTTCAAATTTAATGTAGAGTACATTCATTTGGATTTAACAATTTTGAATGCTGTTAAAAAAGAAAAAAATGGATTATGTGTGTGTTCCACCATTGAGAGGAGCCAAAGGCAACAGAAACGCCAGCAGGGAGAACAAGCCAGTGTGTGGGGGTTGTTTTGTTGAGCTAGAAAGCGGGATGCTAACCACGAGGATGTTTATTCAGGAGCATCTCCCCGCAAATGTCTGGTTTGCCGATTATCTGCTCACGAGCGATCGCGATGGTCCCGCGCCAGATATCAAACACGACCGTCTGTCACGCTCTGCGTTGTTCGGAAGGTGCCTTGATAACCGCCGTGCTGAGCTGACCCATTTTGTCAAGCGCGGGGAGCAGCCGAGTTGACGTTTCCTCTTTGAGCTTACATCAAATGGTGGGAAAACGTGCGGGGAGAAATGTGAAAGGGGGTATTTAAGATTTAACTAAAAATAAGTCTTTCCGCCCAATAGGTAGAGCGCTTTTGTATTGAATGCCATTAATGCACTTTCCGAGTGAGTGTCTACGTGCCATTGTTCTGCATGTTTGATAATCAAATACGGCAAAGCTTTTAACCACGTCGTCCGTCCCGCCGAGAAAATCAATTGCGCTTTGGCATTCACTGATTTAAAAAGGCCTCTGCTAAACGATGACGGGCTCCTCAAAAATCAATTTCAATAAAAGGCAGAATAGATAATGTGCTGCGGTCAGAACAAAACAAAAGACAATACGATTTTCTCTTAATTTCCCTGAAGAAAGGTGGCGGCTGCTGGAGGCTACTACTGTTAGAAAATGTCATCATCTATCCTAGACACCAAGATTTCATAAAGTGATATGTTAGAAGCCCTAGGAAGTTGCAGAGAAATGAGATGAGCCCATAGGACGCAGGTGTGAGCTTGTCAACAAAAATGCTAACGTGCTAATGTGAAGTTGTGCTCCTAGCGAGTGCGAGCAAACTTAACAAAAACTCCAACGTGCCAATGTGAAGTTGTGCTACTAGAGAGAAGGCTAGCTGCTTAATCGGCACCGCGAACCACGCCCCCGACCTTTCGACTCGCGGGAAAAGCTTGTACAACACGAGCGAGTGGGTGTGAAGGTGCTAAGTGGAGATGATGACGTGACAAAAGGTGCTTCATGGCGTCGGTCGGCGGGCATTGTTTGTCGGCGCGTTTGCCGCAAAGTTGATGGCAGTCACACAAACGATGATGGACGAAGGAGGACGTGGAAAAGAAAAAAGGAGGAATGCCGTACCTTTCACTACCCTATCCAGATAGTGAGCTTGGGAGATAAAAGACAAGGACAATAGAGTAAGGGAAGGCAGAGTGTTAGTGTGCCACAAAACCAAAAGAAAGCATGCATCGCAAGCAAAAGCGACAAACAACAGCCAACGCGGGGGATGAAAAGGAGCCGTGCGGAATCCCGTCGGACGCCGCCCGCCTCTCTCGCGGGAGCGCTTTCAAAAGACCGATCGATGCGCTCGGGGACCTTTTCATCTTCAAACGCACTTTGGCAGACGGAGGGGTCGAAACGAGACGCCTTGATTGTGACAAGTGATTTCAAATGGTGAGCTTTGGCTTCTTAATGGCCGCCGCCGAGGGATATTCTGTTCGGGACTTCAAAAGGCTCCATCAATAATTAAACATTTACAGACCAGGCTCAAAAACGACAAGGTCTGAGGAAAGGTTCTCCGTTCGTGCACTGTGACTGGCTGAATGTCGTCGCGTCAGTTTGACACGTTCGACCATAACGAATTTTCATGGGTCAGTCTGACCGACCGGATGTTAACTGTCTATAGGTCAAAGTGACCCGCTGCTTGCTGAATCGTAAAAATGTCAACAGATCAATGTAAGGCGCTTTCTGTTCTCGGTATCACTTTCTAATCAGCTTTGAGTTTACCTAAACTAAAAGGCACGCTTCTTCCCAAGTGGCAACGCGGAGCAAACAAGGAAAAGAGAAAAAACGCCAACAAGCTTCTCGAATCGACTCTTGCAATCGAAAGGTTAGCAGTCCTCACTTGGCGGGGCTCCCCCGGAGGGATCACAAAGTCGCCCAAACAAACAGAACTTGCTCCGGTAAAGTTAGAGCGCGCGCCGCTCAACGTTTTCAACAGCAGTAAAGATTGGAGTTGACATCACGATGAAGTCGAAGTTTTGGCTCCGTCCACTCATAATCCTAAACAAACTTAAATTTGTCAAAAATTCTTTGCGGAGGCCCGAGCTCCGAGTCGAGCGGCGCGGATTTTGACAGCGCGCCCTCCGGATAGCCCGACGCTCTTGACGCCGAGCGGCTCTGACAGGCCTGACATTAAATAGCGGCGCGCTAACGAAATGGAAAGGCACCTGTGCCCAGCTGAGCTCCAGTCACCCTTCAACAGCTGTCAATCCTCACAGCGTCCATCATCATCAAACACACAAAATAATTGAAAAATTGCTGCGAGTCAGGCGCAAACGCATGACTCAAAGACAAATAAAACAAATGCAATTCGAAACACAGCTCCGACGGATCCACGGGCCTCATCCGGCAAATAAGCGGCAAATCTCTCTCCTATTAGAGGGCCTCGTCACAAAGACGCCGCACTCCAGTGTAGCGTTTTGTTTAAAATTCCTTGATGACGCCCTAAGTGCAGTTTGAAAAGGGCTTAAGGAGAGCAATTTGAGTCAAGAAGTGGCAGCAAGAAAAGAAAGTGCCCCAGCACGCAGGATTGTTTTTGGGTCGTCGCTCGCCGCGTATGCTCAAATGTTACAATAAATGGGCGGTACAGTGCAGTGAGAGAAGAAACGACAGCAATCTCGTTCAGGCAGAACAACAACAAAATAAGAGTGAGCTTTCCCAGAAAGCCGTTGCTATTCGGACAAAACAAGCAGTGCCAAGGAGAGCAAACACACAGTGAGAGGCGGATCGGGCGGGCGGAAATGAGGAGCAAAGAGGAAGAGGATGAGTCAACTCAAAGGACACCTTAGCACATTCCCACATTAAAATGCATGAAGGCAAGCCTCGGATCCTTGAGTAAACCCGTTCATGCTTTACCGAGTTGCACAAATTCAATTAAGCATGCTTTCCGAGCCTCCCTCCCACCCGCCACTTCCCTCACTCTAACCCCCCCCTTTTTGAAACCCGGCCTACCGATTGTGCAGTGTTCTCCGTTCCAGCCGGGACTGCATTCGCACTTGCCGTCCTTGCAGGTGCCGTGCTCGTTGCAGCGCGGGTGACACGCCCTCTGCTCGCATCCGGCGCCCATCCAGCCTTCGTCGCAGCGACAGGTGCCCGAGGCGCAAACCCCGTGGCCGCCGCAGTCGGCTGCGCAAATCTCTGTGGGAAGCAAAAGTGGACAGGGGGGGGAGTCAAAGAAAAGACAAATCCAGGAGTCATTGTGGAGGAAGGGCAGCCACGCTTCATTAGCTCGTCTCACGGACGTTGAAAAGGATTCAGCCGCATTTTCACACAATACAAATCTAATAAGACCCACAGAAGCAGACGCGGTCTTAGTCTTCATTCTGCCTTTTTTTTTGTTTTGCGTTACACTTGTATGCGTGTTTAAAAAAAAGAAAAAAAAGTCGCACCACGATGCCGTGTGATAACGAGCCGCGGCACTGGCGCCCAATCAGCTCGACATATACACAAAATGATACATATTGAGAATACCCGAAGGTGCCCAGGGGGACCGTGAACATCTTGCACTAGCTCGTTAGCACATATGGTAAAAAGAGCAGCAACCTCCGCATCGACTCCGGGGGTCTCGCTCGCTGCACAAATTGAAACGATGATGTTCATTTGACGGTGTGGAAAAAAAAAAGCTGGTTTGTACTTTGCAAAGCGTTAACGCGACGTGAGCTGCACAAGACGAGCGGCGCTAGGGCCATGCGTTAATTTATTGAGAAGCGTCCAGCCGCCCTTCGCGGGGAACACATCATAAAAAAGTTAACCCTAACCCCCCCCCCCCCAAGGAAAAAAAAACCTAGCTCCGCCAGTGGTTACATCTTGCTAGCTTTTCCAATTATATTGTAAACGCAAACGGACTTAAGACTGCGCCAAAGCCACACGGCGACTTTGCGACGATCGAATTTATGGCAGACTGTTTGACGACCTGTATGACAGCGAGCTTAGTATTACGTGGCATTACGGGAACACTTGACAATAAACAGGCCAAAGCGGGATAAAGCGCAAACTCATCATCATTTGCAGAGCCCGCCTTCGACAAAATACCCCCACCCCCTCCCCCGGATTACTACTTTAAGGCACCGCTTGGAATATCCAAGGAGACACACAGATTGTCATCTCAGGGAAAACAAATTGCTGTCTGAGCGGAAGCAATCGAAGGCCCGTGTCGTTATTATCAGCGCATCGGAGCCAGGGCTTTAATCCATCGGGGAATCAACGCGGGGAAAATTACTTTGCTACAAAATGAAAAGCTAGCTTTCTCCCTAACGTTTGAAAATCAAACAGCACCGCGGAGGTATAACACAGGCGAGGTGTTTTCCATCCATCGGGAAGTTCAAAAGAACCAAAATAAAAAAAAATCCTTTGACATCTTACTTCTATGAAAGTTGTTTTCTTTTCAGCAAACTAGCTATTATGCGAAAAATATATAAATCCGACGAAAAACGAGAGCGTTAATGTGAGGTGCCGTAGACGTCAAGGTTGTTGATCGAGGAATTAAAAAACGGCTCTGCTATTATGAAATCTTCCTTCCTTGATGCCGAGTGTCACAAACGTTTTTTTCAGGGTGGCGAAAACCGTTTCCGCTTGGCCGTCAAGGTATGATTTAGCGCTGCTAATTAAGACCGATGCCGTTTTATTAACCAAGCAAAGCTTTCGGCTAATTGCTCAGTTCCGAAGGCTCATTTATACCTGAATGAGTTTTTGAATGACGACCGGCGCCGTTTCTGCCGTACTCACCTGTGGAGCAGTCGTGGCCCGTCCAGTTGGCGTCGCAGCTGCACGTGCCAGCGTCGGCCAGGAAGGCGCCATGTCCGGAGCACTGGTCCATGCACGAGGCCCTGGGGCTGTCGCAGCCTCGCCCGCCCCAGCCCACAAAGCAGTGGCACTCACCCTGGACGCACACGCCTCGGCCGGAACATGTAGGGTCCAGGCAGTCCACTGAAAAGAAAGTTCAGCTTTCACCGTTCGAGGCAGACAGAAAATGTCTACACACCCCAGTTTAAATGTAGTTTTGAAGTAAGTACCGTACAAAAAAACAATGGAGATTATGTGATTGCACAAGTGTGCACACCCTCTGTGGCTGTGTTAAAAAAATACCAAATCATGTGGGAGCACAAGTGTGCACACCCTTTCATGACTGAGTGTGTATGTATGTGGCTGTGTTAAAAAAATAATCAAAACATGTGGTTGCACAAGTGTGCACACCCTTTCATGACTGTTAAAACACCCCCCCGCCAATGTTTAACACGTCTCTGATGAACAATTCCCACAACGCCAGCACAAAACCACATGAGCACGGCGTCCCTTCAGTTCAATCCCATTATGAGGCTGACTTTGTCCAGTCGAACAATATCTGAATGTCGCATACAGATGGCAAACGGACAAACACCACGCCTGCATTGCCCCCATTTAGAATGACATTAAGTGGACATAGAGGCCACCGTAGTAGGACAAACAACATCTCGCTTCTTGCCAGATGGTTTGTGCGCCAGGTGCGAGGATCGGAGGACTAAACTGACAAGGAACTCTCCTGGCAATTAATCATGGGCGGCTGAAGGTCGCGGCGAAGAAAGGTAAAAATGTTAAAGGGCGCTGTGGCCCGCATTCCCCGCTGCCACTAACCGCTGACACGCCAACCCCAAATAGAATGGGGGGCCTATGGATGACGCGCACCCCCATTTATCAAACCCCCCGTGCCATTTTTCATCTTGAAATGAGAGCCTTCAAGAGCTGACAAACACAATGGCCGCCTCACTCTTATCTGCTCGGGCCGCATCCGCCGCCGAGCTCCCGCCGGATTCACATCAGACGCGGTGTTCGACTTCCAGCACAATACGCGGACTGTTTTGTTATTAATGCGTCGCCTTATAGTCATGGCTTATAGGCTGTCAGTCACGGCTGCTGCGGGGGAGGACTGCAACGCTCAGCCGTGCTCATTGACAATTCGGTTTCTTCAGCACTATTACGCTTCACAGTGTCCACTTGTCCGGAGTACTGATTTTCTTGGGGCGCAGTCTCGCCTTGGATAATACGTGTGTCATGGGAGACAATAATCTGAGTAATAGAAAAGACCCCTAATTTAAGAAAATAAAAAAAAAAAGTCTGGTATATGCAACTTTTTTGTCAAAAAAAGTAATTTTCCAACAAACCGCGACCTTCTAGTTTTGGGTTTGTGTAGCATAAAATATTACAATATTATATTCAATATATTATAATAATAATAATGTGTCAAATAAATCACTTGGGTACATTTTGTGTAAATAAAACGAAAACAATAATTGTCTTCCAAGGCCTTAGCTGCCCATGAAGGTGCCGGATGTAAAATACACAAAGCACAAACTTGGTCTGCTTTCTCACAACTTTTGCAAACGACTCAAATCCACACTGCTTGCTTTGCTACCTTCCTCGCAGTTCTCCCCTTTGTAGCCCGGGTTGCAGATGCAGGTCCCCACGATGCAGGTGCCGTGGTGACTGCACGTGACGTCCACGCACTGGTTGGTGGGCACGTCACACTCGGAGCCCTTCCAGCCGCTGTGACACATGCAGCGGCCTTTCAGGTACTGGCCGTTGCCGCTGCACAGCACCGGACAAGCGGCTGCCGAGAGGAAGAGAGCAGACAGTCCATTAGGACACGTTAGCGTCAAACCGTGTCTCGCGGCATTTTAGCATCTGAATTCCCGCTGCGGACTAGTAATTAAACGGGCCGACTGACCTCGGCCGCAATCGGGGCCTTTGAATCCAAGGAAGCAGTGGCACGTTCCGGCCACGCAGTCGCCGTTCCCGAAGCAGCTGCTTGGACAGTCGTCGACGGAATCTGAAGCGGGGCAAAGACAAAAAACGCAATCAAGGAGGTCTTTTTCGCCGGTAATGGTAGCGCAACAGTCCTCCCCCTCGTTGTCTCGTACTTAATTGTCATCCGAGCCGCTAATGACGGTGACGAGGCTGACTTCTTGCGGAATGAACAGTTTTCACGGGGGCTGTTTTTCCTGCAATTTGCTTTCCTGGCGTGAAAACGTACTCGACGGAAAGCTTGCGGAGTTAATGAAGTCTCCGGAAAAATGCGAAAGCAACACATTTGAGGGGAATGCGTTCCAGCTATCGTCAACAAACTCGAGGAATGTTGCTAATGGCTACGCCGCTACGGTGCTTTAGTTTTGGAGTGGCGGAAAAACAATGCCGTTGAGAGATGCTCGTGGCAATCTTCGAAGCAAATAGCAAATTGATTAAACGTTACCTCAATTTCTTTTAGTGTATTTTTAGTTACTAATCAAACATAATTATAAAGAAATAAATGTTAACATACGTAAGGTTAGGCAACAGGTGGATTTTTTTATTTTATTTAAATGTTATAGCCATAAATGACAATTCATGGAAAAATCCATATTGCGCAAGCTAATAAAAGGGAATAAAAATATCTCGAAAATATGGCAGAAAAAAAGTAAAGACTTTTTTAAAAATCAGTGTCGAAAATATATTTATAGACACAAAGGCATCTCTGGTTAAAACTGGCTTTTCATCAGGGTTAATAAAATAAATAAAGGACAGATAATTAATTTATTATGCTGTTTTCTTTGATTTTATTGACTATGTATGATACGTACTCGGCGTCTGTGATTTTCATCAAATGTGATAGATATGCAAGCAAAAAATCCCAGAGATGAATGGGCATTCAGGATGACAATGTTTTCTAGTCAACAATAAATAATTCTGTTACACCAAAGCATCTCTTGAAGCGTGTGCCATGTTGTATTAATTTAACACAAACAATGCAAATGGACATTTGGACAAATGCCTGAAGCGTTTTTTTTTTTAGGACATCGATCAAGCGATGATGCACTTACATCAACTTAATTGTCAAAGTAATGAAGACGACTGAACGACGAGGCGGCGCCGAGATTTGAGACGAAAAATCTCCTTATCTCGCTCCTGGGCGAATCTTTTTGGCGAACAAAAGAACCTCTTGTGCTATCACAAAGAGCTCCGAAAAACCGAGCTCGGGATTGCGCTTCCCTTTCTTCGAGAGAGTCAATCACGGGAGAAGATGCGCTGCGGGCTTGTCTGGGCCTGACCTATAGATCACAAGAGCATGGGAGGACTTTCTCGCGGCGCTCCATCACTGTGGAGAACTCCGACGGCAAGAACATCATTTTAGTGGGAGGCTCGGCTTTCTTTAGCTGCCAGCGAGTGTGTGTAAAATGACAGTAGGAAAATGAGGTGTGGGATGCGAGGCACGCACGCCGTACCAAATGTCTCTCAAGGGTGCAATTATGCAGGCGAGCTGCTTGGCTCCGACGTGAAACTACAAAAAGATACACAATATGTATGAAAAGTATTGCGACACACCCTTTTTATCACTCAATCGGGGGGGTCGGGCTGAGTCAGGGGATCTGCGCAGTGCTCGTAAAAATGCACCGATACTCCACAGGCGATGCCACTTTACCAATTAAAATCAGCGTATCCCAAAACTTTTGTCCGCCATGAAATATAAACCTGCCGGCACATGCCATCTATTCTCATACGTTAATTCGAAGCCGTCGCTGTCACGTTTAATTGAGCGGCCATGAACTTCCGCCGAATTCACATCAGCACGCCACGCGTTATTCCTGCCTTGTGTTCTCCCCCGGCGAGCGGCCATGAATATCTCTTAGCCGCACGCTCCGAATCGGCCCGACGCATAAATCAGCGATTCAAGCAGGGGGCCTTCATTGAAATTCATTACCCCGCCCGCGTATCGGGAGAAGCTAACTATTGTGCCAGTTCCGCAGTCCGGCGTGTGAGTTTAATCAGCGCCTTTTCCTTGGATGCCGGGCACATCTGAGTGATGACGAAGCACCGCCACCAGAACCCCTCCTCCTTCCCCCCAAGCGTGCACTGGGATCCGTGTCAGGCGGCAGGGAACCGGGACAAATGGCTTCACGCTCAAGAGAGCTGTGATTCACAACAGTCACCGGGACACGTTTTGGCACGGCCACGGAGCCGCGAGTGACGAGGGCAACCTACATTATTAAGGACAGGGACCCCTGGCCCACTTAGAACCCGAGGCGCATCCGTATGTTACGTTGAAAGAAAATCTTAAGGCGCACCACCGAAGAAAATTATTGTACTGAAATCCGAATGAGTTTGTCTCAGTGTGAGATCTGGGCCTTCTTTTGACATTGAATTATGGTTCTGGAACTAGTTTATCTTTCACTTTTAGCTTAGCATGTTAGCATTAAGTCTTTTCTCATCAGAAGGAATCCATTAGCATGTTAGCGACTCAGGTTGCTATCTTGCTATGCTAGCGGAACGTGTCTTCTTTTGAGGAAGACATTGGCATGATGCTATTTCAAATGAACACGTTTGCAATCATCAAACACGTTTGCTTATGGAATCAATCTGCGGCTAAAGGACAAGGCCGCTTCGACTCCATGTCCCTCGACCTGAGTGGCGTACGGAGAAATTGGAATATGTGTAAAACTCAAAGGCAGACAATATAGGAGCTGAGAGTGCCGCTTCTTTTTGATCTCCCACATTCCTCTACCTGAGCGCCCCCGTTTGAAGGTCAACTCCGAGCCTCTGCGGCTCAGCCAGTTGGTGGGATTCAATTTCTGCTGAAGGGCACTTAAGCGGTGACCCATTTTCCAAAAGAGGCCCTCCTGTGGGCACAAGAGCTCCGATGCAAACCAACCAAGAGAGGCGCAACTCTGAGTAATCTCGCCCAACCCACTAACAGCCCCCCCCCCCGCCTCGGCCCCCCCTCTCGCCCAATTCGCCACGCTGTCGGGCCTTTTTCGGCTCAAGCCTTCCCCGCTCGGCGACGGCGGGGAACCTTCATGCACTCCCGTCGAGAAGAAATAACCAAAGTAAACACGCCGGCCTGACTTGCCCCGTGAGTCATATCATAGCATAAATATTGAATTGCAGCTGCTGTTGGCACAGCGGGTGGGCGCATGGGGGGGGTTGAATGTGGACAGAACTACATCGATCCTGTTCTGGCTAAGGCCCCTGTCGCAGCGACCCAGGAGCTTTTAATTAAAAAGCATGTGAGGAGAGTTCCCAGCTGCCACGGTTGTGAAAGCTGACACCTCCTAAGTCCCCTCCTCACCTAGCGCAAAGTGCTAACAAAGAGGTATCACACAAGTTGAAATTGGAGCAAATTGAAGAGAGAGTAGGAGTATACACTCAAAACTCAATTGGCTGGACCCCCTGATTGGCTCATGAGACACTCGCGCTAATGAGGATATTACGATCCCTAAATGACCTCCTCGGGGGGGCATGTCCTGATTTTGTACTTTTTGCCAGACTGAACTTGTGACACATGCAGTTTCTTCATCTTTGGAAATGTGTCGAATGATGCAAATGACTTAATAAACTGCGTGTCAAGTTCTCCTTTGCATTTTGGCTTTGACAGGGGAGCGTTTGAAAATGGAAAATCTCGTGGGCGGACAAACTTGGAGTCGGGGGGCACCATTCCGGTAATTAGCCAAATTGGGAAAGGTCAATTCAGAACAGCCGGCTAAGAGAAGAAAGGATTAACTTGCTTGTAAAATCTCATACTAAAGGGGTGAGCAAGCACGCCAGAGACATAACTCCACTGAGGAATAGTTAAGCAAAAATATCTGAGGAAAATCGGACTTGGCTGTCCGAGGGTGCTCACCGATGGCAGTGGTGAGAAAAGAGACCGTTTCCACGTCCTTGCCGTCGTTGTAGACTGCCAAGTGCCAGATGCCGGACTCCATGTACTGGATGAAGCCCGTGTCGTGTGTTGCGACGGGCGCCAGGCTCCGCTGCAGGGCGGCGGGCCCTTCCAGCCCCGGGGGGCCGCGGACCAGGAGTCGCCGGCCGTCCAGCAGCTCCACAAAGTCAAACTGCGGACCAGACGGGAGAACGTGAGCAAAGGCGGGATTAAGAAGAGCGACACGTGAGACGCGAGCACTCATTTGTTCTGCATGAATAAGTTATCCTTCCACAGCCATAGCGGAATTAGCATTAACATAGTCAGTAGCTACTGGCTAGCTAGTGATCAGTTAGCCTGAGCTTATTTTCAAACGGCTAAATCGAAATAGGAGAAGACAACCTGATCCAATAAACGGACAGAAACTAGCGGCGCTAACGACACAATTTGGCGATAACAAGCCTGCGTCATCAACTTGGCTCCGAAGCTGTCGATTTTCCATAAAAAGCGGCCGAGATTGTTTGCTTTAATGGAATGTCGGGGGAAGTAATTAAGTGAGTTTGCCAAATAACATCTACCAGCAGTCGCTTCATCATATCAGCGGAGACTCCATGAATAACAATGAGGCCACATTTCACTTTCATCGCCGCTCTGATCAGCTACAGGTAAGAAAGCGCCACTCTCCGCACAGCACCAGGCTGAAAAAAAAACAACTAAATGACATCGGATGGTAATTTCCGGCAAAATTGGACTTGGGGAAAAAGCAAAACGACAGTTGTGCTAAGAGAATGAAATCTAGAGTGCGGGCTAGGCGGCCAGATATGATTCATAACGAGCTATATCTGCGGGAAATTAGAGCAAAAGGAAAATCCTTGCTCCGGCCGCACCCCGCGAGGCTCCGTTTCCTTTGACGTGATTCATCGACGACACGCCACTGCAGAGAAATTTATTGTAAATCCTCAACGTCGTAACAAAGGAAGGTGATTCATAACATGAGAGAAAGGCTTATGAATTGATTCCACGCGGGAACTAACAATATAGCCATTTATATTCTGCCGCAGAGCAGAAATGTGGAAAATTGCTCATTCCGTGTCGACATTATTGTAAACACAAAGCCCTTCTTTTTATCAATATAAACAAAAGTAGAACTGTTTGACGACAGAAATGGATTCCTGCCAGATGTGGGGGGGGGTCAAGTCGATTTTCTGTAAGTTGTAGGTAAACCTCACTGCTCAAACATACTAACTAAACTTTAGCCGGGTAAATCCTCGCCAGTTCAAACAGCGACTCCCACCTGCGTGTGAGACGGGGCCAGGCCCCGCCTCCCGTAGACCCCGACTAAGGCGTCCTTGCTGAGTGACACGTTGAACTTCATGTACATGGGGTGGTCCACGAAGATCTGCGAGCGCCAGAAGACGCCGGGCGGGATCTGCTGCGCGACCTTGCGGCCCACGTCGATCTCGCCCATGTCCACGTAGCCGTCGTCGGGAAACAAGCCGTCCGATTTGCCTGAGAAAGAGATGGCGGCAAAAATTATCAGCAAGGACTGGGTGTGACCGTTCCTGTCGTTCCTCAAAAAGAGGAGCGAGAAAGAAAATGCAGGTAGGTTGCTTTAATGAGTTCACCGCTTGACGCGTGAAATTCTATCAAACACGTACTTGCCCCTCGTTGCTTTGTAATTTAAACCTCTCCATTTTTTTGTCGCATCGAAGTAATGGCACGTCTGGGGGAAACTGAATTAAAAAGGTCGAACATATGGCTGCACAAATGCTACGAGAGGAAAAAAAAAAAAAGAAAAGAAAAAACAGTCGTACAGTTGTAATTGAAACTATAGTAATAAAGAGAGATGTAATTCTATTTGCGGAGGATCTGGAAAGCTCCACACAGCCGAAAAGGTGGAAAGCTCCATATGCTGCTTCTTGCACCTGATGGCGGACCGGGTGGAAGTGACAACATCTGTTAGTCCCGCGCTGACGGGCGACCCATAGCAACACGAGTTTAACGGCTTGAAAAAGCCGCTGACATTTTGCTTGAAATAGTTTTCGTAATTATCTCAACCACATTGTGTGTATAAAATGCGGCGGATAAATAAAGTTTGCTGACTTTCCGTGTGCTATGATTGGGCGGTTTACGCGTCAGTCACCAGCAAGCCAATTAGCTGATTTGGCTGAATGCCATGTCAATGTCGCGCCAGTGCTGCGGCGGCAAAACAAGACAAGGGACGTTAGCGCTAACGGCGGCCCAGAATGAGACGTCTTGCAAAAAACATCGATTTGCCATCCTCGGACCTTTTCCTCGTTGGCTCAACCATGCGTGTATTGAACGAAAAAAAAAAAAGCGTGGGATGCATTTGTATGCTAATGAGCCCGTGGTGTACCTTTTGCGGCCTGCCAGTGGCAAATGGCACGGCTACATTTTGGCCCATTTGCCGTGGAAGCGAGCAAAGTTTTGCTGGAGCCGAGCCGTCGCTACCGCGGGGCCAGCACATGCTTTCGTCGGCTGCCAGGCACGGCTGTCCCCATCACATCCGTTCTGAGGGGTGAGCGAGTGGCTAATCCCCCCCATTTTGTCCCTTCAGGAACAAACAAGACTTGCCCACTGACAAGCACTTTGATGGGATTACAATGCAGATCTGGTCGCACGCCACCGAGGCCCGAGTAGCACAAAAACAACCGGCGATTGGCCACAAATGTCACTGGCAATCTTCGGTTCCCTCCGACAAAACTTTGCGGCTGAGCCGCCGCGATAAAGCGTCCGCAACTTACCGTCGCCTCTGCGATCGGGCGTCTCCGAGCCCAGCGGCCTCAAGCTCAGGTCGGTGGGGAACGGAACGCCGCTTGTGTTGTCGTCCGTTACGTGGTACATCTGTCGCTGCGTGGGCTTCAGGTGCCAGTTCAGTCCCAAAAGGTGCATGGCTACAAAGGACAAACAAGTGGAATTGAAATTTCGCCCAATATAAGCGGGACCAAAGATAGTTTAGAAACGCTGCTGCTAGTAAGTTTGTGTGTGAAAGGCTCAAGCCGACGAAAAGCAAAAGCTACAAAGCTGAAAGATGGTCGGTTTAATGGTTAATGGCAAATTCCGCCGAGCTTGCGCATTCGGGTGGTGTGTTGACCCCGAGCGACATCTGCCTGACGACCACCGTGCTGCCTTGTGATCCCTCCGAGCCGATTGCCCTGCCCCCACACATCCTCAATGACAAGACTGAACCGCCCCCCCCCCCCCCCCCAAAAAAAACAGCTCGCAGACACGGAGGATATTCCAATGGCAACTCGGCGGATGAAGCATGCTGATATTTTACAAAAAAAAAAAAAAAAGACCTACAATGGTGGTGGCGGAGGCGGGAGGGATGGTGACAGATCACCAATACCAGAATGGACAAGATGAGCTTAGCCAGGCAAAAAGAAAACGGACGGAATTCTACAATCAGCAGAAAAAAGGCCCGGCGACTCAATAGGGCCATTTCTTTTCTTTGCGTAAATAAGCAGGCAATCCATTGATACATTTTAAAATCCATTAGACCTCCCTTCCTACTTCAGTTCAGCTGATTTGAAATTCAGCCGAGCACCTGTCGTTGCTTGTCAAGGTGGGCAAAAGATTTTCATAGTTTGATCTTTTGTGTACTTTCTTCTGGCTTGAAAGACCGCCTTACATAAACGTTGCAACAACAAAAAAACTTTACATCATATACGCGTTGGTTGTCATCCTCATTTGATGTGTTTGACGCACGGCAAAGCGGATTCACGTCTTCCTGTGATTTCCATCTCAGGCAGAATCAAAGAACAAGTGGCGTACAAACGCACTTGAGCTGAATTGAACGGCAAAGTCCGAGTGGCTCTGAATACACATGTACACGGCTTCCAATAAACGGCAAACCTCGACTTTGCGCTTCCCTCTCCGAGAAGTTCTCTCGACGAGGCATTGATCTATGTCCGCAATGACAAGCGGTGAACAAACCCAGCGCTGGGCTTTTTGTTTGTTTGTCATTGCCAAAGCTGCCGAGAGCCTCTCCTCTTTGATTTGTGCTTTCACGGCCAGAGAGGGACAAAGTTGGATGGGGGAAACGCACCTTCACAAAGTCACCAGGCGGGACGTGTCGACGCGAGTGTCCTGGTAATGCGTCTTTGCTGGGTTTCATTCTTCATCCCGTCCGTCCCCAAGGCCTCGGATGGCAAACGAGCGCTCCAGTCGTTAAAGATTTACGCCAAGGTATCTATCTGTCACAAGACGCCCTATTTTGTTGTCTTTTTTTTTATTTTTTTTCTCGCAATGACACTCGGAGGGTTTTGTAGGACTAACTAGACACTTCTAATGAGACAGCCCAGCGACGGAGACAAGCCGCGCTTCTCGACAAGGTGATGACCTGTCAAGAGTTTTTCCCCGGCGCAAGTTGTGGCCCGCTTTCACTTACATCTTGGCAGAAAAGTCGGGTCACGCCGGGAGCCAATTAGAGGACATGCAAGCGAAAAACTCTGATGTGAGTCGGCCGGCCGAGCTCCTCTGAGGCGACGGACGCATTTCTGCTCATGTCGACGATTTTTAATCATCAAAGAGACATCTGAACTCGCCATTGGATTTTAACTCATCGGCCGCTGTGGATGTTTAAATCGAACGTAACGCGCGATTAGCATCTTTGACTGATCAGGCCGTGACTGGCGCGTGATTGTGTTTGGCGAGGAAAGCAAGTCTCAGGTCACAATGCGTGGCAAGGCATAATTGGCCTAATTAGACATCTCGCCTCCAACTCTCCCAATTACAAGCCGGCGCAATTAATTGCACTCCAAATCAAAAGCATTTTCTCATCAGGCATTTAATTAAACACCACCGCTGATTGGGCCCAACCTCGCTCTCATTGTGTTTTGATGCACTCAGAGATTTTTTTTTTTTTGGTATAATTACACAGCGTGATGAAACAGGGCTTTGGGCCAGGACCCCCCCAAATCCACTTTCATTCTCCTTAAATCCCTCATCTTTATCTTTAATCACCACCGGCCCCACAACGCAGCTAATAATCTTTTGACAAAATAATGAATTTTTCAATAAAATGGATTACAATTAATGCAGATTTTTAGTGCGCCCCATCCTCGGAGGGGAAGGAAGAGCCGGAAATTGATTGCCTTCCCTGATTGTCATGGCATAATATCTATTCCAAATGAAAAATTAATTTGTCTGGCTGAAATACCAGAGTGTCCACAGTATCAGGTGCGCCGGGTAATTAGAGGAGAGCAAAACTTTTGTTATTCTGGACCAATTGAGTCCAAATTCCGGGGCTCGCTCTTTGACCAACCGCAATTACCCCAAATTAATTTGTGTGTCTGTCACCTAAATTACTGCAGACACTTGATTATCAAAATGTTTGGTGGGCCGGGTTGACCAAATTTTGCCCCCCCACACACACACACCTTTTGGCGTTTCTGTCTTCAGAGCAAATTAAATATAGATCATAGAGATAAATGATAGCGTGTATTACCCGTGTGTAATTCACTTAGGTGCTGGCCAAACGGGGAAGAGCTGATTTAATAGCACAAAGATAGCCTTTAGCCAGCTGGGGCCACCGCGCAGGTTGGGGTGAATTTTATTAACAAAAAAAAAAGAAAGAAAAAGAGCAAGTCTTTTCTTATCTGACCAGCAGACATCAGCAAGAATGATGTCTCTCAAGTGCCCATGTTATTACGGCCAAGGTGAGCAATTTTTTTTTTTTTAAATAGACGGCGACGTACCGATGAAGTAGGCCAGCAAGAAGAGCAGCGTGACGGACAGCAGGATGGCGCTGAGGGCGGCGCATTTCCAGTTGCAGTGCTTGTAGGGCTTCTTCAGGCTGAAGGCAGGACGGGAAAAGGTGCTGCGGGGGAGGGGCCGCGGGGGCGGCGAGTACACCGTGCTGGAGGTCAGCGGGTACCCCGGCGACGTGGTGCAATACATGGGCGAGGTTCCGCCTGGCTTGAACAGAAAGTGCCTGCGGGGAGCAAAATGGTTTGAGTCCATATCCACGCCGTCTTGTCTATCATGTGTAATTGTGTTCCCAGGCACACTCTGTACCGTCGCCATGGTAACCGTGCGGCTGGATTAGCCGCCAGATTAAAAAAAAAATAATAATCTGTGGTCCTTTCAGGTGTTCTTTTCCCACAGACGGGTTCCGGCAATTGGGTGCCCTTGACTATGCCCGAGTGAATCAATATCAAATCAACGTCATTTTTTTTCCGCCCGTATTCACGGCGGAGCGTCCAATGAGTAATTCCCGAGAAAGGCGTCAAGGCTATTCATTCGGCTGGCAGGGCCACGTCAGACGGGCCGAAGTGGCGGTCCATCAGAAACGGCCGCGCCACTGTCAAGGCTCTTTTACTGACACGGCGACAAGAGGCGGACGTGATTAAAGGGCACATTACGATGTGCCACCAAGGACGTGACTGGGAACATGTGTTACTTTTAAACACAGGGGCGGGCCGGGGCGGTGCAGGTTGACGATTTATGGCGGTCACTTTTCCCGACATCGATGAAAGCCTCCATATAATTCGGCCATATAGTTTGTGTGCCACCCGTCCGCTATTATTAATTAAAACTGCGAGTGGTGATGAATGGACCCTCGCGCTCCATTTTGAAATGATCATGAAACCGTAGCGTGTTGCTCCGCCCCCTCCAAGAGGATTATTTTGTAACAAATAATGTATTTGTCCATCAATCCGTGCTTGGGACGTGCAATGACAGGCGGAGGAAGTAAATTCTCTTTTTACGACCACACCATTTTAGAATTCATCACTTTGTGACATTTTCATTTGCTGGTGCGCAGTGAGATTCCTCAAATATAAAATATTTCCCTTGGATCAATAAAGGTTGGCTAAGACCCGTCAAGGAGAGCTGCTTGCCAATGACGCATTTTGGCAATTTCTCCAGTACGAGATCATATCTCGAAACTTTGTGTCCATCTGATTGGAGCTCATTTGGCTGAATTCCCGAGTCCAACTTTGTCAGGTACGAGGCTTGGAATCCGTTCAAAATGGCTGCTTGCTTCAAATCGATACGGCAAACTTTCCGTGCGCGAGTCCTTAAGGCTTTTCGTGCGTCCTGTTCCATATTTGTGATTCTTCTTGTTCAGAGGAGCGGCAGGCTTTGATCGCACGTGTTTATACTTGCGCACAAAAACTACTCGAGCGTAAAATCCAATTAACTGATTGTTCTGGGAATGGGATAAAGGTGCGGATCGAGGGAATTTTCTTAAATGGATTATAGCCACTTAGGTTGGACTACGTCACCTTGTGTTGGCGCTCTCAGTGAAAATTTGGATTTGTTGATTTTTATGATAAATATATTTTGCTCACTAAATTAGTAAAATTTTACATATGGTTTGGGAACTACTGTGCTGGCCATAATGTTTTCATTTTGTTTTGTTTTGAACTTTCCCAGTATAGTAATGGTGACTCATTGCCGCCACCTCGAGGCCTGGAGCAGAACAGTATCAAGCACAACTGGAGCGGTTTGCTGCTTTGTTTCGCTTACGTTCAGTATTAATCTCGCCGCTAAACCCGAGGGACCAATCTACAGATGTCTGGCATGACTTCCCGTCCTTGGCAGAGGTCCACGCTCTACTAAGAGCCTTTCGAGGTATCGTTATTTTTCTTCACTGATTGTCCAAGAGAAAATATTGTGCTTTCGTTGCCTTGCAATCGGACACGCGGGCTCCGCTCCGTTTTGCATGCTCTCTTAAATTAGCGATTACTCTTCATTATTTGCTAAAGGGCTACACGGGGACGGATTGAGCTTCTGGCACACAAATACACACACACACAAACATGGATGACATTTTGAGAGCAGAGAATGTCTGATGGAAACATAGCGCAAGGCATCGGTGACAGAAGCGGGGCGAGCATGCGACCTACCCGTCGTTGTAGGCGGCGTCGCGGCGCGCCGACGCCAGATTGTCCATCTCAATGGGGTGGTCCTGTAAAGTCTCAAGGAATGCCTGCTTTGCTATGTTTCTACACACAGGTGGAGAGATGAATATGAAGCCGCTGGTGAGATGCGCGTGCGGGGAAGCACAAGGAAAATACAACTTTGCGCTCTAAATGGACAGACAGACAGCGTGGGACATTGAACATCTTGCGCAACCTCGAGCACTACGACGTGTCGTCCCAGCGAAGATGTCACCGAAGTGGCGGCGGGTTACATGAGGCGAATAGGCAACGCAAATTCATTTGGTAACAACGGAGGCATGTTCAGCTCCGCCGTTGCCCGGCGGGGACGACACTTGCAAACGCGGCTTGTCGCCACGATTGCTTTCACATGAGGAAGCAGCCTTAATGGCGGAAGCTTTTGCACAAGCCTCGCCCAAATAAGGGACATTTTCAGTTCATGCTAAAATTCCCCCGTCTGCTCCACAAGCAAACAACAATGGAGGAACAGAGCTGCCGCATGCGACGACGGGCTTGTGCTCCGAGAGAAACGTCCTGCTTTTGAAGTCTTTTCTCAGGCGAGGAATCCAACTTTTAATGAGCACAGATACCTGAGCTCAGGAAGGGGGAGAAAAAAAAAAAAAAAAAGAAGATGGGGCCAGATACCGGATCGGAATGCGACCGAACGCGGCGGAATTCACATTTGGATTCCGAGGGCCATTATCACGCTATTGGCTAGTTTGTTAATATCCAAAGTTTGGGGAAAGGGTTTTTCACTTTCTTACGCTGAAGAAAAAAAAAAGTTCACTCGCTGAGCCATAGCGACTGTAGACGCTCGATGACGACATTTGTTCCAGAAGGAAATTAACCGAGTCGCACAAGACTGATGAATCAAACCACTGCTAAGCTTCTCTAAATAATCAAGCAGGACGAGGCCATCATCTGGCGAGTGGTCACTTTTCTTGATTTGCTCCGACGTGTTACTAATGAGAGCAGCGCCGCATTAAAAACCCATGACACGGGACGGACGCACTTGAAGCCAGACCATCCCTGTCCGTGAACATGCGTCACGCCGCGCCGCTTGATTAAGAGTCGGCACCACATTTCTCTTGTGATTATAATTGAGACTCGGCCGCGTCGCCACGGTGACCAATCCGTAAACAAAAGGCCGCAAAAGCACCACTTTTCTCTTGAGTCACTCACTCGTCAGCTCTGACATCCTACTTGAAATTGTGTTTGGTTTTTGTTTCAAAATATTTTAGACATATTTAAACTTGATATTTGGATTTTACCATTGGTTATGGCTTCATATCGGATTTTTTTTTTTAATCGTTTAGATTAATTTAAGCGTTTAGAACACAGGTGTCAAACCCAAGGATCGGGGAACAGATACGGCCCGCCCACATGATTTTATGTGGCCCGCGGACAAATTGTGCATCAAATTCATTCATTATTAAATTGTGTTCACTTTTAAAATTCATCTTTTCTAAAATAAAAATGTTAACAGTTTTTACTAGTCTAATTTGAAAACGAGTTATTTGTCAGTTTGTTTCATCGTACATAATATGAGGCGTTCATACATTCATTTGGGTCATAATGGCCCTCCGAAGGAAACTATAATTACGATGCGGCCCACGACAAAAATGAGTTTGCCACCCCTGGTTTAGAAGACTCTACCTGGTCTCCAGCGGGATGTTGCTGTTGAGCAACCAGTTGTCCGGGGCACCGCCTGCATCCGGGACGCCGCCGTCGGGGTGTGCCGAGGATCCGCCGTCGGTGGGCGCGGGGCTGGGGTTGCTCCGCGGTGTGTAGTTTCCTCGGTTCAAGGAGTTGATGGAGGCCGCATGGTGTTGAAGGTGGTTGGGCGAGTGCGAGTGGGACAGCGGCAAGGGGGGCGTGCGCAGCCGAGGGTGGTTCTGAAAGACGCCGTCTGCAAAGAAACAAGAGGGAAATGCTAATTATTCAAGATTGCTTTGGTCGGGGGTACACAAAAGTCAAACGGCCAGAGCAGAACGCGCAAAGCAGACACAACTAGATAATAAAAACAGTCTTCAGTCAATCTGGCGTCTTCGTCGTCTTTTCTTTTCTGCTCAAACACTTTGAGTGTTTTATGACACACGGTCAAAAAAAAAAGGGGGGGGGGCAGAGATAGAACCCGGACGCCATAAACTAGCGAGCGACAAGCTCGTTCAGATTTATAATGTGCATTTTTCATTGGCCATCTGCAAAGAGTGCACCGGGCGCTGATTTACCTTCCACTCTGGTTTGAACCCGGTTCAGCGCCACATATTTCATGGTCGGGAGCCCAGACAAGGAGGGTGTTTTGCAGGAGGAGGGGCGCTACTGTATATCACGCTCGTGTCGCGTCGACAGATGGCCGAGCCGGGCGCTTCCCTTGTAATTAGCCCGGCTGCTGAGGCGGAGATGCCGCGGGGGGGAAAAATAAAATAAAAAGGGACCGGCGTGATTTTCGGGGGATGACCTTCCATCCCGAAGCCCGAACTGCGCTAATAGGTTTATGCTAATGTGGTACGTAAAGGCACACATGCATGGAGGAAAATCATATTTCGTGAACAAATATGATACAGCAGACACCTGCCGTAATTGAAAGTGCTTTCATTTAAGCCTTTTCCTGATATTAATTTTGTTTTCTAGATGAAGCCTGAATTGTTAGCCATAACACTTACTGCATGCTATTTTGAACTGTTCATAAATCCATCAACCATTTTGTTTTGTTTTTTAATAGGGGCACATCCATGTTGGAAAAAAAATAGTAATTAATTAATATTATATTAATTAATATTAATTCAACCCTTCTGTTATGTAACGGGTCAATGTAAAAGTTAGAACTGGGAGAATGGAAAAAGCAAGACGATAGCCGTGTTTTTTCTTTATATACTAAACCATTTTTACATTTGGCACGCCTTGTTAAATACAACTGACTGAGTACCCTCATTGGAACCGCAGGTGAACCGTTGCTTTTAAAATAAAGGGCTAAAAACAAAACTCGACAATGCCACTTAGCCGCAATCCTTCAAAAGGACGGCGAGAAAAAAAAAAAAATTAATGGTCCTCTATTGACTGGCTGAAAAGAAAAGGCGATTCATTAGTTATCACTGAAAAAGCCAAGACGGCGACTGAACCACAAAGGGCAAAACTTTCACATGCTTTTACCGAACAGAAGCCCTTCCACAGCATTCAGTGTGAAGAAAAGGACTTTTTCCATTTTTCTTTCCAGCAGATGCACGCGTCAGTTGTGGCCTCCTGACGCTTCTCTGGGCCAGTAATTAAGCTAATGCACCTTCATTAGCGCAGACATCTTCCTCCCCCACATGCTGACTGACAACACAACACGTTGCACACACAACAACTCAAGCACATACATGAATTACCGCCTCTCACAGGCGTGGATGGTGGACATTAGCTAATTAGCACCTAAACAATCCCACCAGATTTTTTATTATGCTAGTAGTAAAGCGTTTGGTGCCGACAGCTTTACCAATTAGCATATTAGACATTTTGCTAGCAGCTGTTACATCCAGCAAAAGAAAAGTACAACTCTAATAAAAGGAAATAAGCTTTAAATTTGCAAGGGTTAGGGTCTAGGGTCCGGCCTTCCTGTGTGGAGTTTGCGTGTCCTCCCCATGCCTGCGTGGGTTTGCTCTGTTTTCCTCCCACATTCCAAAAAACGTGCATGGTAGCTATTACGCAAAAGCATGTGCTGAGCTTAAGCGGCGTGACATACAAAACGAGCCCTGCCAGCGCCCGTGGAAAGCGTCCGAGCGTGAGCCATTGGGTTGGACAACATTAATCAAAAGCTATGGGCCTCCGAAATAAATCATTACATCTCGCTTAGCTCGGCAGCGCCTATGGCTAATCACCACTGCACTATTTCCAGGCGAGTAGTATTTGCCTATTAAAAAAAAAATAAATACAAATAGAATTTGTCATGAAGGCAGTCAAGCAACATTTTTGTGCCAGCTCGCCCCGAGCCCACTCTTTCCTGCACCATTAGACGAGTCCGCGGGGAAGCTCGACACGGGAATAGCAGCCGTCTCTCCCGGACTTGTCGGAGAGCTAACAAACAGGTAGCGTAGAGCGAACAACAAACACACGGTGGCTCGACCACTGAGCTGCTTGCATTACTAATTGTAGTGCTTTAGATGTCACACATAAACAGCATGTTGCCAGGAGGCATACCTGCTAGACCAAACTGAGTGTAAAAACAGAAAAACTGTACTATGACGGTCCAGAACCGTAAACGCATGCGTCACACATGCAAGATTTCATTGTACTCGACTATAAGTCAAGTCAAAGTTGATTTATCATTGATGTCATTGGTATTTTCATCAAAGTACAGTTCTTCCCATTCTTGTTTTGAGCCACGGACTGACTTCAGGTAAAAGGCATATTTTGACGGACAGGCACGATAAGGACATGCAACTTCAAGTGTTGAACATCGACTAGACAGCCAGTTGGTTTGACACCAGCAAGTATAATGAAAACAGAAGGGGCCCCAATATTGAACCCTGTGTAACGCCCTACGACTATGATGCAGTGTTGGGAGGTGGTACAGAGATGGACAGCATGTTTTGCAAGGATGTGTGGGAGCATGATGTCGATTTGTGCTGCGTGTGGTTTCCGAGTGATGAAGCAACTTTCACATTAAACACCAGGAGTAAAAAATAAAAGCATATTTTGCCTTGATTTGGACAACAACACAAGCAAGAGTCTTCTTCGGTAGTTCAGGAATACTTAGTGAAAACATTTCAGGCATGCTTTGATAAATGCAAATGTGTTTAGAAGATGCGGGAGGGGTAAAACTATCAATCCATCTCTCTAAGACAAACTGGGGTTCACTGTAATGTTATCTATAAATCGAGCTTTTTTTTTTGCTATCCTGAGCCATTAGCAAGGCCGCAGGCAGATGCCCGCCGCTCTTCTCCCAAGATCTCATGGATTTCCTGTCACCGCTGAAACAAGACGAGTGGTTATGCGTGTGGCGCGCTGTACGTCCGTCTGCCGCACATCCATCAGGGAGGTCTGCGAGATTTCGTTATTAGGGGGAGGTGGGTGGGGTGGGGGGCACAGATGGTCTGCGATCATCATGCAATGGACGTGATGCATCTCAATTTGTGTCAGCAAAAACAAGAAGCTATGTCGCTATGCAAAGGGTATTAGCCACGCTCGCCGTGTACTGACAAGAATGCAAGAGGACAAATTGTCTGGCGGCGGCACTTCACCGACAACAAGACGAGCGGATCAAGAGAAAGAGCCCGTCTTTGAACCAAACGACATCACGGCGTCATGTTCTTCTCTTGTCAACGTTAACAACAAAGTCCATTTTGATGGTTTGGGGGACTTCAGTCCACACAGAATACGCATTTTCAGCTACTGAAAAGTAAAGGAGGGGAAACTCAGCAAAAACAGTTTTCATTTTGTAGCGCCATAACAATAATGAATATTTGCTTTTAAATGTAAAATTCAGTAGATAACGATAACGAGTAGATCGATTCAGTCGCTAGCTAGCTAATTATAGCGGTACAGCTCGCTAGCGAGATGCTAGATACTTTATTCATCCCGTGAGGGAAATTAAATTGTCACAGCAGCAATCTTCACAATTAGCCTCACGGGTTTCAGGGTCAACCTCTTTAAAAGCACATTTGCTTCACCCTTGCATGGACATGAGGGGGATGATGAAGCAGTTTGAGAGATTACTTAAATTCTCTTGCATCCTCTCTCCATGCAATTCCCCCCCCCCCCAGGCCTTGAGCATGCACGGCTCAGCATTCCGGCCCGGTCAGGTGTGAGCTGCTGAAGGGCGGGCGAGTCTCTTTTTTTCGTTTGGTCCTCCCCCACCCCCTAGCAGCTGCATTGAGAGCCCACAGAGGGCCGGGCCCCCTGCCGCTGGGTATTAAGAGATGCTAATATCAGGAGGTGTGCGTGTCTCAGATGTGGGCCCCCGCAGGCAGCCTCCCCGGGAAGGAAGCGCCTCGGAGAAAGCCGACGGCCAGCCTGAACAACGCGTGGCACAAAAGGAACTGCAAGCTCCGGCGAGCAGGCCTCATCAGCCTTGCAGCCATGCCGGTTCTTCCCAGTGAAACCAAGAAGAGGAGGAAGAAAAAAAAAACATAAACCCACACTGCATCCTTTCAGGCTTCTATTTTGCTACCTCGAAATCCTGACTTAAATCCTGCATGTGGGCTTCGAGATGACCCCAGGCAAGCGAGCGTGATGCAATGTGATAAAAAGCCACCTGCTCCGCAGTGCAGCACACAGACTGTGAGCTTGTTTACTGACAATTAAAAAGGTATCATGAAAAATGATTTGCCCCCCCCCCCCCCCCCCCTTGTCTGGCTTTTTAATCGCCTGTTGGTGCGCCATAAAAACACCTGAGAGACACCGCGGGAGCTTTTTATCCGGACTCACCCTGAGCTACGCTGTCCACTTAAGTGTTTTTAATAAAAAGAGGTTATTATAGTTCGTCATGTCCCCCCCCCCACAGAATTCAAATTTGGAAGCAGTCGGACAAAATGTGTATGACGAATCCGTCTTTGAGTTTCCGGCTGAAATTGCAGCAAAAGTCCAGCTGGAGAGAAAAATGTCCGCCTATTTGTTTTATGACTTTTTTTTGTTGGTCTACTCATGACAGATAAGAAATTTTATGTGGCCAATTGAAACTAGCTTCAGGGGATGTTTTTTGTTTTTTTTAAGTAAGTGAATTGATAATAATGATAAAGAAACGAGTTTTCGTGTTTACCGAGGCCCTGGTAAAATTGAAATTTGCTTGAGTTATCAGGTGGCGTTCAAAAAAAAAATAAAAAATGAACACTCAGTAGCTCTTCTACACAAAATCCCACGAGACAAACTGTGAGCATACGCTTCTTGTTCAATCACTTGGTTAAACAATAAGCGAAAAACACGATTACATTTGATTCGATTGCTCGGCTGGACGATTTGAATGTAATTGCTCTGCCAAATGCTCTCGGATGTGATGTGGTGCAATGCAGCAACTTATTTTTTTTTTTGTTGCCGGCTTAATGAGTTGTGTGGCGGCAAAAGAAAAGCAATGCGGGGTCTTCTCTGATCTCCTTTGTGATTGGAATTAACTCCTCGCTCGCCGTCAGCCGCGAAGCAAAGCGCATTTAGCATGACGCTTGGCATCGGAAAAGGAATGTGGAACTAAAGGTGGAAATGAAGAAGTCCCCCTCACTCCTCCGCCGCTGTCATCCCGTTGACATCCCCGACGCTAAGCTAACTGCTTTAGCTTGATTGTTCCTCACCGCCCCCTCCGGGATCGCCCTGACACGGTGTGATGACCACCGTGTCACCTCTTGAGGAATTAAGGAGGAGATTTGCCACGGGATTAATAACTCATTGCGAAAAGGAGGGGGGGGGGGGTTCTTCCTGAGCAGGCGGGCGCCCGAGACACTTTGGAGTTTGATGTAATTCGACCCGTTGGGAACTCCATCAATTATTGAGAGCCTTTCATTTTGCGTTGTCAGGAGAGGACAGAAAGTTGCCAGTGAAGGGATTGAAAAGAAAAGAAGCCATCGAAACGCTTCTTGTTTGTGTGACAAGTGGTCGGACACATTAATTAAACGCTCAAAGCTTCTCAAATAGAACAAAAGGCCTATTTCTAGATGGGCTAACATTTCCTGAATCAGGTTGAGGTGTGCTTATGTTGCAAAAATGCCTCGCCAACGGCAATCGGAATTTGAAATGAATCGGGCGAGTAAATTCCTGCAACATGTGGCTAAAATTTCATTAGACAGTTCTATTATAAGGTTCTCGCTAAGGCCTAAAAAGTTCCGTGAAACTGGTGTGGGAGGGTGAGGAAGTGCAACAGGGCTCATGTTTAGGGCCCCTCAAATTTTCAGCAGGAATCAAAACATTGTGTTTCTGCCCGATGACCGAGCGAAAAAGGCTAATCATTCTCATCAGCAACAACCATCAGAGCGACTCGTACTCGGCGACAGCCGATCAGTCGCCGCCGTCTTTGGCGAGGAGCCGACGCGTATTCGCGAGGCGTCGCGCGGGAGCTTTTCAAAAGAGCTAATCTGGCTCGAGGGGGCCGCGTTTGACTTGTTAATTAAAGTAATGTCTTTCACCGGGTTAAGACTTGACGTCACTTCCAATGTAGGGGCTTTAAATGCGCCGCCGTCTGACAGTGTGAAGAAAACAGGGGGGAATTGTGACAAATCCATAAATCCCTTTTCTATAGCGTTTGTCCTCATATGGAAGCCGCAAATGACTGGGTGAGAGAGGCGGGGCAGGGTACACCCTGGAACGGTCGCCCGCCAGCCAGCCAACTGAGTCAGTCCTCATCCCTCAACTTACATTTTTTATAACATGGGAGGAAAACATCCAAGCTCCACACTGAAAGACCAACGTCGAGATTCAAACCCGAACCTACAAACTGCGAGTCGGATGTCCTAACCAATCTAACACCGCGCTGCCAAGAGGGACAAATCCCTCCTTGTGAATCCGAATCATCCATCTCTTTGAAAGCAACATCTGATCTCTGCAGACCTCGCTCGCCGGCGTTTCCCGAGGCCTTTTATCTACTTTGAAACTTTCTCCTCTCTCTTGCTGACAGGGGGAAAAAAATAACTTGTTGCTCACAGCCATCCGCATGACCTACAACATGAGACCTCCGGCGGCGAAAGACGGCGGGCCGAAGGAAAGCAAGTAGAGAAAGCGAATCCACTCACCGTCAGCAGCTGCGGCATACACGTTCCCTGAGCCAGCTTTAACTAAGAATGAACCGGGGCCAAACTCATCCTTCGAGTCAGAGTCCCGGGCTGGCTGAGCTGCACTGTTACCTAGCAACCCCCCCTGGTTGTGATTGGTCCCGACGCGAGGGGGAGGGAACGGGTGCTGCTCGACAGGGGAGGAGGAGGCGGAGGAACAAAGCTGCGGAGGACCTGTGGACCACAAACAGAGACAACACACGGTGGTGGAGGGTCGCTGGATGGCTGCGGCACACCCAAACATCTCTCACACACACACGCACACAATCAAGACTTAAATAACACTTGACAAACAAACATCAACACCTTCCCCCCGGTCTCAGCCAACTCAAGGCAGCTGCGAAGAACAAGATGTGCCTGACTTGGCTTCAAAACACCTTCAAGGGGTGTCAGATGTATAAAAAGACGATTTTCTGTGAAATATCACTATCAAACACACACTTTGCCGTGTGTCAACAGCAAGACTCAACTGCAACACTTCAATTTCCTCATCTTGATTGCCACCACTTGTGGGGCTCGTGAATTTGGTCTCCTCGAAACAGCAACGTGAAACGTCTGGTTGGCACAAACGCTTCTACCTGACGCATCGAGAATTTGGAAAATCTGGGTTCTAAACCGGATGATGATGGCCTTAGTTGATGTGCTTGTGAATTCATCACTTCACCCTGGACAATTCAATCTCTTCGAAGGACTTTTCTGGACTACGTGAGGGAGCTGGATGCGAACAGAACCCCGGGCAAGATCAGGAAGAGCACGCTCAAAAGAGCCCAAATGACATCGGCTAGATTGAAACCCAGAAGCTCCGTCTGTAATAAAACGCATGGGCAGATGCGCACGGCGCTTGCGGGTATGGATGACCTCCTGAGGCAGCTGGAGAAAATACTTCAACCTTAAATAATCGCAACCACCTCAGTAGGAAGCGGGCGGGAAATGACCTTCACAGCACACATGAAGAAGTGACCACAAGGAAAGCTCATATGTATACGAGCATGAATTGAACATTTGTAAGGCTAACATATATGACTAGCTTAACGCTGACTAATAACTGACTACTGTCTAGTATGATTGGAGGGACAGTTTTGGTGACAAGTAAGACGGTTAGAATATTTTGAAGCTGCTCCAGGTCTCCTAGCAAACATTTGAGCAGTTTTAACAAAGGTATGACGGCGGTCGTCCGCCTTTGCATTTCTGCTGACCGGACCTCCATCCATCACAGCTGGGCAAGCGTCCCGCAAGACTATTAGAATGCAACTCATTGATTTGCATCTAATTAGAAAACAATTAGACGGGTTAGCCAGAGAGAGGGCCGAGCCGTGCGCAAGAAGTAAACGTCTATCGGCTCTTTCGAGGAGGCGTCACGGGACATCCTTCGCCGGACTTTTACTGTCCGTGCTGTAAATCGGGCACTTTCAAACTTCAAGAGACCACTTTGAAGCGAGAAATGTTTCCAAAAATAATCCAGACGCCAGTTAAACGTTACCTTGCGCAAGCTAATTTAACCCGTTTCCGCTAACAACGACAGAGCGGAGCTAATTTACAAAAATCACACACAACCTCATTTATCGCAAATTTTAGCGCACCCCAGTTTGAGGACCGCTACTCAATGCTGAAGCAATCCGGGCAGCCTTTCAGCTTGTGAGTGACCCCTGAAATGGGTCGGCGGCCACCTTTCGTTCGCCACCGCTCCAATCCATCAGACCTTCACTTAGCATCAAGTGGACCGATTAGCTCCTGACAGCGAGCAACAAGCAAACGTGTGGTGCATTAAAGGTCTGAAGCAAATGCATTAGCGGGCTCGTTAGTTAGGAGGACCAACATGCTAGCTGGTGATAGCTGGTGATAGCTAATGAAAGCGCGGCGTTAAGCGCAACAATCCCAACAGAGCGACTTATTACGGGTCTCATTAGCAGCAGAAAGCAGAGTGTTGCTACTTTGTGTCAACAAATAACAAAACACACAAAAAGTCCAATTAAACAAAAACATTTTCATTAAAAAATGCATTAACGTCAATCCGCGGTGTTTGCTTATTTGTTTTAATGAAATACTTTTATTAAAAGCAGCTTTTAATGCTTCTGGTAATGTGACGTACATAAATGGGTACGCTCGGTTTGAAAAATACGAATTTCACCCAGTTGTCAGCACACACGAAGACTTAAAGAGCGCCACATAAGAGTGAAAAGGCGCTCGCGGATTCTTTAAAGCCAACAATCAAAGTGAGAAGAAGGCGTCGACAGCTTCCTTAGCTTATCAATTTTAACCGATTCATTGAAAATATGAGCCAACAGTAGCTGCTTCAAACAAATATTTCAAAGGCCCCTAACACATTTATGTGCAACTTCTTTTGCTAACTTTCCACCCAATTTTGAGTCGATTGTTGAAACTATTTTTTCTTTATGCATTTATGGTCTAACTTCAATGATATACGTTATTTTTCCTAGCATTTTATCAGCATGTAGTGGACACTCGACCGACACGACTACAAGTTGTAGTGATACATGTCCGACTCATTAACTTTGTTTTTCCAAACATATTGATCGATGGATCATTTGTGTCAGCACAAGTTCCCGACGCCTTGGGCGGAAACTAAAGTTGACCTATGTGCCAATTAAATAAAAAAGGAAAATAACACGCACGCATTCTTCTGCACACTTCAAGTGTCACGCAGTTTTATTTTTATGATTCAATTTATTATATTTTTTATTTTTTATTGACAAAAACAAATGAAACACTAAACGCACAATTTGGTTTAACAGTCTAAAGCATTCTTAGCAATCTTGGGCTAATTAGCTGCTTCAGCTACGTTAGCAACCTCTACTTCAGCATCTTTAGCCGTCCGTCTCTGAAACCTTAGCAATATTAGCACCTCTATGAGATTCAGTGATACTATGCTTAGCTAAGTCCCACTGATATTAAATCATTCGAAACTAAACCTCTCCCATAGCTCCCGATTGTTTCTTTTTTTCGGTTTGACTATGTCGCAGTCAAAGAGAGAGAAAGAAAAATGAGTAATCGTAGTTCCATTAAATACACCTCTTCCAGCAAATAGAATTAACGTTCTCATAATGGGAGCTACATGAAGCTACTGTTGCCCAAGCGGCAGCTTAATTGGAAGCCTAATGGCTCTGCAATTGCACCGAGCAGCGTCGACATAATCATCATCTGTTTTCTTTTCATTCCCAGATGACACGCCACAATAGAGTTTAGGTGCGACTCTGGGACTTATTATTTTTGTCGCCATTTCGCTTTTTATCAGTCTTAGGGGGTCTTGACTCTTTGGGTCTGGGCGAAGAGCTGGCGGGCGGCAGAAGCAAACTCTGTTGCTGCCAAGAAGCGGGAGGCTTTTCTTTTTTAATACATTAAATATATAAACATAAAAGTCTGCTTAGAGGCCTGTAAAAGTTTGGCCCCGACAATATTTATTCTCAGTTACAGTTATTTTTATTAAGCCTTTTAGTACAACAAATTACACTATGTTATTGATGAAACAAACACTGTGTACCCTTTATAAGTCACAGTTGCCTATTTTTGTTAAATAAAAATATAATCGTGACAAATATTTATGTTCTCTCAGTAAAAAGTCTTACGGCGATAAAGTTGTGTTTTTCCCAACATAAAGTCACAATATGATATCAAAGTCAAAGATTAACAGCATAAGAAACTCATATTTTTAACCCCCCCCCTGTTTTTCTGAAACCACACATTTATTACGAAATGAATAGGACCACTTATAATGCTCGTATTCTCCAAACAATACACCTTTTGTTGTTGTGGAAAAATAAACTCAGACTTTATACAGGTAATAATATGCCGCCGCTCTATTTTGAGAACAATGAACTTGCGGGTGATGCCAATTGAAATAAGAGTTGCACTTGAATCAATTCCATTTGGTGGCTTACACTGCCAAAACAAACAAACAGGAGGACTGGCAAAGAAAGCCATACGTGAGCCAGCTCGGGAAAGATATGATAAAGGGGGGAATAAATGTCTTGGACTGCGCTCCTAACCTCCTTTCAAATCAATAGTCAAAAAGAATGGCGCTAATGTACGGCACGGTGGGACGCAAATGGTCTTTTTATAGACACGGCACAGGAAATGGAAACGATATTTGCCTTGTAATGAAAGAACACGACCACACGAGACGGCACGGTTCCATTTAGGGCCGACCTGCAACGTCGTTATCGCCACTTAAAAGCCGGTGTCCATTACTCAGACTCCGAGTGTCGGGCAAATTATGGAGGGATGCTTTGCGCCGGACCGGGAAGCTAACGCGAGCTCGTTAACGGACTCGCCAGACACGCCACTGTTTGAACATGTTGCAAATGTCGTAGTGCCGTTAAAGCGCTTGCCGTTTTTAGTCATCTCTCGTGACAAACAAGCGCAAATTAATGGTGTCTGCAAGTCAGCAGGTGGCAGCAGTGGTTCCAAAAGTACAGTTTTGTACTTTTTGTCAATATTGGGTGCAATGCATTTGCATTGTTTTATTTTATTTGTATATTTTTTTTTGTCAAATATAAATTTATTTGAGCGGTTTACTCTTCTCCATGACAATTTCAGTATTTCATTCCTGAAAAGTACATTCAATACTATTTTAAGCTACTTTTAACGTTATTCACAGTTTGAGCATTAATGACGAATGCACTAGTGAAGACAGGAAAAAAAAGAGGGGAGAAGGGTTGATGAGATATCGGATCTCCTTTCCATCACGCTGGCCTCTGTCACGGCCATCCATCCAGTCCACTGTCATCCTCCCAACTGGAGGGACGGTGCATCCCGCCATCCATCTGAAGGACGCCATCTGTTTTCACTTTACTGTGACAAACAACTATGAGAACTTGCTTTTTTCGAATACCTGCACTAGACATTTCAAACGAAGTATCACTATAAGTTTTGGGTACATTTCGATTAATTTCTTTAAATGATTTTATAATTTAAAAATACATTTTATTAATTAATTTAATAATATGGTTTAAGTTAGCATTTGTGTATATTATTCATTTTTGGCTGATATTTGTACTTATATTTTTTCTACATTTTGTTTTCATTTAAATGAAACAGTTTCTCTATGCTCTGAGTCACTAAACAAACATTTTCCATTAGCTTCTTCCTGGTCGTTAGTGGGCTTGTCCGCGGAATCATTAGCGTTGATGTAGTGTGGCATCATTACCCCCCCCCTCCTACGCCATGTATCTCACCCTCTCCCAACCCCCCCTGATGCCCTATTCAAGCCTCCTGGCAGGGGCCGTCATTGTTCAAGGATGAAAAGTGAACACTGTTGTGCGCTCACCTCAGCCTGAAGGCGTGCGACGACTATTTTAAGCATCTCCTGGCCGACACAAGTGCCCGGAACTAACACGCTTGTGGGCCTGTATACACGTGTGCTCTTTTAAATGGACCTGGCTACCTTGATATTTTTTCGCCTATGCTGGCGATTCTTAGTTTAGCGTACCTAGCATCTTTAGCTGTCGGAAATCTTAGAACGAGAAAACTCAAGCTGGGTAGACAGATGAGGAGCTCGCCTAACCTTTCCAAGAATGAATCGTAGCAACCTTTAGCGGCCTTACATGTTTTAGCTAGCTAACCTGCTTATCCAACCAAAGCTGCTTGGGTCACTTTAGCCACCTAAACTGTCATAGCATCCTTGGCTATCTTATTAGCCTAATCTAAGATGTGTTCGCATTCTTATTTGCCTTGATGAGTTTCATCGACCATAGCTGTCTTAGCCACTTGAGCAAGCTTGTTAATTCTTAGCATCCTGAACTTAGCAAATTCAGCAGCCTTATCTGTCTCGGAAACCTTATCTGTGTTAGCATTATTACCCTTAGCCGTAGCCTAAGGGAAGGAAAATAAACAATGGTGATTGAGCATAATTATCAGCTTTTTACTGTCTCCTCTGGCGGACAAACACAATGACATGAAGAAATAATGGACCAGAATGGTCCACTTAACCCGCCCACCACCGTGTCATCAGTAATGAAGATGGGGGGGTTCAAAGAAGACAAAAGTTTACTTTTGCTGTGTGAGAGACATTGCGGGCCACTCATTAGGCCCCCACAGAACAAAGAAGCCCCTGGCTGCTGAGCCTGCCTTTATCCCATGGTTCCTTGAGAATGAGACGGCCGGCTTTTGATTTTTTATTTTTTATTTTTAAAGCGCACCTTCCTCAAAGTGCTATTTATGCCCTGCGTGCTTTTCCATTTCAGTCACTTTGTGCAAACAGTTTGTTTGCACGTCTGCAGAATGTAAAACACCGGGCGCCGAGCGAGACGTCGGCAGCGCTGCCAAATCCTGGCCCTACTTAATTCACAGCACACTGGCATAAACTTGAGCCACGTTGTTTTTTTTTGTTTTTGTTTTAAACGCTCTTACATACGAGAAGGTGGCTCATTTACAACGGGAGCGGCGAATAAATCACCAAACGGAGGAGATGCTGATTTTGCAGTTCTTTTTTTTTTTTGGTGGGCACTTTTCCTGTGATAAAAGTGCAAATGCGAATTCAACCTGGCGATACTAAGAGGAATAGAGAAGAGGTATGCCAGAGCACAAATTAAAAGAAAGAAAAAGAGGTAATCCAATTTTCCAATGACTAATTCCCTTTGTGGCAATGAATAGAAATGTGGGCGCCTGCGGGGTACAGTAAATGAGCCTTTATTAAGGCCAAAGCAGCAATAAAGCTGCGTCGGAAGACATCGACTCGCTCTCAACAGTGGTCATTAACATTTTCTTTCATTCTTATAAACTGCTTTATTATTAGATGAATTGATCAGGGGTCCTTATTAGGGATGATGCAATAATTATGGTTACTACCGTATGAAGGGTCTCTCAAAGTAGTATTGCAGTTGTCTTTTGGATTTTGCCATCCGAAAAGACAAACGGACATTATTTTTTTTCAGTATTTATGTCTGATGTATTTGTTTTATAATAAAACTAGTTGATTGAGTCACTGTTTTTTGTCTTTTTTTATTTGTTTCATTTTGTCTAAAATAATTGTATTATTTGCAAATGTTTTGCCTTTTTTGGTGGGGTATTTTTTTTCTGTATTCTTAATCATTTTAGCTTATTCTCATCTATTTGTGTATTTTCATGTATTTTAAATAAATATTTAGGCATACATGTTTGATTGCTTGTAACTAATGATGTAAAGACAAAGAGCAGTATTACTTCTACGTAAAAAGCATGTTTCATCCTGAATCGTCAAGCTTTGCAATCATTTTGTAAAATTTGGCACGCCGGCTGAAATCAGGTGTCGTTGAAGTCGATGCTGGATATTAATGGCGCTGCGGCGTGTGCATGAATAACTAACGAGCGGGCAGCCCGCCAATGCGTTTCACCCTTGGCGAAGCGACTCTTCATATTTGCTAAGAATCGAGTGTCTCATCACAAGAGGGAGTACGAGGCGGGCGGGAGGTTAAGAAGTTCTCGCATCTTAAGGTGAAATCGAGCGCTATCGACTGGACAAAGACGAGCCAATCTATTACGGGGCGACGGAATACAATTAAAAACACACGGCAATTAAGCGTGACCCCGAGATCGAAGGCGTTTCGGAATAACAAGCGGTGTGCTCTTCCTGGCGATGCAAACGTTGACACGGTCATTTCAGTTACTTCCAGACTGAAGGGCGACACAAACCTATTATCACACCGGAGAAATCTTTCCTTTTAAAAAGTACATAACCGTATCACCATAGCAACCGCACCGCACAACTTCACAATTTACACCCTATGTACTGCATGGATGTATGTATAACCCTTTTTGATTTCTTGCTTGTTAGTCAACGCCTGATAAAAAGTGACAACCCAGACCTGTTTTTTTTTTTTTTGTTCCAACCTGACCTAAAACTGAATTAAATGTGACCACCAATGAGAGAGAAGGTCTCGTAGCGCTGCTACTTCATCAATTAGCACTTGTCTGTGATTTAATGAATTGCCAACAATTTGGACAGAAACAGGCGTTTGTAATATCGGAATATTGGACCTAATGTAGAGATGGCAAATTGGGCTCTGCTTGTACTTAATCAAGTCAAATAATGAAAGGGATTGTTAGCGAGCAGGCTTACACAAATGGTCCTTCGGGTACGAGGAAACGCGAATGGCATCTTGGCCCACTGTGAGCAAAAATGTTTGTTAGCAAACGGAATAAAATCAATGGATCCCAAAAAGAGTTTTTGCTTTAAGATCTTTTCCCCTGCTGAAAACTAAACAGAGAGGATTGCTTGTTGTAAGTTAGACGACACAACTTTGCCTTACAAACAAACATCTGCTAGTCTAATTGGAGGGCGCAATGCAAAACACGCGGAGCGGCTAACAAAATTAGCATCGCTGTTGCGGTCCTCATAAACTTTCAAACGACAATCAGCAGCAACACATACATACACATAAAACACAAAATAAGATTTGACTGTATGAAAATGGGACAAACTCATTTTGAAGTCCAAAATAAGAAGAAAAAAAATCTCCGCGGTGGTCCGATGATTAGGGCTAGCATCGCTATCTCGCCTCGAGCAGGAAAAGTGTGTATTGCATCTTCTCAAAGCCACATAAATATAATCACAAATGGGGATAATTAGCTGGATCTTGTAAGGGTTTTAGGAAAAGAGCATCAGGATTAGGCCGCTCATCCCCTCTCGCACGTCCCACATCGGGGCAGCGGGCGGGGAGCGGCAAGCCCCCCCCCCCCCCCCGGCGCCCCAAATGCGGCGATGCCCGTTATGACGATCCGACAAACTGGCAGGCGGCGGGTGTGCGGCCACGCTGATAACAACCTCAAATTGTCCACCAGGGCCTCGAAAAGCTTGCAAATTAGCCTGCAAATGATCCGGAGAAGCTCTGCACTGTAAGCCGCAGTGATCTGGGCCCAAGAATAAAACAGAAAAAAAAAAAGAACGCATCAACAACCCCACAAAGAGGAAAAAATTAGCCACTGAATCTTTTTGGAGATCTTCACTTCGTCTTACTTTTTTCTACATAAGAAGGGATGATTTGGATTTGTCCTCCCTATCAAACGATACGAAGCAGCTTTTGAAACACACGCTCTCGTACAACGCACCGCCGGGCTGACGAAGCTTCAAATCCTGACATCAGATATGACTCGTCATCAGCGATATCACGTAACACGTCGAGAATTATGAGCTGAGGCTGAGATCAATAGTCAAGATGCTGCAGGCGGTGGCATCAAGCAAAAAAAAAGAATCCCCTCACGTTGTCCCACATTTATAGAAAGAACTCAATATATGCAATATACGTACGCTCGCATTGTTTCCGCGCTGATCTGAATTTGTGTGTGTGTGTTTTGACTTCAATTACCAAAACACTGAGCTTGCATAAAACAATTTTTATAGCGACCACAAAGTGATAGTGCATTAAAAAGTATGAAAAGATGCAGAAAGGCTTGGTGGGTTAATAATTAATATGTTTTGAGGAACAATAAAAGCAAGACAGCTAGAAACAGCGCTGATGCTATGTTCCGTGTTTCAATGAAAAATGATTTCTTGTTATTTTAATACTGCGGCAATAAAAATAAAGAAATCAAACTGTTCCCCGAGCTTGGCCATCCGTCGCTACTGATGCAAATTCCAATCAGTGTGAGAGGCTTTCTTTTTGCCTGCCGGGATTCTGCGACTTATCCCCCCGCCGTGCTGCTCTTAAAGATCTCAACCTGGCGAGCAGATCAACGCTTTAGCGAGACTTTCAGCATACAATCAAATACACGAGGGGAGGTGAAAGAGGGCGAGGATTTAGATTGATTTTTTTTCCCAGACACGTTATGCAACCCGCTCCATCCCAGAATGGAGAATTAGAATGTACCAACTAACTAAAGAAGTGACCAGCTAACCAGCTACCTACGACTCGACTAACCAAATAACGGACCTGAATAAATGTTGACTACCAGAACGAATCGATTAACCTAAGCGACTAGTCGACTAAATAAATAAAAGTCTCGTCGTGCAAGTAATGCTGCCACCTAATTGCTGAGTAACCATGACGACGAGGGCCAATTCTATTTCCAAAACTGTGCTCACCGTTGTGGCTTTGATGTAGTGCTTCACCCGGCCGATTCTCGCGCCTGTGTGCACGTTTTATAAATAGGCAGCTCTCAAATCATTTACTTCAAATGGGTGGGGATGCTTACCAACTATTTGTATACAAATAATAAAGTCCATCTTTCATTCTTGTTAGAGGGTTAAACAGTGGATTCATTCTGGACACTTTTTTCATAAGATGGCGAATGAGGCACAAGCGAGTTGGCCTGTTTTGCGTGACTGATGACAAATGTAATTAGCGTTGAATCGCTATTTCAGCCGCTTCCATTGATTTCCTATTCTTTTATTTCCATTCCATCTAAAATGGTGTTCAGGAACACATATTAGCCTTAGCGTGTTGTCACCATGAAGTTAGCTTGCGACAAAATGTTTTTATTCCCCCCCAGCACATCAATAGCTGTCACATTAAAGCATTTATTTTGTTTTTATTGCTAAAAAAAAACATGCCGTCTAATGAAACAAATGAAGCTCATCATGTATCAATTAAAGCAGCATAATGTGCTAATTGGATTCTGCGAGAGAGTCAGATTGATGCTACACAGGCTTGTAATAAGAAGGAGAAGAAGGTCTGTTGCTGCAAGGGCGACCCGGGATTACCTACTTTACTCGAGCGCTCGATAATGCTGGCGGACCAGCCAGGATACAAGCCTCTCGTGATGTGTCGGCTCAGAGCGCCGCACGGCACTCCTACGGAACGCTGACGTGATCAGACGGGCTTATTTTTAGGCCTGTTATTCCAATAAATAAATGATGAGACATGTTTATTTCAAGGCCAGTTCTGCTAGCGAGTTAACATGTACGTTTTTTGATGTCTTTATCTGTTAACACATTTGCTGTTGCTTAAAAAGCAGATTACACTACTGAAGAGTAGAGGGAGCGAAAATAAGGTTTGTCTAAGCACCAAAGACACTGACAAATTGGCTAAATAAATGACTGACACTGACAAAGTGACTAATAAACTTACAATATAAACAAAAACTAAAACTCTTGAATCTTGAAATCCTAACTAGCTAAGTCACTAACAATCTATCGACAGACTATCCAACAACTGACTAACCATCAAACTCTGTAATTGACCAAGTGACCTATCTGGTCATTTATTATCCAAATGACTAATTATGCAGCTGAGTAACTAATCGACTAACTAGCCAAATAATTGTTAATATGCAGACAATGCTAAACCCAGCTTGGTTTAGCGTTTACACAATAATGGATGCATGAAGTCAGGCTGGCGCTGTCAACCCGAGAAAATGGCGGGCTGATACGTGTGATGTGGATGAAAGTAGCATTCTTCAAGAACTTGTGAGCAGAAAGTTGTGTTGAAAGAGATAACCGCGTAGCCGAGAGGCTGTGGAACCACGTAAACGCAGATCCTCCAAGTGTTGTTTTTTTTTTGGGGGGGGGGGGGGGGGGTTGTAGCCTGGAACGACGCCTAAAGGCATGATGAGGATCATCCGCAAGACTCCAGACTCAGGAGCAATTACCTTTGAGAAGGGCACAATAAATTGTGTGCGGAGAGCATGTAGCTACGAGCTAAACGAGCTAACCAGACAACAAAAAAGCAGTGTCACTCAGTCACTACACACTTTGCACACAATGTCGACCCACAATAGCAACTAATTGAACAAATAACAATTTACCTGACTAAACAAATGACCAAATGACTATACTAAGTGACCAACTACCTCCCTGACTAGTGATGGGAAAATGAAGCTTCAAATTTGCTTCATGAACCAGTATTTTATGAATCCTCTGGACGGCACTATTGTTTAAGAAAGTCTAGAGGAGTCAAAAAACACAACTGGTTCATGAAGCAAACTTGAAGCTTCATTTGCCCATCGATACCTTTTCGGACCTCAAGAAAACAGCAGCCAAGTGAAGACTGTGGCGTAAAATACTGCAGCTTTTCCAAGACTTTTACTCCAGCACAGCAATGACAAATCCCAGCCATATGTTGTCAACTGCGGGTGGGTGCCGTGGAATGGAAAAGGAGCAAAGAGACGGGCCGAGGCTGCCAGTGCGCCGTGCATGTGGGTCATGGCTAACAAAGCCAGCGGCGGCTCTTTTAAGTTACAGTAAGACGCCCGCCTTGATGTTCTGCCTCCGCAGGGCCTCGCTATGACTCAACAGGCGCTGGCTGCTCCAAGTGTCCTCACGGGGCTCTCTCGGGAAAAGAGGCATGATGGGAAACACACGCGCACACGGCATTCGGGCACTTGCACATATATGGAAAACACACAAAGAATTGGCCCCTTTTTCCCCAGATTGGTTTTTCTGTTTGCTACAGCTAGATAGATGCTGATTAATGGATAAAGGACTGAGCAAACGTCTCGTGTATTCGTCAACAGTCGGCGTTTGCTTATTTGCATGCATTAAGCCAAGGGTCAAGCGAGTCGCATGTGAAAAGGGGGATCGGGGATGAGGGGCGCTCGGCGGGGGTGGATGCCCGCCGGCTGGAATACATTAAGAAGCCGAGTAAATGGTTTGTTGGTTTAAAGAGCGCACACGAGACGCACGCCTTCTTTGATGGATTTTAATTAACTTGCCATATACAAATTGTATCTTATCGGGCTCGGTTGAACTCAAGTGCTTTTTCTCTGCTGGAGCCAGAAGAATAAAAATGCTGCTCGGAATGACGATGCGAGTGTCCGACACGCCGCGTTCGTGACGCCGCAAGCAGAGCGCCGCCGTGCCGGGAGCTTCTCTTGAATTATGTACAACGGAGGCACAATGTGGAAGCCCGCACACGCTCGCCTCGCCCGACCGAGTCAGCCACTCAAATGGAATTCACCCTCTTGCGGACATTTCTGTCACTTAGAAAATACATCGGCAGATATAAATGTAAAACCATTTACGAGCTGCTCCGCGAGGCTGCGTCAGGGTAATTAGAATCTCGCCGACGGGCGCTACACGAGCTTAGTTCTCTGCCGCCGAGGTGTCCAGAGAATTCTGTTGCAAATCTGCCACATCATATTTGGGGTTAGCGGCGCACAGAACAGGAAGCGCGAGACACTTGGCGAGCTAATACAAAGAGGTAAACATGACAAGACCTCATAGCGAAGGGGGAAACAAATCTGGTGACATGAGATGGAGGCCAAAGAGAGTGCAAGACTGCAGATCGACGCGAATGCGTGTCAGGATCACAAATTGCCGACAAAGATTTCATTTCCGTTTCCGCAGTTTCTCATGGTGAGCAAACCCAAACATCAACTCATCATTGTACTCACCGTTTTCCGTGTTTTCATGTTCCGTGTCGGTTAGAGTCAAATTGGAGTTGGCCCTGCTGGAGAGGCACGAGCTCCGGCCTGACTTGGGGTTGCCGGCGCGGCCCCACAACCGGACGGCGTGCTCCGGCGACACGGCGCCGTCCGTCTCCGTGTCGGCGTCCGAGCCCACGCTGACAGAGTATTCGCGGTGCGGCATGCCCAGCTCGCCTCGGTAGGTTGCCGCGTGGTGGCCGTCGCCGAAGCCCAGCTCTCGCAGGGAGAAGTCGGCACCTGCGGCAAAACGCGGGGGCTGATGACATATGTCGGCGAGCGTGTCATTTGGCACGTTCTAACCTTGAGACGTGCGCATCTTTTAATCAGGCAAAGTTGTGATCTTATGACTGCATATGTAGTTAACTTGTTGCTAGGCGACTAATCAAAGCCTCTCGAGAACATGTCTGTTCCATTTTTTAACAACCTGCATGCAGTAAAGTTGACTGCGGGGTTGGAGGAAAAAAAAAATCATCCATTTCACAGGGGAGCTCCTGAGCAGACTGTAAATGATAAAAACGTCGCTTGGGTGGAATTCATTGCCATTTGTCCTTGATACAACACTGGCATGTTAGCAGGATTTCATAACCTTCTCCAATCTCCTATCGCATTAAGAGGAAATGAAAAGTGTTCTCCATAATCCAGCCATTTCTTTCAACCCTACGCCTTAGTTTCAGAACACAAACTGAGCTGAAAGTTGATGCTAAACTAGCCGCTAAAATCCCACCTGGCCGGCCAAACTCGTCCACCTCGTGGTGCACCAGCTCCTTGACGCGGTTGCCGTAGGCCACGCGGGCGTCGTGGTCGAAGGCCTTGAGGGTCTCGGTGGAGCTGTACGACCTGGGGTGGGTTTTGCCATCCTCACTGTCGGCCGACGAGCTGGTGTAGCGCCGCTCGGGGGGCTCCTGCCGAGCCGTGGTCAGCGAGCGGTACGGTCGGCGTTCCTTCACTTCCATGGCGGTGGCGCCTCTCCGCTCGGCTCGTGTCAACAAAAACCAGTCAACCGAGATGGCTTCCTCTCAGAGCGTCTGTTAGAAAACCAAAATAAAGGGGGCAACTCTTTAAGTTTGGTGCCATGCTTAGTTTGTTTACATTTCGCTTGGAACAAGACGTTGAAAAATTAAGCTAGGCTAATGAGCCACATTATCGGATGACATTTCACAACGCTCTTCTGGCAAATTTGCCATTTTGATGACAATTAAGGCGTTTAATAAACTTTAATTCATAATTCTGCCAAATAATAAACACATCAAGTACAACAACAGCAAAAAGTGATTCCAGCTCACGATTTGAACTTCCCAGTTTGCCCTCATCACAGTATTGCCAAAGAGGTGACCGATACTCTCTTGGGAACAAAAACAATGCTCGTTGAGGTACATTCTTGAAACTTTAGAAATCCCCTCCTTCCCTCCCTTGCATTAGCGCAGCATCAAGGAATGGTATCCAAAACAATAAAATTAGCAAGCGAACCCCCGGAGCAGTTGAAGAGCCCTTACAGCTGGCGGGTGGGCGGCGCTTCCGCGCACCCCCGAGCGGCCCAGGTCCTCGCACGGCGGCCCCGAGTCATTAATCACCGCCATCCTTTCAGCTGTCGATAGATACAAACACAAGGCAACAATGGTGGTTTTCAAGCACATGTTTCGCCCCCGAGCAGAGGCAAGGAGGCTCTAACGGGGCTCATTGTCTCCTGCTTTGTTTTCCCAAAGCGGGCACTAGCGTAGCATCCCAAAAAGCATTGACCTCCACCAAGGAGGTTATGTTTGAATCAGCGTGGGTGGAATGTCCTCACAACACACATTCGGACACGGGCGTCATCGGGACATTTTTGGGATGTCAATCCACACACTGGTGACACAAGAATTTTAAAAACTGCCATTTGTGCTGAAGATTTGCGTCACGCTACGTCGGCTTCACTATTAAGCTAACCAATGAAACACTAAGACCGTATGACTTGATTTATGCCTCGCCGAACCCAAGTAGCGCCTTGACTCAACTTGCCACACCGACTTGGGACTTTAAAGCTTAAAACTTACTTTATAAGTATGTGACTCCAAGCCACCGGCGAGGAGCGCGCGCCGCTATCATGCGATAATAAGCTAACGCCTTGATTTGACAACGGCGCCTCGGCCTGGCGGGTCCAAAAGAGATAACAGCTCCATTTTTAAAGCGTTATCATCATCACAAGAAGCGAGGCGGCTGAGAAACAAGCGACGAGGAAGGTTAATGAGGATACACTCACAAAGACGAGTTATTTACAACCGGCTCTGACAAACGACGTGCCGGGTAGCTTCCAGATGAAGATAGCCACCGAGCGCTTTCATTTCCAAAAGTTGCCCAGCCGTCGCCGCCGCTCGGAGCGCATTATCTATGCAATGATTCCAAATTGATTATCAGGGACAAAAGAAATGATGGATGGTCTGTTTTGCCAACTTTGTTTTTCTACTGCAACCTGCCGACTCAGCGTTTTTCAATAGCATTGTCCGCATTTGGCAAAAGGTGCCGCGTATCGGTCTGTGGCAAATAATGTTAAAACATTTCCAATGAACAAACACATTGTGCCCATTGAAGTCATTAGATCGGGCTAGATTGCCGCATCGTGTGTGTGCGCGCACACACACACCCAAACACAGAGGCTCATTAAATGATGCACAAAGCACATCTTCAGAGGCGCTGTTAGCACATGTAAGCAATGCTAACCAACTGGGACGAAGAAAATATATTATGCATGCAATATATATATATATAATGGAGGTATCATATATACCCATAAACTATGTAATCTTGGGAAAATGCACGTGAAGAATAACAATAGGAATTGCAGAAAAGCTTCACACTATATGGGCTTGCATATTTCTGGGCATTTTCAAAGTTGGAAATGTTCCACGGAGATGAATAGAAATATAATTAACAGGATCAAATAGTGTTTTTAGTCCAAGTTCATAGGCTAGTGCACTTGTTGAGACGCAATTTACAATCACTTAATAATGCTAACTGCCTCTCAAAATCATACCGTAGCTATAAGCCAAAATACGGTCAGTTTAATATTTTTCCACATACTGATAGTCGGTTGACTTTTTTTTTTTTTTTACAAGTCAACCAAACAAAAGTGTTTCTAACAGCTTGAGAGACAAACTCTTTTGGACACTCCAACTGTCTCTCGGCAAGATCAAGAGCCTGCATGGTTCTCAAAAGGAAAGTCCATCAGCGGCTGAGGTTTGCGCTTTTTTTTCCCCTCTCCAACAAGCTTCCCTTAAAACAGCTGATATGTTAAAAAGAGGACTTTCCCGACATCAGCCTCCAGCGAGCGTGTCACTCCAGCGGTGTTAGCCTCACGCTAATCTGTCAATTCAATCCAGATGTCTGCCCCCCCGCCGTGCACACCGCAGGGACCACCAAGCCCAGTGAAAACACCGCTTGCTTGTTTTGTGCCCGGCTTGTCGTTGTGACCGTTGCTCCGGTGTCAGGAGTCACTTAAAAACGCCATTTAAATGGGGTGGGAGATATACTATGGGGAGGGTGGGCGCAATATAAATGCTAATGACTCCACGCTATCCATCACGCAATTAGCGAGTGTGCTGAGAGATGCTATTCAGCGCAGCGGTGTATAAATCCGAGCTTCTTTCGCTCGCCGCAATTAACCGCGTGCTGCTCTTTACGTGAAACACAAGCCACGGAAATGATAGAGAGTTAAACGCAAGAAAGATTGACTGGCTGGCAGCCAACGGAGGATTCCCAAATTCTCGTCTCGCCTTTCATCCACACCCCCGCAAAACGTTGTGTTATTTGTCCGGCGATGCCACAAGATGGCGGCCGGCAAAACAAAAATAGAAAAATTGTACACGGGCCTACCACTAACAGCCTACTAAACTAATTTAAGAACCATTTTTGTCTCTCGCTTGCGATGTATCACTTCAACACACTCCCTTGACACTAATTACTGTACTACTTTCCGACTTCGACTGGGCTTTAGCGTTACATGCTGTGTACTACCTGTCAAGCGTCATTTCAGCTTGGAAACATGAGCTCTCAAACTTCTGAAGGGAATTAGAATTTGTACTTTGTCGGGCTTTGTGGCGCTAGAAGCGTTGGACTCGATCAACATGGCGGCTCGGGCGCCGTGGGGCACATATCTGCGGCATTGTCGACTGAGTTCATTGAAAGCGGAGAAGGCTGCACACAGGCACTACTTACTTCTCCTCTGAAAGTCTTTCACACGCCGGGCCTCCATTGAAAAGCCCCCCTGGCTCGACAGAAAGGTGTGTTTTCAATAGAGACTTTGGCCAAAGAGGCCTGTGTGTGAGGGGGGGGGGGGGGCTAGTTCCGCTGAATGCCTCGCCAAACAAATCCGAATTCAGCCCCAACCATGCAAGGCTGAAGTGGGGGGGTACTAGGTACTCCTTCCAGGATCAAAAGCTAAGCGGTGCATTCAAGTGAATACGTACAACGGCCTCCGCGTAAACAGAAAACGTCGATGGCTGACTGCAGCTGGACCCTCGCCGCTAATCACTCGCATTTCCAGCTCCACTCACAACATTTAGGACGAGGACTCGCTAGGACTACAAAACTAAGACGAGGAGCACTTCAATAGTTTCCGCCTTTAGCGGCGCTAATGCTAATGTTGCTACATCAGAAACTGCTTTTGAGCGTGACGCAGTGAAGTTGTCGCCCATCGCAAACTCCAAATAACAGACCTAATATTTCTCTCACAATGTCCAACGAAAATTATTATCTTCGTGAAAAGCGGCACTGGCGAGTATGCACGCTGACCACATTAAGCCAAATTATTTATGAACCACACAATCATATCCCTGGTGTGATCAAGCTAGTAAACAACGGGAAGGTGCGCAATTATGCATCCACCGCATGCACAAAATTGAGCCAATTTGCTCCGCTTGTAATGACGCTAAGATGGATTTTAACAGCGTTCTTTTTTTCCTTTTCTCTCAAAATGAATCCAAAAACAGCGGGCAGAAGACTGTGACACACAGCAACTATCGAACTGTGTTGCAGCGGCTGTCTGGTATTGTGGGGGGGGGGGGGGGGTGGGGGGTCGTTTGGCACGAGGTAATGATGCCATTGAAAAAGGGGGAGAAAAAAAAAAAGGCTAACCCAATTGGAGAAAATGGCGGTAATCCAATTTACGGCAAAATAACATGCCAATCACTATTGAAACGGACACATTATAAAGCTGCCAGAAAATCTATCCATTCATTTCTTTTCAAACCGTATATCCTGATTTGGGTCAAAGTGGTACTGGAACCCACCCCAGATAAATTTGGGCAAGAAACGGGGTAAAGCCTTCAACCGCTTGATACTGTCATTTGTAATGATTGCATATTGATTGATTTGTAATGCTCGCATTTTGAAATATTCATCTTACAATGGATCTGAAATGAAATTGTGACAAAAATCTGTCTTCAGTAAATAACAATTGAGAGAAAATTTGTAATTGAATGCTGTCATGATTCACTCAAGTCAGTATGCGACAGAACCACTATCACGAAAAACGATTGCTTTGGACCAGAGTGTGACAAAATATGTTGGAAATCTATCGGTTGTGGATTTTGACCCGCGAATCTCACATACCTTTAGTCGAGACACCCGGCATCATAAAAAGCCTCCTTTGATAAAGTACCAACGCAGAGAAGCAACGGTGGATTTTTTTTCTCGGGGCTACTCAGAGTTCCCGAGGCACGGTGATGACACGGAATGTCTGATGACGACCGGCGCCATCCACTCTGCCACACTGAGGGGGCATTACAAGACGCCCCGGCTCCGTGGCATCAAACGCAAAGGCCCCGTCGTTTATCTGGGCAGGGAGCGTCGTACCTCGTGACGTATTCATTTAATCCCGTGACTAAATGACAATCAATCGCCCCCACTCAAGGCCACAATCAGTATCGGAGATTTAATCAGGAGCCGGCCCGGGGACAGAAAAGGAAACCTCCATGAATAATAATAAATAATAATGTGCTCTCACACAACAACCAGATGTGCATTTTCATTTTGCAGGAAAATGCACTCGTGGTTGTTTGGGGTGAAAATCGACAAACGCGCACGTCTTTCAAGAGGTGGGATGGACAAGATGGTCGACCATAGAATGGCGAGTGAAAGCGCAAGCATCTTGCAATTTTGTGTGTAGTCACTGATTCAGTGATTTCTCTGATGCGGGAAAAGAAGGCCAAAATAGTGTGAGAAAAACTTTCCATTTGGCTAAAGCCTCACGCCACCTCAATGGGCAGCGGGCAAACACTGCAATCATTTCATAAGGACACAAAGCACTCATGGAGCCGCCAACAGAAGAATGTCACATGGCAAAAAACAATGGTGACATGTCACACACGCAACCCCCCCCCCGTCCTGTAAAGCCTCGTACAAACAGCCATTCTTTGCCGAAACTCCAAACAAAGAGGACCTTCCCGAGAAAACAATCGCATGAAAATATCCTAAAGCGTTTTTTTTTTTTTTTTTTTTTTTTGCTAATGTCTGTGGCAAAAATAAATCTAACACAAAGGCAAAATCTCAAATTTCATGCGTCAAGTATACAGAATTTAAAATTTACTGCTAAATGGAACATTTGGAAACGTTTGATTTGAATTATTAGACTTGTCTGCTGAGTCATCCATTTAGTTGGCATACTCTGCCCGCACACAATCATGAACATTTGCTTGGCAATGAAAATGATCGTCAATGCTTGGGAGTATCCTTGGTAAACAAAACAGCGCATATAAGCTGTAAAGCTTTTGAAAATTTGAAGAAAAAAGAAATCATCTGCTTCATCCCCCCCTCGGCTAAAACAGGCAGCGACTACATTACCCATAATCCTCTTTGTTTTATCTGCTCGGCATTAGGACGCTGGCATTATTCCAAGCTCCGTCTTTCCGTTTCCAACATCTTGCATATTTGAAGTGTATCAAGAATAAACGACGGCAACCTCGACGACTGTGATAAATAATCCCAAAACGGCAATAACGGCAAACTCTCACCGGTGGAAAACTTCTGTCTGCTAATAAAGTAAACATTCATTGTTTCTCTCGGGGGAGTTATTGCGGTTGTTGTTTGTCGTGGTGATACTATTTGGGAATGAAGCACTCAAGCTGCATGTGTTTTGATTTTTCTTTGGCATTTTCGCAATAACATGGCACTTTGGATGTTGGGAAAGTGGACAAATTATTTGTGCTTAGCATCCCTAAATGGAAGACAAACAATTTGTTGCACTTTGTGATTCAACTTGAGTGCTTTGTTGTTTCTCCAGCGTTGAACTTTCTTTCGCAATTGAAGAAGTTGCCCCGCATTGATCTGCACGACGCCATCGATGCCGTTTGCTTATTAACATCGTCGGTTACGTTCTCAAATTAGCTCTCGATGCCCGACCATGAGGTCATGCCAGATTTTTTCCCATTCTTTCTCGCCGCCGTAAAATGATGAAAAGCGAGCGCTCGTCAAGATCGGAGGCCGGCGAGGACTCGCTCAAGTGCGCTCATTGTCTCCCGTTTAAGTGGGGTCACGATAGAGCCCCCCCCCACCCCAACCTTCCCGAGTCCACGAGCGGGAAGCGTCTGCAAAAAAACATCCACTCTTAACCCGCGGCATACCAAGTAGGCTCTCTCGGCCACAAAGGCCGACTTTGTCCTGGCGCACTCAAGGTGCTCTCTCACGAAAGCCCTCATAAGGTGGGCTAATGGCGGCTGCGGGGGGGAGGGGACTCAGAGTAGAGCAGCCTTTCTCCTACATTTTTGGGTCCAGGAGAGAATCTCGTCATCTTTCCGCCATTTAAACACAACTCGGCGTGCCAAAGGCATGAAAAAAGTCGAATGCGCTAACTGGTTTGTTTTTTAGCGTTGCCCATCGCTATGCACTTTATTTGGCTGCATAGTAAGTCGCTCCAAATTATTTGGCAGACCACCAAGCAACAGCTGGAGGTTTGGATGACCCAAAGTTTGAGAATCACTGGAGTAGAAGACATGCTACCTAAGAGAATTACTACACGAGGCAGAAGAAGAAAGGCCGAGCGGGCTAGCCAAGCAGCGAATAAAACTACTCAACAAATGAAACTTAATTGAGGTCAGCGTGATTGAAGGCGAGGACGGGCTGCCGCATAGCTTCCAGATGGCGAGCTGTTATTTCGTCGGGGTTCGCTAATGCGGCGCGGGTTGGACGCTTGTAACCCGAGCCTCCCTTGGGCCCCGCGCCTCCTAAAGCGAGGGCCGCAGGTTCAAGGCGACTTCAAACCGGGCCGCTGTTTGGATAGGAAGGTAGGTTGGACGGAAGGGTGGGGGGTGGGGGGGGTCTAAGTACGGGAGGTGGGGGAGTTGCAAAGCATGTTAACACCATTGCTGTGTTGAGCAAGTTTGGAAACAAGTGCGGCTTTGCTCCAAACCATCGTCGGAGGTTTGCTTACTGCAGCTGGAGAATCCTGCTTTGTTTGTTTGACGCCCGCGTCGTCTCGCGCTCAACCGACCCAAGTCATGTTTACACACGGTGGTGATTGTTTTGATTTGTTTTGCATGCTCGAGTACATCAAACTAAATATTTAGGTAGAGGTGACTGCATACACAAAGTGCCGGTGGGAAACTTGACTGACATGGTTCACGTCACGTACCTCGTGTCGCATGATTTTACTATTCGGGTTTCAAACCCGTGTCAAGCCGAGATTAGAGTTTCAAGGTAGGATTTCAAGCCTGGGTTGGTGTTTCAAACCATGGTTTGGGGTTCAGAGTAGGGTTTTGTTTGATACAAGGCTTTTAAATTACGCTTTCAAGGCAGGGTTGGGTTTTGAGAAGACAGGAATCTGTTGTAGCTGCACTTCCTGTATGTGGACCGCCCATGTGTCCCAATATTTATGTCTGCATATTCAGTGTATTACTCAAACCGCAAACATGATTCATTACACAGCAGCTACATAACAATCAAGACGGTGGAGCGGTGTTCCTCAGGGATGCGTTTTCAGTACACTTCAAAAACGATGTAGCCCAAAAAATGGAGAGCAGTAGCGACGCTGTGACGTGTGCGCAAAACAAACGTCACCATAATCATTTTTTAACACGTTAGGCACCCACTCAATGACACAATTCCGTCGCCACGCTGACAGCTTTCCACTTTAAATGTAAAATAGGTGGCGACTAATAAATTGCGAGGTGGCTGGCACATCTCGCCGTCATGTCATCACCGTGCTTTTTTTTTTTATTTACATGTATCTCGCCTGACGGAGCGAGATACGAAAAGCAGAAATCATATGTGATGTTCAGTTTCAATCAATGTGCCGCAAAGTATACCGGCGAGGTTTTGGGTGTGATTTAGCTCACACTTTGAGTTTGAGCTGAGTCAGAGGGACGTTCACACCAAGCCGCTGCGCTGTAGCTCATAGCTTTGACCCACTGCAGCTTCTTTTTATGGCCCCCAAAAAGCTCCCAGACTCCTCAGTTACTGATTTATTGTCGTTTGTTAACATTCCAGGAGGCCTTCGCTGGTGTACAAGTCAGCGCGGTTTTTTTAGTGCGGAGAGGACACTGATGTTTATTGATTGGTCGATAGAAAACTACCATTCAAGAATGGGGTGGAAATATAATCAAATTGGAATAAAGCCAATATTTATACATTGCATTTCTTTAATTGGTAGAAAATGCTGCCAATTTACATCTACTGCTCAAGTGTAAAATCATTAGCAACGTCAAACTATTCACGATATAGCCAAGGCTGCCAAAAGAATTAGCAATTGGAGCAAAAACTGGCATGGCTGCTGAACTGCCCAATTCTTTGGCAGTTTCCACGCCGGTACGTCACACGGTTTACGATATAGCAATCAGCGGCGCTTCAGCGGGCGTAATCAGCACGACTGTAATCAGGACCAGCACAATCTCGGCTCGATTGCAGAATGCGTTGTCAGTTTCAGCACTGCTACGTCACGCTAGTATTTGGGAGAAAGCAATCTGCGCCATTTCAACTCCCACAATAAGCGCAACTGCGGAAATTGCCAATTGCTAGCCAAAACCGTTCCTTGCAACAATACCTTGAAAGCGTCAAACCTGGTTTATTGAAAACCCTACTTCTCTGGGCTTGAAACCCAATTTTGACATCCTAGCCGCAATGTGAATCTGGTACACAATCCTTGTTTGAAATCTCGACACAAGTGTACAATTGTCCAAAACATGACTTGGTACAATGAAGTATTGTGATTCAGGAAACAACTCACCAATCTGGACAAATATATAACAGTGTTAAATGAACTATTTTAAGGCAGACAAAAGAGTGAGTTCATCCTTTCAGAGTGCAGCGATAGTGCTCTTATCCCTCAACTGTGCAGCTTTCAAGAAGGGATTATTGGACTATTTTAAGGAGGGGGGGGGGGGGCACTTCATGCTGAATCTTGTGCGGATGGAAATATTTGGATGGAGCAATTTTTAGGATGACATTAAAAGTATGGCGAGGTCACGTAGGGTCGCCAGGCGGCTTGCGTACTTCCTGCTGTACCAATTTAAAAAGGACTTCAGTAATCCAGATAAAATAAAATCAGGTAATTGAATTAAACTGGTCAGAGATGGCTTGATGTGTCCATAAACAAATTTTTGATTTAAAAAAAAAAATCTTTCCATTTTTTTTTGTAGCATGATTGGTTTTTGAGATTTATTATTTTTTCGGGGTTTCAGGTTACATTTAGCTTGCGCAATACGGATGTTACCATGCGTTGCAATTTGTAGCTATGACGTTGTAGAAGAAAACAATCCATATATTGTCCTGACTCATTGGCTGCCAGCCCAGTTAAAATGAATATTCCACGTCCATACTCGTCAATGGCAGTGAATGAGTTAATTCTTGAATATTGTGAAATGCACCATTACGGCTTTGCCTACATCTTCATTCATAGTCAGTCATATGTAAAAAAACAAGCTGGCGCGTTCGTCTTTCATACTCTAACGGTAAAACGGAGCAGTTGGCGGCAGAAATAATCCCGTCACCTTGCTCACACCGTAACACTCGGCCGCCTCTCGAATTCTCCGAGCGGCCCGCGAGCAGATGGCCGCGTTAGCACATCCGTCGCAGTGTCATTTCCACATTTTCCACTTGCACAAACATGCTGATTTGTGCCCGTGTGTGTTTATTTTATTTTTTTTAACCATAAAATCACTGAAAACCAGACAGCGTGTTGACGCCGAGCCCAGAAAGACAAACGGTGAACGTGCACAATCGGCGCTCTCGAAGTAAACAGCACGCCGGCGCCCTTCTCCTTCTCCGCCGTGACCGTGGATTCAGTGAAATGAAAAAGGGGAGGAAAAAAAACCTGCAGCAGTTGCTGGTAACAAGTGTTTTGATTCACTTGGACTCAACACGAGAGGCTCGGAGCTCGCTCACTAGCTCGCACGCCGTCACGGCCGACTCCAGAAGACGAGGTACAAATTAGTCGCAAGCACTTTCGACGGAGGCCTTTTGTTTTCGCCCAGCGACGCTGTGTCGCTCCTCATTGATTCGTTTTACTCACACACGACAATCACAGACTGTAACGAAAGGAGCTTTGGAATCGGGAGGCGTCAACAAACTACTTCAGTTAATCATTTAAAAATCCGTCAGCGAGGTAGCTTGATTGTCAAATGGTACTAACATGTTTTTGCACTGCCTACATGGGCAGTAAAGAATATTTTAATACATTTTACATTTTTTTTGGTGTGATTTGCTTAACTGTTCTGCGACCGCCTTTGGAGGTCACAAAACAGAAGCAAAGGACTACTTTTGTCTAAATCCAGATGTTTGTTCCCTGAAGAATTACTAATAGATGAATTTGAAAAATACCAAATACCAATACCAAAAACATTAGCAAAAATATGCAAGCAGTATGCTCTATTATGGTTTTTTTTTTTCTTCATTTTGTTATCACATTAGTGCACATTTACTAGACAGCTTTCATATGAAGCACCGTGGCTTAAAAGTACTACACTACACAAGTATCTGGGAGCCCCTACAGCAAAACATGATTCTTGACGCCGTTTTAATTTGAACAAACAAAAGAAATCCATAAACTGTTTTTGAAAAAAACAGCTGCAATGCGGATTGACTTTCAGTGGCTCAATACGACACGCTTGGTTTAGCCAAAACCTCAGCGCTTGACCACACTGACGCACGCGCTGACCATCCAGCTCGGGAACGGCGCCAAGCCCCGATGTGCTCCCTGGCGTTTGTCCGCATGTGCTCGCCAGAGGGTTGCCGTGCGTTCAGATACACAAAAGCATCGGGCTGCACTACCGTGGGTCACGTATCCCAATACTTTTGGCCGTATATTGCCGTATTGAAATAAAAGTGATCAACAGTAACCGTGCAAGGTTGTCCCAATACTTTTGACCAAGCAGCATTGTTTCTGTACTGTCCTTCAGATGCGCCACATATTCCAATACTTTTGTTTACTTAGTACACACAAAGTAGTCTCCTCAAGCCTGCTTACAGTGTCAAGTTGTTCCACACCGTGCAAAACATTTCCGAATAGATCACAAAGATCATTACAAACAATGCATTCTGACTTTTTTTTTTTTTTTTTGCACATGCTTATCTGTGTCTCATCGCTCAGAAAGATTTTTGCTCGCCGGCTGGTGAATAGCACACGGCCTCGTCGACAACGAATGCGACGCGCCGGTGCAAGGTTCGCGCTTTGTTCGGAAGAGAAAAGAATAGGCCTTTTCTTGTCTATTCTTTGAAATTGATTATACCTGAAGCCATGGGAGATGCCATCCAGTACAAAAAAGTGAACCACCTTGACTCCTCGAAAGAACTTTGTGAACGTACACGCATCCGCAAATTAGGAGCTACGAGATGACATCATTTAAAAATGGCCGACCGGTCGGAACACCTCTTGCCGTTTGTTAGCGTGAGCGTATTTTTGACGACAGATTTAGCAGCCAGCTACTAGCATCTTTTTATCAATGCTATCACTTTAGGGAAGAGGTCCCAACGTGCTGCACTGTACAGAGAGCGAGAGTAAGACGATCGGACGCATCGTCGAGACGCGGCGACATAATCTTCCTATCAAAAGGTTAATCTTGCCGGAGACATGAAATCACTCAAGAGGATTCCGCTAAAGCTACACGCAACTGGACTGGTCTGTGCTCAAAATCATTGGGAGTTCCTCACAAATATTGCAAACAGATTTTACGTTGTCAAGCGCAGCCATTTTGTATTGCCATTTTTAAGACAGAAATATCAGAATTTCATTTTATTTGACACTCTTCTTGATTAAACCTGTTGCGTTGCGGGTCAAAATGACCCAATTTAACACGCTATTTATGTTGAAGGTCTAATTGACCTGCGTCTATTCGGTTGCACGTCTAATTGACCCGTCGTAAGTGCATAAAAAAGTGAAAGGCAGCAAACACAATAGCAAATGGCGGCTTTATGGTATAGAAAAACACCTTTCCTAATCATCTGTCCACAAACCCTGTCATTTCTTTATGCCACTGCTGAATCCTTATTAAAGCATGATAAATGACTTTTTTGTCAGCGCCGCTCATGTCACCCACACGGCTTTAAATCAATAACGTCAATGCGTTTTTACGCAACAACACAACGCAAACAGACAGGTGCTGTTGTCTGGGTCACGCCGCCGCATAAGAGAACAGGTCAGCACATTCTCCGTGTATTTGATAAATAAGGGCGCTCGCTAAAATGTCATCTTTGCGCCGCGGCTGAGAGGAAAAATGCCCCAGTGTGCCTGTGACTGGAGCAGTCGAGCGCTAGCGGGCCAGCTAGCGGGGCCTCATAAATATTGATGGCGTAACAGCTGAAGGTCAGCTCCGCCGGGAGACGCCACTCTACCACTTTGCCGCCCGACGCTCGTAAAATGTATGGCCCGGGCCGAGGCGCGTGGCAACAACGCTGCTGCTGTTACGACGTGCGCCGTCAAACAACCAACCAAAGCACACGTGTGCAAATCTTAACCTTCAAGTTTCAACAAGTCCCAAATGACTGTGGCAATCACCAAAAATCAAATCCTCAAATTTCAACCAAGGCTATTGTCGATGTTTTTTATTTATTTTTCCACAAAAGAATCACTATTAAACGTCACAGCTTGAATACAATTTTAGATAGCAGCTGATTTTTTTTTTTTTATGGTTACACAACACAGGCTCACTTGTTGCTAGGCAGAATTCAGAGGGCACTATCAGATTGGCCGAGGACAGATTTCCTGTGAAACAACGTGACTGCAGTGGGAGCACTGCTCTGTATCAATTAGAAAAGACATATTACAGGAAAAGATGGCGACCTTTTTATACAGATATACACTAATGAACAAATTAAGGCATGAATGCCCCGAATTAATCCCGAGTCATCTAAAATTAATTAGGTATCCAAACAGATGCCTCAACATGTTTCTAGCAACATTCCAGTTTCCTGAATACTAATAAAGCCACTCCACGTGTTTTGGGATTTTTTTTCCACCAAACATTTCAAGAGATGATATCTGTATCCAAAAGATGCAAAGTGCCACACTCTTGACCTTCCTTCTGCGGCTCCCCCGTCTCCAAACTACTCCACCGCCTCCCACTGCGCGTGCATATTGATCACAGCGGGGTGAAAATGCAAAGTTGTGTGGCACAAAACGCTGCTAAACGCAAAAGGAGCCCCGAGACTGCTTCATTAAAGCAAAGGGGCTCGAAAACCGGAGCTCCGGCGACGGGTGAACCGCTGGGGCTTAATTACCTGAGGCTTAGGCCACATTTCAGCGTCTTGCATAAGATGCTCGTGATGAAACACCACTGGGGAAGGCTCTTCTAGTGGGAGGGACAAACAAAAACCTCGCACGTTGTTAGCGGGACGCCCCGCCCGAGGGACGGGACGGAACGGAAAGCTGACCTTCAAACGCGGCCGGACCATATTGTTTTTTTTTTTCTTTTTTTAAATGTAATTACCGTCACTTTGGTTTCCTCCTCGGGGTTCAACGCGAGGCTGCCACGCTGTCGTGAGAATAAAAGGCGCTTCAAATTGAACGAGTCATTTGCCACGCTGTGTTTTGAGGAACACGTCTAAGGCGACGTAGAAGCAGTCAGTCGCATGAGGGGAAAGTTGTTCGCTGCTCAAACTTGGGCTCGGCAGCCGTCGCTTGGGGCGGAGCCAAGTAATTGACAATAAATGACTGTCATATCAGTTTTCATGGGCAACAAACATTAGAACCCAATTAGCGTGACGGCTTTAAAAGCTGCAGTATGACACATCACATCAATCAAAAATCTCATTTCTATACCGAAACAAAAAGGCTTTTTTTTCACAAATGTCTGCATAAAGAACAATAGAGATAAAATATCAAGCAAGGCACCTCCCGTTGCGTTTCCATACTCTTCTTTGATTGGCCCCCGAGTTGGCGGCAATGGATGTGGAGACACCGCAGGATCCACATGTTTGATCACACAGTCTAGAGGATCCCCCACCTCCCCGACGCCACCCGCCCACTAAACAATTGACCGGATGAAGAGTCTTTGTGTTGGTGCAGAGGGGCGTGTCCAGGGGGGGCAGGCTAACACCTGGCTCCCCAATACAAACAACTCCGACACTGACTTCAGAAAGTAATCTGAGCCCGGAGCTATACGGGCCTCATATTTTTGCACCTGCTCACTCAACGACGAGCCACAACGCATCATGAGATGTGGTGTCGTATTTTATAAGGCCCAGCAAAACCAATTCGATGATGCACGCTATTTTATATCGGACAGTAATTCACTAGATCCCCCGGGCGGTATTTTGTTGCCTCTTCCAGCGTCAATCAAATAGCACCATTATGACCCGATGCTACTCGGTCAAAAACTTTATAACGCCGTCAAACAGAAAGAAATCTTCAAAGTTTCATCACAAGGACATTTTCAGATTTAATTAGCATTTTCTTTACAGATATGCACTTCACAACCAATCACGACTCAGCTTCAGAGAACTGGTGAGCCCTGATTGGTTGTGACCTGGCAACTGTGATGTCATTTTCAATCGACAGCAAGTGGCAAAATGGCCGCCCCCTGAGACGAATTTTGTTGCTTAATTGATATTCCACAAGCACACTATTATTCAGAATGCCATGTTTACACTCATGGGGGCACATAGAACACATTTGACATATTTAGGACGCACTTGAAGTTGCTTCACTGGAATCTGTGTTATTTGATGTCTTTATCCTGTATTAGTCCAAAAAGTATGTATGCGGACTGTTAGCGTTTTAGCAGACAAAGCGTATGACAGGCAGCTACTGGGCAGCGGTCGTAATAAGGAATCCGAGTAGCCTCCACGTGTCACAGCCCGAGTGATGAAGCCGTCGCAACCGAATGAGAATGAAGACTCGGCAAGGTCAGACAAGCTAAATGTCTTTCTGCTCCTTTGAGAGACGGCGGAAAGAAAAGGTTGAAGGGCAGGTCACCGGGCGGCCGTGGATGACTTGAAATGGGTTGTTGGGGAAATGGGGGAAAGCATGTGGGTGTGTCGTAATATTACTTTACACGCGTTGCATTTAGATGGAGTACATGCGTGCGAGAGCAGCCTCGGCTAAACGTAAAGCCGCCCCCGAGCCAAAAAACACTCGGGTTGGGCCTGCTGAAAAAGCAGTTACACAAGAATTATTGATTCCACTTTAGAATTACTGACATCAGTGAAAAAAAATGACTACACGCAGAGATCCGTGTTATGATTGCATTTATGCTTAAAGGATGTATCGGGGGGAAAAAAAAGCATACCAGCATTTTTTTGGAGATCTTTAATCCTCTATTTTTAAGAGTTATGTTGTAAATTGAGTTTTTCCTTCTCCCATCTGATGAAAATACGATTCGAATCAGACTAATCGCTTGTTCATAGTGTTCGTGTCATCCAGGTCAAATTCGCATGGCCATTCAATTATTCTGATTACGGCAGCATGACGCCATGCTCCGCCCACATAGGCAAGAAGGTTTCGCTAGCTAGCATTAGCCATCCTTCTTCGATAGCTGCTTTCGATCGGGGCCCGTTTTGAGCAACTTCTTTCTCGTAACGCTACATCTTGCTACCTTTTTCAAGCTGGCACAATTCAGCATCTGCGTATGTCCATTACCACACAACACACTAAGCCACAGAATGAAAGACCATCATTAATGGACGAGTGGACACACGTCTTTCATAGCCAGCCAATCAGAGCAGGAGATTGTCCGAGCTACTAGTTCTGCAGCCCCCTACCAACACCCGACAATGGCTCCCGGGGGTTCGACTCACTCGCTCACTCACTCATTTTACTCCCACTCTGCTCTCACACGTTGTTTGGGAACTCCTCAAAATGACACCGCACTACAACACAGCACAGCACAGCACAACAAAGCTTATTAAATAATATGCGTTGAATTCTGGGGAAAATTAAACTATAGCTGCAAAGAATTTGCTGTTTCATAAATATTATCTAATTTTTGAAATTATTTTAATTGAATTCAAATTTAACAGAAATTATTCTTAAAAAATATTTATGAAAATAAATGTTATGTGCCTTTCATTGATTTAATTTTTTTGTATAAATCATTTTAAAGAAAAATGTTGAATTAATTCAGTGAATCCCATTAAATTTAAACATTCAAATATTTTCAATTAAACCAACAATTTCCTTTATCCATTCGAAACATCACCACAGATGTTCACTCCAAGTCCCATTAAAAATGAACACATCATCATCATGGTAGCAAGCGTAACGACATGTTCGGGACATCCTATACGCAGCCCCTGCCTCTTATTTGACAAGCCCACATCTCGTCACGTATGAACGAGAATAAGCACGCAGGTAGACCAGAGAGCGAGCGAGCGAGGGAGTGAGCTGTGCACGGCCGGGACCGAAGGTGCGGTTCAGAAGGGGAGGGGGCGAGGAGAAGAGAGGAGAGCCACATCTGCGCGCACGATGTATATTTCAATGAGCATTTCTGCAGCTTACCATGGTGAAGACAATGCAGCAGGTCCCGTCCGGGTCCACACTTGACTTGATGAGCTCTCCACTCGCAGACGCACGTTATTTCCACAGTGCACGATGCTGTGTGAAGAGGAGGAGGGGGGGGGGAAAAGAGGGAGCAAAATTGTCCTGTTCTCCTTCCGTGCGCGGCGCTCCAAAAAAAATCTATAAAAAAAAATAAAAAATAAAAAAATGAAAGCGCTGCTGCTCACACGCACGTCAACACGTCCACGTTGTTGGAATGCGCGTGATTGTTCCTTGGAATTGAGGAGGGGAGGAGGGGGGGAGCAGGAAAACGAGGTGTCACGGTGCCAAGGCGGCCAAGCGATGTGCATGCAGGGGAGTGACAAGCTGCTTCTGCTTCTGCGTGCTCCCGCTCACTGAGCACACGCGAGGAGGCGCAGAGCGTGCGTGGACGCCCCCTTCGGTGCGAGGAGGCTGGAGTCCCTGCAAGTGGCTGCTCTCTCTCTCTCTCGCTCACTCACTCTCCCTCTCTCTCTCCCTCCCCCCCTCTCTCACTCAACAACTTGCTGCATTCCTATTTACATTGAAACACACGTGTAGTGGCCAGTCAAGGATAAATATTTTGGGGGGACACGCTGTTTACGGTTGCAGACTTTATACTCAATGTGCTTACAAAATTAACAGCAAGAATTTAAGAAAACAGGAAGTAAGGCAAATTGCAAAAACATAAATAAATATGATTTTGGAAAAATTGATTACGGAAAAGCACGTATTGAGTGTTAAGATAATTTGTATTTCCCTGATATTTATTGAGCAATCATTTTGACATCGCTTAACAAAAAGTGAAAAAAAGTGATGTTAATCCTTGGATGTATGTTCACTCCCACAACGGCGCAAACATCCCTTTCTAATTGTGCACATAACCAAAGAAGGAAAAAAAAAAAAAAAAAGTTGGACTGCATTTTGTGGATACCAAATTCTTTTGGCAATAATTTCCCTATTGTCGCTAAAATAGCCTGCAGACGTACCAAATGTTATGTCCCCCCCGTCGGTGGACTATTTGACTTTGAGCCCAAAAGCCGATTTGGAGCAATCAATTGCCACCTTTGACATGTGCGGTTTGGAAGGTGATGCAAAAGGGCCATCTGTCCCGTTCACGTCTTTTGTCCCGCTTCTAAATCCGCTCGCCACTCATACTCGACGCTCGTTCCCAGCCCGAGCGACTGGTCAAGAGTTCCTGGCCCTGGAAGCGTGTTTGGTTGGCCCAGGGCCGGCTCGCGAGGGGTAGGGGGGGTCTCGGTCCTCTAATTCGCCGCTTTGTGCGCCAAGAAGCTAATCTGGCTGTGCGAGTGGAAAGTTAAAGATGCTTTCACATGGAAAACTGGAGACGGGGGGCCCACGGGGGGGATTTGGCCTCGCGTCCGTGTGGGAATGTTGGGTTTTTGCGTGCCGCCCTGGCAACGTTCGGCGATGTGGGCGGAGTCAGCAGTTTCAGAGTGACCACTGTGAAGGTGTGGCCATGTTTTTTTTTTTTAACATAACAGCGATAGACGATAGGTGAGTGACATATTTGCAATGAAATTTTACAAACAAATTTTGCCTTGAATCTATCAAGTTGGTCTTAATTTTATTTGCAGGTGTCGCCGATACGCTTAAGCCTCGTGCTCCGAGTGTTCTTGTGTTTTGATAGTTACCTTTAATAATTTACCAGGTTTGCTGCGATCTTGTGCGGCGGCGGGCGCGTGTTCTTTTGTTCTTGTCATAGGGAAGAAAAAAAAAAACGTGTTTGCTTTTGAGACAAGGCTCAGAGCTGCGACTCCAATTATTCGCCCCATAAAATCCCTAATTGGGCTTCGCTTGGCTTTGCTCTACGACGCCTCCCCGCCTCTTTTTTTGAAGGTTTTGCCCTTCCTTCTTCTGCGGCTGCTGCTGCTGCTCCTTACTTTGAAATCTGACTTAATCATTAAAACACGAGCACGGCTTCTGCTTTGTGAAATGAACGGCGCCCGATTTCTTTTATCTTCGTCTTGTGAGGATTTTTTTTTTATATCAGCAGCTTTGCATCCTCTTGATTCAGGTTGTGTGGTTTTTTGGTCGAGAGGTGAGATGTTTGATGCACTGTGTTTTTCTATTTTTGCAGATCTACAGACGAGCTTGGTGTGCGCCGTTGTGGGTGAGAGCACAGCCGACATGATTTGACAGAAATGATAGCGACGCCTTTCTTTCCCTTCAAATGCAGTGTTCAAGAGTTAAAGCATACATTTGAAAAGTTTGAATCCTGTGATGCAAAGCTTCAGTTTAGCAATCATCTAAGTCTGTACACTGGACGCAGATCTCCGGGAAGCTTTTATGCCTGCTTTAGGTTTGGCCCCAGAGAGATTGGCAGTCAGAAAACATAGCCTCTTGCTAACGAGAAAACTTTCTGCTTGAATGAGCCTCTGATTCCCACTGAATGCTAAACAGAACACGCAAGAGCACAGCGACCTGTCATTTGAGTCGCCCCGGTGATTGTCGTTCAGCTGGAGAAAAGGTTTTTTTAAAACGCATTTTCAGCTGTGATGTGCCCGAAATACATCTTGCACCATTTTTTATTTTCTCATTAATATACCGAGTCGCCATCTCTGACATTCTCGCAAGGCTGTAAAAGGATCAGGCCTCTGAGCGCCGTCCATGTGGACTGATGAAAGATTAAAAGGATTGTTGAGATTGAAGGCACATTTAGTACCCCGCTGAGGTCCAATTTGGCGTCCCTGCGCAGCCGGCGAGGCTATAACGACAAAAAAGAAAAAAAAACATGGTGGCGGAACGACGGCGCTCGGTTGTGATGCGACGTGGACGGAGGAAAAGTCGTGGAGACATGGCAACCGCCGCAAGCCCGCAATCATTTGCAGTGTGGCCAATCTCTTTCTGCACTAATGGCTCTGCGGGGGCATACAACCTGCAAACAATAATTGCGCCATGGACACACGCTAATGGAGGAGTTTACATTGTGCCTTGTGTTTTTAGCACAAATCCCTCACGTCATGTTTCCACCAGAATGCGACACAATTTTAACAATATATCATATTTCATCACATAATATCGGATTATAAAATAAAATATAATTTTAAATATATTTATGAGGGGGTCTGGAAAAAAAAATCTGCTCTCCCTGGATCGCAATCATTTTAGAGCTCCTACTCCAAAGACCCAACTATTAGCATACAAACAATCAAGAAGTCTATTTCCATCCCATAATGTGCCATGCTTATTTTGATCACAGTTCTACTCGGTTTGTGACGAGGGAACGGCACTTGCCCTTGAACACTGTCGCCCTTCGAGCCGACACTGAACTGCAAGATGACAAGCAGCGACCAGCGGCGCTAACAACTGCGTGTCCGTCAAGAGGAAGTTGCAGTCTCGACGAGAGCGACAGGTCGGACCTAGTCGAGTGTTTGCCGTCTCGCCGCCACCGCGGGCTTTTATTACGTACCTGGACGTGGGAGCGCAAAATAACAGCATGTCACTGGAGAAGCTCAAGCATTCGAGTCGCTGTTAAGTGCTAATGCGCCGCATGTACTGGTGACTCACTCACTTCCGCAACATCGACTGAGAGTCGTAGATAAAAGAAAAAAGGGGATTAAATGGGCAAAACTAAAGCAACATCAAACTTAAATTTAAAGTGTTACACATTTTGCATATATTCTTTATCCTCTGTTAAAACATCTGCTATTACTGGAGCTTACTTAACTGTTAAAACTCTTCTTTGCATCTGTAGGATTGTAATATACTGCCACCCGGTGGCCAAGGTCCGCAAGCCGAAAATAGCACAAGAGATGCAATGAATTAATGTCATTCTCATTCAATTCGAGTTTAAATTATTCCTCCGTTTCAAACCAGCATTACATGATGTTTCGTTTGGGCATATTTCTATCATAGCTTCGGTTTGTTTTTAGTTCAAAATAAACTTCAATCAGTCAATGGGGAAAGAACATTTGAGTGTTTTGAATGAACCAAAATGGTCACAGAAGAATTTCTAAAAGAAGCTTGAAATGGTAACCAGTTTTGGGCCAAACCATGATGATTTTGATGCTAAAAGTAGAGCCTTAGCTTGCAACGAAGGCACAAGTTGACTAAAAGCTCGGAGCGCTCCCACCGCACACGCTTCCTCCCATAAAAAGCGTCTGAGTTATGACGGGCCGCCGCCTTGTAAAAACGGAAGGCGGCGCATAACCGAGTCGTGTGGCGTGTCATGACCCGCCTATCATTACATTTTATAGCCGCTGATTCCAGGAGCAACCCGGCTTTTGGCTAGCCCGATACATGCTAGCATTAGCGGTAGTTTTGGAAGGAAGGGGGGAAAGCTCTTTTACACTGCGCTCCTCAAAAGCTGAGTACTCTCACGTTGCGTACGCCAAGGTTCACCAATATTGTGACACATGGGGTTACCACGGCAACAGAGGCTATTCTCATTATCGCAACTAAGCTTAGGATCAACCCAATTTCGACAAAGCCGTTCCGTTAAGCGACCAAATGACTGAGTGTCGCCGCTCATCTTTTGAATGTGGATCTTTTATAAAGCGTCTAAACAACGGCGCCGAATGCTAATGCTCATGCAAATCATCACCCGAGGCGGCGATTCAACACAAATAAGAGCCTTACAAGGACTTTCAAGTCAAAGGGACTTTAATATTCATGTTGAGATCTGGGCGACTGCTAAATTAATTAGCCGCAATGTGTAACAGCAAACGCTAACTCAAAGGATGCCCATTAAACACCACCAGTTTGTCTTGCTGGGTCACTTTGAAAATTTACAGATTGGCAGCACAGATCATTTGTGTTCAAGGGAATTAGATGTGGAAAATTCCATTTTGATTGCTTGTAAACAAATACAGCACAGCAATTGTTTTTTTCTTTTAGGAACCTGTTTACAAAATGTCAATAATATTCAATATGGAATAGAAAAGCTTGTCCAAAACAGACTAAGCTTGACAAAAAAAAAAAAATTCTCCCTCAGTCAAAATGTACGACTTAATAAATAAAAGGATGTTAAAGGTTGAGCAGTTGGGCTGACAGATGAAAGAAAATTGAAGGTAACGTTGGCGCTCAATAAACTGGGAATCAGAAACATGAGCACATGTCCCTGGAAATGGCGCTTTTATCAGGCCAGCGGCACGCTATCCTTCAGCGCAAATAAAACAGTTGCTACAAACAAGGCAAATCTATAATTGAGGTTACGGGAAAAAGCGTTCAGGATGGTTTTCTTTTAGCTTTCCTTGTTGAGACAATTTAGTACACTATAATCTATCAATCGGATTGGACAGAAAGAATATTTCGAGAGACCCCGACAACGAGTGCGTGCGGGGCGCTGTAGTAATCCCAGCGGCCAATCAGCAATGATGCCCTTAAAGACTCCAGTTTAACCTTACAGTATCGAGGGAGGCTTGACCTTTGTGTGAAGATGAAGCTTCCTTCAGAACTCCAGCGTGGCGAGTCGACGATGGAGTCTGCGATCAATAGTGTGGCCGCTCGCAACGTCGGGTAAAAATAGCAAGCTGCCACGGTTTTCCTTACATTCTGTGTGGGCCATCTGGTTGGCTAACGTGGTGCGAGGCACCAGGATGAAATACGGAAACATTTTCCAAGATGAAAACTCGGACAGGATGTTTCTTAGTTGGCGCAAAACTCATTGTTTGCTTTTTGTTTTCCTGAGAAATATGATACAGCACCATAAATAATATCTCGGATGTGTTGCTTTTTTTGCATTCTAATTAGAGGCGCTAAAAATCTGGAGTGTTTTAAGAACCGACAAATAAAAAATAAATTAAAAAAAGCTCCCACTTTGTTAAAACTACTCCAAAATACTACATTTAAACATCCAATGATTAACTTTTTTTAATCTTTTTCTTTCTCTTTTCTATCTGCTAATCCCATCTGTGTTTTTCCAAAAGAATTGACAAACTCATTATTTCAAAGGAAACTTTTTAATTAACCTCCTTAATTAACCTTGAGCGCTTTGTGTTGACGGCTCCGTTCCAAAGATCCGGGGTTTTTTTTTCGCTTCCCTAAAATGATATCCCCCAAATCAGTACAGACGCTCACTTTATTGACCGGCCTCTACTTGCGCTTCCACCCATCCGCTCATTGTGAGATGACCCGGCGTAGTCACGTGACCCCGGCCGCCACACGTACACTGGCGAGTTGATGAGTCGTTGATGGAGAGGTCGCCGAGGTTGCGATGCGAACGGAAGCGACGCTCGGCTGGCTTTCTCGTGTCTATCTGGCCCGACGCCCGCCTTAAAGGCAAAACCTGGGCCGACGACTTTTGTTATTTGGAAAGGTGGGGGGAGTCCGATCAGGTCAGAGTCTATTTTCTACTTCTTAGCGCCTACTGTCATCGCTTGCAAATTATTCGCCTCCACGGAGAGAGAAAGGGCGAGGCGCTCGGAGGTGAGGCCGATTTGTCTGCCAGTGAGGCTGCACCAAAAAGTCGCAGCCGTTGACCCGAGAAGTCGAAATCGTAAATTTCAAAAACCAATACGCCGGGAAAGCGACCAATCGGATCAAGCGTTCTTTTTTCGAGTCGGCCTTGGATGCGGCACCTTCCAGGGCCATCTGTTTTTTGCATCTTGGACCGATTTGAACTCGATCAAAAGACAGCGCCTGGCCCGGGAGCCAGCTAATGTGCTCATTAGCATTGGCCATGGCGCCCGCGAGCATTCGCCGGGCATTAATGAAGTAAAGCGCGGCGCTAAACAATGGGAGCCCGGGTCTTGCTTCGGAATGCTTAGCCAGCCGCACACGAGGGCTCCCTAATGACCCGACAATGTCGACTTGGCCGCAGTTCAATAGGCTCTTGTTGTCGACTTGCTTCAACGTCTTCTATGTAGACACGCTAGTTGTTTTTTTTTAATTCACTGGAGCTCCCAGTAATGAGTACAGTCTTTCCTAAAAACACTGGCCATGGCCATAAACGCCACACCCTAAATAATTACGACTCAAACAACCTTATTGATCTTGGGGCAGCTTACGGTACCAAATGCACATTCAACCTAAACAAAAACTCAATAGGACAAGGTCGTAGGAGACCCGCTAACGAGGGGAACGGGCCGCGGCGCAGGTGGAAAGAAAGGAAGAAATGATGCAAGACAATCACGTCGTCAGGAAATTGTATCAGAAAAACATGCCCTAAATAATTGGAACTGTCTTTAGGAAAATGCTCATCACTAAAATAAACCCCGCCCCAAATGGCTGGCAGGTATTTTGTACAATCAAGAATATGTTGAAAGTATTTTCTAATCGGAATATAAATCTGAATATAATCAATCACTTTAAAAATAAATAAGAATAAAATAATAAATACAACAAAATGAATAAATAAATAAATAATATATAAACAATAACACCTCGCCTCTAATAAACTGCTCCTTTCATGCATCAGGAGGATGGCCTCAATTCGAAGAGAAACCTCACTCCAAAGAATCTCAGCTCAACATCACGCCTCCTTATATACCTTCAAAAACACTCTCCGTTCTAAAAGAAACTCATTCCTCACCTCAAATAAATGCTTCTTTTTTTTTTGCCTTAGGGACAATAGCCACAACTCTGAAAGACAATCTTCTAACTAACCGGGTGCGTCAGACCCTTAAATGCAACTTCACGTCAACTTGACGTCTCCTTTGTTTTCCCTTGAGACAACGGCCTTTACCGTAACAGAAACAAGGCCACAAATAACCACCGTAATATAAACCATTCCCCAAGTCCGTCCGTCTGTCCACCGCAATAAATGCCTCGCCTCAAAGAGACACCCGGATTTGTTTTTGGCCGGCGAGATAAACGAGGCGAGGCGGAGGACACGGCGTCTCAGGAGTGCCGCTTGACGGGGCCGCAGCTCGACAGTAGATCACCGAGTCGGACGCTTCGTGGAAATTCCCAATGTCGGAGATGCTTGGGAATATCAATAGACGTGTGATTGAGAGCAACCTGATGGGGGACGCTGGGAGCGGCAAGCAGCCAGATACTAATCAGTCTGCTGTCGCTACAGTGCAGACACACAACATTACGTCCAAGACAGGATTCTACCCTCAGGATCTTACGAGGAAATTCAGACTCTTAGGAAACATGGGCTAACAACAGCATAGTGTTAGCATTTTGGCTAACGCGCTGTGCTAACAGCTACGTGTTACTTTGGTATTTTACAGTAGAACGGCATCAAGTGACACAATGCAAATAAACAAATCACCTTGAATAATATTTCCAAACTGGCTACATGAAAGACACAATGTGTACCACCAGAAAGAAGAAATTGCAATTCCAAATTTAGCATACTAATGATGACTTCAAAAGGTAGCACACCGGGGGAGGAGTGTGACCTTTTCGCTAATGCCGTGTTTATATTAGCTGTGACTTACCGGCTTTGCTTGTGCTGGTCTTGCTTTTGCTTCATATCATTATTACGATGATGCTCTTTTGCTGGCGATGGCAGCAGTGTGGCAAGGCCTCTCACATTTTTTAACAGCATTTCACAAACGCAAAATGGCCGCCAGCAGTCTGTGAAAGCTCACGCTCCTGTGTGGTCGCCATCGAGGCCATCTCGGATACTGAGGAGAATTAACACAAAACAGAGTGGGGGAAAAAAATGTGTTATTCACGTTGTACCTCACACCAACTTGCACACAGGGTGGTGCAGACTTGTTCCACGAAAATGGAGGAGGAGTGGGGGCACTTCCCCTTGTGTTTTGGAAACATGCTAAAAGCAATTCAATATGCCAAGCAGTTGAACAAGAAAAGCAGTCTCGAGATCAGCTTGCACGGCGCTATTAGTGGGTAAGTGTGATCATTTGTGGAAACAATGAGATATTTGATATTCTCTTTTCAATTTAGTAGCTTACCGATAAAGAAAAACACACACAGTGTTGATTCTCTTTGAATAGAATCTTACGTCAAATAATAGAAGCTGCGAATCCATTCCATGCGACGTAAACAGGATTTAAGTCCTCCAGGTGAGTTAAACGTGCCTATCGGCCTAACAAGCTGTTGAACGGTGGCGGTTTTCTGTCCCCTTCAAGGTTACATAGCACAGGTGTCAAACACAAGGCCCCCCCGGGGGCCCGTCACATTATTTTATGTGGCCCGCGAAGACAAATTGTGCATCAAATTTGTGTGTCATTACTCGAATTGCAAATTGTCTTTACTTTTAATATTTATACTCGTCTGATTTGAAAATGAGTTATTTGTCAGTTTGTTATGTAGCTTTTACTGTATATAATATGAGGTGCTCATACATTTATTTGGGTTGACAGTCACAATGGCCCTCTGAAAGAAGCTATGACTACAATGCGGCCCGCCGAAAAAAAGAGTTTGACATCCCTGTCATATACATAGGGCTCTTTTTGAGCGTACGACCTCGCTTAAGTAGTGTTTGTTTGAGGCTTTAGGCTCTCATGCTTTGTTCCTAACAAAAGAGGCCGCCTGTGTGCCTTGCTACGGCGCAGCCCTTCTCAAGGTGTCCTTCAACAAACCGCGTTTATCATCGACCTGTGTGCGTTATGCGTGTGTGCGTGCGTGTAAATGTGTGCTTAGCACGTTTGTGTCACTTCCATCGGCACATCGACAAAAGCTCACCATTGTTTTCACCAGAAGGTCATGAACGTGTCAATTGCGTCTCGCGACAATTGAGCAAAGTGCAGGCAATTTAAACGTATTTGTATGATATGGTAATTATTATCATAATAACTGCAAGTGAAGAATTGTGACTGTCACTGTTCGGGTCTGGAAGCGAAATCGACTCAAGAATCCTGGCAACCGAGGTGGGTGAATACAAATGATGACAAGAGGTTAGCTTGCAAGCTCGCTTGCGAAGATCAGATGGGATGGATTCCAGTCACCTAAGGCAGTTAGGCTGATATATTTTTGTGCTTCAAATAATGAGGAATATTTGCTTTGATTGTCGCTTTGATTGACGGTTGAACGGCCGGGCATTGTCTCGGGGCATTGGGGAGAAACGCCCGCAGCATTCGGGCACGGTTGAACTTTTCCCAATTGTCAAGCCTCATTTTGGGTACTTTGTGATTTCTTTTTGCATCATTCAAATTTGGCAGGCTTGTCAGCACTCTTCTGGGAGGGTCCAATTGAGAAGATATTTGACATGGATTTTGACACTGTCTTTGCAATGATTGGCCGGACTCCATTTTTCCTCTGTGAGGCTTAAGAAACAGAATGTTCTCAGTGGAAAAACGACATTTTTCACAAATCAAAACCCAGATCCTCTTTGAAAATGGAATGGACAAGATGATGTTTCCCGTTTGATAGAAAATGTCACTAGTGAGCTTTTGCCATCAGAACACCGGGGCTATTTAGGTCTCCGACGGACAATACAACAAGCCTTTAAAAGGACTTTAATAAGACTCGCGGATGTGATGGGATTCCCGCGGGGGTGAGAGCGGGGGTCTTGTCTTGACAGAACAAGGAGGGGGGAAGAGGGGGGGCCTGGCTACAGTTCTGCTTCTTGTCCCGAATCTGAGGAGGCTCAGTAAGGCTGTAGCAGCTGAGAAAACATTTCACCGGGAGACAGACGATGCAAAGTAAAACCAATCTTTTCCTACCCCCGGCCAACAGCTGGAACAATAAACGCTGTGATTTAGGACGGGTTAAATCTACCTCCGTCGAACACAAATAATCTGGAGGCTATAAAAGTAAAACAGCGGCGTAAAACCCCGGATTAGCCGGCCCGCCGTTTGGTTTTTAGCAGACGTCTTTTGACGATATATTAACCGACATTTTTATTCATTTGCCCGCTCCTGTTACACGCCGATTCTTCAGTCGCAGCTGCCGCGGCATTTTCACGCCGCTCCTTGATCGCACGCCGTCTGTACTCTGAGGTCATTACGTCCCCATTTCTGTGCGTCAGCTGTGGGAAGTCCAAATACATTGTTTCTGAGGTGAAGCACATTTTCCAGGTATCTACAGTGCATCAATAACTAAATTCCAATTTTTGGATTTAATCTCCCCCTCACCTCGAATCCTAAGAGCTTTCCCTTTCCTCACCTTTGACTAAATTATTTACGCTTTGTTCGGCTAATGAGGCTAACAGCTAAAACCTGCTGACAAAAACAAATAAAAATTTCATCGGGGGGAAGTGGGGAATGTTTTACTCGTGCGTAACTTAAATGAAACCTTACACTGACGTTTTTTTTTTTGCAAAGGCTATCATATTATCCTGAGGTAATTGCGATATTAACCTTATTTATTCCGACTGCCGCACTGTACACAAACGCTATCCCACTAGGCTATTTCCATATATGCAGCGAGCTCCCAAAATTTTTTTTTGGCAGCCACAAGTAGAAAAAGCACATTAGTCGGCTGTAAAATTGACATGGAATTCACACCGAACTCTCATCAAGTCCCTCGGTGGAGGAAAATGACTTCCACATCACGTTAATTTTCATCGGAATGTGCCAAAAGTGCCATGGGCTGTTTAAATCACAACGTATGGGCTCGTGGGCGGGACATTATGGAGCTGAAAAGACCTTAAATGTGGTCTGGGAGAAACGGCCAGGCTTTTAATTAGTTTCCACGCCAAATACAGCATTGGGAACACAGACCTTGCTAGGGTCACGGAGAGTTTGCGCGTTACTAAAATCCAGACATGCAGAGCGAGCAAACGCTACGGAGGAATAAATATAAGTTTTTCAACTCAATTTGTGACGCGCTGTTAAAAATCAGGACCCCTGCTGGGAAGCCAAAGGCCGTGCTGTCGTGCCGTGGCTCCTTCCAGCGCGTTTACTGGACCGCTTTGCGCCAGATTTCCCTCAGCCTGGGACCAGTGACAGCTTAATCTCCCGAGAAACATAAATCCATCTCAAGATTTCCTCCTCCCAGCGGTTTAGGATAATCAGCAGCAGCGTCTGCGCTCGGTTGCAGACAAATCAGTGATTATCAGCGCTGGCGTTGAAGTGGAGAAAAGACGCAGAGAACGTTGGGCAGCCGGCGTTACGAACAGCACGGAGCCAAGGGAAATCTCCATTGTGCGCACAAACTGCACTGAGTCATCCGTCAGATGTTGGTCAACTTGTAATGAAATAGTCCACTCGTGTTAATAAGAATTACTTGTCATTTCCTGAGGCGTTCCGCACTACATTTCCTGCCATAAAGCCTTCTCGGAGGTTTCATTGATTTCACGTCCACAGCCGGCCGGCCGGCGTGTTATTAGACTCCCGGCAATTCAATTCTGGTTATTAAAGGCCAATCGCTGTGGCTGTAAACAGATTATGACTGTTTGCCATGTTTGGACAAGGCAGAAAATACTTGGGGGAGAAGAAATTGGGAATATTTAGAGAAAGGCGACATTTTGGGGGAAGACTCTGTGGACTAGCCACAGCTCTTGTTGCTCTCGTCGATCAAGGAGCTATCGTAGTAGTATTTAGTATTTTAGCACAGACAGACGGCACGGGTAAACTCAAAATCATTGTGCACGCAAAAAGCTGCTTAGTGACTAAAGGACAAACAGGGCCAATAGGAACAAAACCATTAAGTAGAAGCACAACAAAATAACTGTAGAGATCAGAGATGAAGACACACGACTTGAGTTTCATGTGCAGCTAGCTAGCTAGCAGCTAATGCAAAATGTAGGCGTCTGTCTCTTGACTCGAAAACTGCCTAAACACATCATTTATATTTTGGTATTTCTTAGCAAATTGTGGTGGTTAAATATTTTTGTTCTACTTTCTTCCTTCCTTCCACCATGTATTGCAATAGCGTAAAATTAAGCATGTGGCGCTTTCTGACATTTCCTGTTAGAGGCCTTAGATTCCCAGAGAAAGCCACGAGGGGCTCACAGTTGTATGTTTGCAATCCCCGCCTGCCGCTCTTAAACTTCATCTGCAAAGTAATTGGATATTTCTAACGTACGCGTATTAGCGTCCGCTCTGACGGCTGTCGGCACTCGGGCTCGCCCGTCCCACCGAAGGAAAGTTGAGAACTGTCAAGATTTGCGTGGCCCGTCGCCACAAACGGAGGCGAGGTCTGAGCTCGCAACGCTCCGTTTACACGCCACGGTGAAATAGCGCCTGGAAGTCCTCGCCAGTCCAGCGCCGTTTGGTAACATGAGGAACGGGGATATTTCTGCACCGACAGAATGTCAAGCGCCAGGAATGTAATGAGCTTCACCGCCATATAAAATACGCACAAGATACTTAAGGAAAACACTGCTTTAACTGTCCATTTTAAAGATTGGGAATTTGAAAATGTAAATAGTATAATTTATTTGGCTTTAAAAACATTTAATATAATAATCCTAATATAAAATAACATTCTGATTAAACATTTATGAGATAATTTTTTAAAATAATTTTGACTATAATTTTTTGCACATATTAGCGTATTAGTGATCCTGTTTTTTTTTAATTTATAAAAATGCAATTAATCTTCGGCCCTTAAATAATAAATAAGAATGAACTCCGATGGTATGGCGTTTTTTTTTGTCTTTCTAAATCAGATTCCAAAAGAGGAAGATGTCAACCGAAATCAATTCATCTTTGATTAGCGGCGACAACGGAGGAGGGCAGATTGGCGCGACGGCCTTAATTGGAGTCCCGGCACCCCGGGAGATGTTGCGACCTTGCTCTTATCTCTGCCGCCTCATGCATGATTGATAAATAAAGAAGAAACGCAAGATGCCTTCCAAAGCCGAGCTATCTAAGCTCATTACGGGCCGGGGCCCGGCCGTTTAATTTGCCGGCCGCGGATATGACGGGACGGCTCAATAAGCATTTCATCTCATGAAATCCCATATTTGCTCGCTGTGCCGCCGCCGAGTTAAAAATAAAACAAAAAGACAGCAGTTCCACCTTGAGAATCGCTTTTATTACACTCATGAATTATTGAAATTGAAAACGTCGTGTTTACCTCCCAATATCAGCGGGACCATCCCGAGCTTTACTTGCACATTCCGCAACATAAGTAGCACGGGCGCCTCTCCGAAGACTCCCGCTTTTACAGCCTTGTCACCGGCTCGACGCGGCTAAATAAAACAAGCGGCGAGTTTTTTCTTTAGATCTTTTCTTCTGGCAAAATAAACAAATTTAATGCGGCCCCGGCAATAACAGCCGCGCGATGTTATCCCCAAACTCCTTTGGATTGTTTCCTTTATTTGTCAAGGACCATGAACGGAAAAAAAAACGTAAACTTGGCTTTACAGATTCTCTGTCTCAGATTATTACTTTGTAACAAATTTTGATTTGCACTTCCCTGTGGCAGGTAAAAGAAGAAAATGAAAAAAGATAAGGATATGCAAAAGTAATGCACACTGGCGAATTTTGATGCACGGCCCCGATGTCGTAATTGGTCGCAGAGACGTTTGCCAACAGTTTGATGGTCGCAAAGAACTTTTCCTGTCACAGGTCCTTTTGAACATGTCACATGTGTATATAGAGAGAGCGAGAGAGCGATAGATAGATACATATATAGTAACATATATTAAATATTTACATTTATATTAATTATTTATGTTACTGTGACATACTTTAGTCTGCTACACACTTGTTAGAGCACTTAATAATTCAGATCAGAACAGCCTTAGAGAAAGACAGTTACGTCAGTTATGAGATGAAACGGTTTAGGCATCTCACATTCGTCCGGGATAAACAGAGATGTGTCACGCTCAGTATTAGAAAGTGTGTGTCGTGATCATGATAAATGATGCGGTTGATACAGTGAATGAGGATTGACATTCAAAATAATGAGTACCAGCGTGCATTAGTCACAGTCTACACAAATACGAATTGCACGACTCGCTCACAAGTCGTGCCTGGAAAAATAAACTGTAGTTAAAAGGAGTCGATGCTGGCAGGCTTGGTTTCTTGAGCTCGCTTTCGAACCGTTAATCAATAAAGCCCCCCGGGCCAATGAGACTGTCTGGAAATGTTTATTCCAATGTGCTCATATTACCTGGAAAGCCAGCTGATAACTTCAAGATGAATTGCGCCCGCAAACGGGCTATTAGCAGTCGGCCCGCGTGTGCCCGGCCGGCCGAGGGCCTGTGCCGGGCAGCGTGTAAGGAGACACCGCGCGAGGTGGCTTTGCTGTTCCCGGGAGCGATGATTGCGCGTGTAATTGCTTCCATGAACCGGCTTCGCCATGTGTGCCGCATTATCTCAGCCAAAGAGAAATCAAAATACACGCAGGTGAGCATGTCGGTTGTTGTTTGAAATGACTCGCTATTATGTCATGGGATCCTGCCGGAGCCGAACCTTTGAGGCGCCCCTGTGTGATGTTTTTAAATGGCGGGGGGAGTTTGTTCAACCTTTATATAATTGCAAGCCCCTACAAACAAGATGGGACCACATGGAATTTGGGGGTCCACAGAGGGTTCTTGTTCTGACTAAATCAAACACCTAAGGATTGTTGCTGCACGTCAACGCGAGGAGCACGTAAGTTTGGAATGTCTGACATGAGCCGTTGATGTAAATGAGGTCTAAAAACACGTCAAGAATCCTTGCGCCGGATGTAGCAAAGCTGCCTCAGAACATAACGAGATCTCTCCAAACTTGCCGCCATTTTATTAAAAAATATATATAGTTGTGAGATTTTAGTTGCACCCTGCACAGATTCGAGACAGCTGGGTGGAGCAAAAATAATAAATTGAAAAATATATATATATTTTCCTGCCATTTCCTCAGCCACCCCAAGGGCACCCCAAAGTAAAAAAAATCCTAGCTCCGCCAGTGGTCCCGCCGAGCTGTTCAAACAAACCTTTATTTTAGTTTTAGCCAACATGTAAAAAAAGCGCTAACATTTCACACAACGGGAGGTCTCACTCCCGCAGCATGCCAGGATATATATGTAAAAAAAAAAAAAAATCGGGTCACATGGCCACACTCCCCCAACACCTGCCTGGATAACCTTTTTGCAGCTGCACTTCATGAATACATATCAGTTCAATTTAACACTTGGCTGCCTGTTTCAGTGAACTTTTGTATTATCTGCCCGCTGTGCACGCACGTGTCACGTCGTATATGTCAAACATAGAAAGGAAACTGCACAAAATGGAAAGCACTGAGAAAGCATCGCAATCGTTTTGCTAACTACATCATGAGAATTCTGAAGAGCTGACATTGAACTGAAATGATATGATATCTTCTCAGGGGAAAAAAAAAATAGAATGGCACATGTACGTTGCCTTCACGACATTTACGATAACAAGGAGATTCAAAATCTTGAGGATCCCTAAAAGAGTGTCCAGCTCAGATGGTTTGAGAGTGGAACACCTCCACATGCAGCATAATGCAGTCAGTGCACGCATTACAAGGACAACGGGACCTTCCGCGGCAAAGCCCCGCCCCTCCACATCCTGCAACCATATTAGCGACTCAACATTCAATCAGCAGGTGCGTTCAGGCGGCATGACATTTACCGACAAAGAGGGGGCTGGGACCTTCGTGTCACAGGCTAATTATGGACAACGCGCTCTCTGACGCAATTAAGAGCACAGTATGAGCCAGGGCGGGCGCTTTGTGGATGACGCCACCGCCAAGGCGAGAAACGCACGTGAGCTTATCGTTTGATCGTCGATGAGAAAATCATACTGACAGGAAACTTCATTATTTATTTGTCGAGCTGTGCAAAAAGTAGCGACACAATGAACAGTTGCAGTTATGCAAATTAAGATTATAAAAGATGACGTGAACTTTTTTAAAATGAACTGTTTTCATTTGTAGGTGAAGTTCAACAGCAGCCAAAAACCTCGCTTGCCGCCTCCATGTGATCAACTTTCAAAGCGGCAGCTATCGACACCCCCTCGTATGATTTACGATATTTCCCCGCGCGGTAACTGCAAGCAGATTTGAACAACATCAATTCCTCCAGATGCTGATGAGACGGAATTTTAAAGCGTCCGCGGCGGTTCGATACTGATAAACCGCGTTGGCGCACACTCACTCGGGTAAAAAAAATGTTATACGCAGATTTATCGCACAAATCTTTACAGCTATGCTATGGCGCGTAGTAAATTTGGCAAATAAAACAGCATGTGGCGCATTTACGCTGCATTTTAATGCCCAGGCGCAAAACAAGGATGTGAGGGATAATGCATTCATTAAGTCGCGTGGAAGTAGCAAAAAAGAAAATGGGGGTAGGATGTTTTCATAAACATTAATTTTGATACACATAACAAGCACGGAAATTGAACAGCCCAAGAAGGATTTAGAATTTCCCAAAGACAACAAAAAGTCACTCCAAGGTTTATTTGAACCATCGAGGCAACAGCTCTTTGAACACCAATGGTGCAGCAACACGTGTAGACAGACAATGTCATAATATTCACGGGCATATCCTCTCCCAAGAAGATCAACGGCGCTGACTGCTCTTATGTGAAAACCGCTTTTAGACATACAAGATTGATTGGTGTAAACACGGTCACCATCACGAGCAAATTACGTCCCGTCGGCGTGCGACGTCTAGCGGACTAAGAAGGTTAATCACGGGAAGGCATTGCAAAGGCTGTTTTGTCCTGCGTAAATTTGCCGCCGCACTTGTTTTAGGATCATCCAAACAGATGCTTTTGTAAAATAAAAACAAAACAACAACGCTGATCCAATAAGTGTCTAACGGAGCGCAGAGACCGGCAACAAACTTCCCCTTAACGCTTGTCGTTTGCAATTACGTACTCAATGCGAGTAGGCGGCAGGTGATTGACCCCGACATGTTGATTTTTTTTGGTTTTGTTGTGTGTGTGTGTGGGAACACAGCCAAAAACAACAGCAATGATTCAGCTGCGTTGCTGCACATACTTATTGTTGCCTTCCAACACTTTGATATTGGCACTGATGGGGAATTTAAAAGAAAAAAAAAAAAGCCCGGCGTTGGAAGTCGACTTTGATTTGCTGATTGTAGACATGACGCGATGCTTTTGCTTTTCATAATAGCCATCGGGATGATTGATGGAGGCTCATTTGGATCCGGTTCAGCGTTACCAAAAAAAGGAAATTAAGCACACATTTGATTTATGGACATAATTAACGGTAAGATGTGACGACGTACAAAGAGCAAGCCGGACAACTCTGCTATTATTAGATTCAAATGGTTGTTTATCAGTTGAATCCCTTAAAATGGCCATTAATGTCATGTGCAATTGGTTGAATCAAAGCCGGGATGTTTGGCGAGATGCGTTTTTGATGAATATTTAATCATTAATTATTGTTCCGTCTTTGCCTTTTCTGTCAAGCTGTTAAGCATTTTGTCGGACGCGATTGTTCACAGCGTCGGTTTTCATCAAGTATTCATGATATACTGCCTTCGGGTTTGATGCGAGCGGGCAGTTTGAAGGAAATCACGGCATCGGGATAAGAATCGGCGGATTTTACGAGGTGGATATTTTCCAGTCAATTTGCATACGATTGCTAGTAAATTTCCATGGCAAGTTCATGGCAAAAATGGAGGCTCATTTCATGGAAAGATTTTATTCCAGTATAGATTTTGAGCAAAAAGCATTTTGTTTGGTCACAAACCTGACATGAATTGCAAAAATATATATAAGTTAGCAATTAAGAGCCAAACTTTAGTTCATGAAATTTTGACTTAAATGCAAGAATTTGTCATCTGTTTTTTTTTTCTCTCTTTAATGCGTGTGGCCGGGGTATTTCCGTGGCACGATGCTCCCGAATCTCCCGGTTATAGCTCAAGCGTCGCTGACTAGAATCTCCCACGCGGCCACTTCGGTTTCTAAGGACGAGGAAGACGTACGCGTAATGGCATTCATTACAGGCCAGGCAGATGCAAATCGCAACGTGGAAGCCGAGCGGCGTCGACGCTGACCTTGAAGAAGATGAGATGAGGGCGTAATGGATCACACCGCGTGCACGCACTCATCTGTGAAATGCCAGCCAATATGCAAAGGGCGAAAATGTTTCGGCGCTGATGACAAAGCGACAAATCGTCGATGATCTGTGCCTGTGTACTTTCTGGTGCAGCGGTAATGAAGCTAGCTTAGCAACAGTAATGACACTAGTTTAGCAACAGTAATGAAGCTAGCTTATCGTCACCATTCATATCGAATCCATTTTTCAATCATGGGACGGTGACATGAATTTATACATTTGTACACCAGCAGCCGTATTTAAAAAAAATCAATTCTGATTGGAGGCAAGCGTAAACTGGACTAATGTGATCTCTTCGAGCTGCGGCTGTTTGATGCTATTTACGATCTTCAAGTTTACTTTCTCGCTTTTTTTTCCCCCCACAAGTCATCTGGGAGAGACTCCATCAGGGTACGGACGACCTGCTGACCTGCCGTGTTTGAGGCTTAGCTTTTATACCTTCAAAAACAATACATTCTATCGTCATAAAATTGGTGAGGAAAAACAGCGTGAAATAGCATAAAGCCCTCCAGCCGTGACACGTCTCCCCCCCCACCGCGATTCCCTCGCTCTACGCAAGCGCGACTACATTATTAATTATATTGTTGACGCGAGAAGCCAATTGAGGCGCTAATGAAAAGACACAAAAGGCGCTCTTTGAGAATTCCAGCGCAAATCTCATTACATGTGCTTTTTTCAATTTGCTAGCATGCTCTTGGGGGGGGGGGTAGTAGACGTGGGGGCACGCGCAGAAGGTTAAGCACGCGCTCGGATTAAAGCCGGTCAGTCAGACTGCACATGCTGATACAAAACGGCTGACACTTGGCGACATGGGCTCGTCGCCATTTTCTTTTTCTTTTTTTTTTTTACCTTAACAACCCATCTGCCAAATCGGGTCACAGTTAGCGAGAGAACTCTCTTGTTACTTGGCGGTGTTTTTCAATTGCACCGTAAACATCCTTTCATGACAATTCTGTTCAAACTATGCTCTGACTGACACGGAAAAAACAAAGCAGGTTATAACTGTCAAAAAGGAAGAAATGAAAGTCGCCCGAACGGCTGATAAAAGTTAAGATTCTAAAAAGTTCTCAAATATAATAATAAAAATTAAACTAGTTAAATAAAACATAAAAATGTGTAAGATTAAAAAAAGAAAATCTAAATTTACTGTATTAGGAGGAAAAATGTCAAATTGAAACAAAATACAGACACAAATAAACTGAGATGTACAATTAAAGTAAAATAAAAAAGAAAATCAACTTAAACTAAAAATAATAAAAAGTACAGGTTTAGTTCAGACACAAAACAATTGAAATAAAATGAGTAAAGAAGATGAAAATAGTCGTAATAAATTATAAAAATATATATACATAATATATATATTTTTTAAATTAAATATATGGAACTATATAATTAACTTACAATAAAAATGTGAATATGTTCAGGACAAAATGCTCTCTGCAAAGCTGATGTGCCCGTAAATAAAGTTGTATTCTATTGTGTTTATCTAATCTGTATTTATACTAGGGGCAAATATGTGCATTCCATGAAAAGAAAGAAAAAAAAACCTCCTGATGATTTTGGATAGGATTTGACTCAGCTGGTCAAACACAAAGTGATTCACGCAAGCGTCCATGTTTGTTAACCGTGGTCGTCGGTGGCGACAATAGGCCCCTCCCCGCCCCGCCGCTCACGTCGCATGGCTAAGCATCGCAGACACTCGGTGCCGCATCTCGGTTCTAAAATAAAAATGCAAATATCATCATCGCCGCGATTGTCCGCATGCGAGCGTGAGATTAAAGAATTAAAGGATTGTTCTTGTCATATGACAGCGAGGATGTATTTTGGTGCCAGTGAAATAATTATAAACACAAAGTGGCGGCTTGCCGATGAAAGGTGATTTAATACCGAGATTTAATGGTTGTAATTAGTTGGGGGGGGGCGGATGGCGGGGTACAACCCCCCCCATCCTTTTATGGCAGCTCGGATGTCTGCGCCGATAAGGAACTTGTGCATAAAGGACTCCCTCAAGCATGTAAACAGCATTCAGTAAGCCACTTTTGCCAGTAGAAAGTACTTTTAATTAACTTGCTTTCCTTTTTTTTTTTTCATCTGCTCACGAAGGCCACAAGGAGAGTCAAAGTCTTTCTTGTTTACCCAGCAAAAAGCAAGACGCGGCTACGACGCGGGAGAATATTCAATGTAAATAAAGATGCCAAACACTTAATCCCGCAGGAAGATGAAAAGTGACTAAGCCGTTGTGGGCGACCGTGAGACGGCGGCGCTCCAGTTGTGACTCGGTGCGATTATCAAGCCGGGAAGACATCGGGACGCTTCTGGATGCTACGCGAGGACACCGCCGTGCGGCAAAATGGCTTGAAAAGAAGTTTCTCGAAAATACAAGCGGGAATATAAATTAATGCTTTCTCGAGAAATTTGTCAGCGTGTGCCTTCCGAGGCCAGATTTCGTCGCAAACGTGTATCCTCGGCGACTTTCTGCCGTACGATTTGCATGGTAAGATGTCGCTTTGGGCGCAAAGAGTGTTTGATGAAAAGTGGTCTTAATAAGGACAAGGAAGGTGCCATTGCCGCTCAAACTGATGGATGAGCTGCCGGCTGCGATGTGAAAGTGGCCCGGCCTCCTCCTCCTGCTGCCGCTCTTGTTGGCGGGTTCAACAAAGTGCTATTTTCTCCAGGGGAGACGCGGCGTGATTGAAGTATTTTCGACAAGGCAGAAATGCGATGGCACGCACAACGCTGGTGACAGTGACACACGAGGGGACAGATTAGCGTGTACGCTTTGCCTCGCTTTATTGTGAGAGGTGACATAGTTCACCTCCGTGAGAGCTGCGGTACTCTGGACGCACCTCTTGTTGATTTGGCCGAGCCGAAAACCGACACTAAAATGTAGAGGTTTTAGGAGCTTATAGCGTCCAATCAAACAGGTTCGCCGATTAATCGGTCAGGCCCTAATTAATATTTCATATTTATTATTAATGATTATTTATAACAGTATATCTCAACACACTAACCCAGGGGTGTCAAACTCCTTTTTGTCGCGGGCCACATCGTAATGATAGAGGGCCATTATGACTGTCAACGCCATCCATGTATAGGCTACGCAACACTGTTTTGAAATCAGAGATGAGTAAAATTTGCTTAAATATTTTAAAAAGGTGAAAGATTAAAAACAGCAATATCTCTATTCTTGAAAAGTGAAGACAATCTGCAATTTTAGCACTGACACATTAAGTCGATGCACAATTTGTCTTGGCGGGCCACATAAAATGATGTGGCGGGCCGTATCTGGCCCCCAGGCCTTGCGCTAACCCAAACGAACCCTAGTGCTATTTTTTACTATTAACAACATTTTATTTTACCATTGTATTTTAATGACCCTTGTGGTTCGTCGTGACTACCTTGAAGGAGCTTGCCAACTGGCTACATCATCCTTCACTGTGAGAAAGACGTAAGCGATATCCCGTCTCAAAGAATCAAAAGCGCGCTTCTGTCAGATGGATCTGATGCCGGCTGATGTACATATCAGTGTCGGCGTATAAATCCTACTTGTCACCGTCAGCTGCCATCGCCGCTTTTGTGTCGCGGGAAAATGAAACCATTACCTGTTAAGCTGACGCTACGGCCGCGGGGTCATTTTTCTTGCGAGCGACTTTTTGGACACTTGTGATTGAAAACACGTGGCGGCCCGTGAGTGACAGCTGGTGCGGATACTGGAGCTACGCCAGGAATTATTTTTAAATTTTTTTCCCACACAGAAACCAAGCAAAATTTGACAAATACAAAACTATTCTTAAAATTAAATATCTAAAATATGCTGATTATTTTTCTTAGAGCGTCACTTTTTACGATCATGGAATGAGGGCGAGGCAGGCTAAAATATGACGCAATGTATCATGTTCGCCTGTCGCTATTGGGTCCTTCAGCCTTACCAGAAGAGCCCCTGCCCCGCCCATCCTCATCATTTCTCAGCTTTTGACAAGCGGACGATGATACGTATTTCGGGATCTGAAAGATATCTGCAGGTAATTGGTTCTGCACTTTGAGACCAGCGGGAGACGGAGCTGCTTTTTTTTTTTTTTTTGAAGGTGTGATTGAATTTCAGTTGCTGTGGGAAATGGAGGGAGTGTGGGTTGGCTACTTTTGTATTTAATTTGAGTCTGTTCCATTTGCTTACTTTCTAGTGGACTATCTATTTTCATTTTTGAATAGCGTATTTTTTGTTTTTTTCCACTTGCACCTTGTAGCTGTTTGTATGTTCCCCAAAGTGGCTGCCCCCATAATTCACCTGTGAGGATCTTTTGCCAATAGCTGCCATTGATTTTGACTCTGAGGCAACCCAAGCCTCCATCGAAAAACTTTGATACTTATTTTTAAAAGGCTTTTCGACAACTCCGAGACAGGCCACGACACAGGGGAGATGCATCACAACCCAGTGGTGATGTTTTGCTGTTTTTATTTTTATATTTTCAGACAGACAATGGGGAAAACAACCTCAAACATTTTTTCTTTCGCTGTGATATTTTGAGAATCTTGGTTGCGTTTAACACTGATGGACGGAGGAAGCGCGTCCACCGCTGCATCTTGTGCCGCTAATCCCTTAATATGCGTGGCCTTGTAATGACATGCACTGACCCACTTAGTTCCACTCTCACTCCCCTCAGCCGCACTGGCATTTACATTGCCGCCACCGCCGCGCTTTTCGTTACGGAGTAGAATACGCTTCTGCGGCGTTAAAATTTAAAGTGGAGACCTTAAGTGTGAATTTATTCCTTTTACAACCTGTTACGATAAGGAGGAGCTTTGTTCAGTCAGACCTTAGCTTCGTCAAATTGAAAATTCTGCTTTGGCACCATCTTGTGGCGTGCGTAGGCAATTACAAACATGTTTGCCCGAGTATCGCTATTCATGGCAGGATTTGGTGCTTACCTGAAATGCTTTTTGCCACCAATGCCTCTTTAAATGTGTTCTAAATAAATAAATAAAGGCATGTCTCTTTTGAGCGGTTTAACTCGTGACTGCTGTACACAACTAAAACAAAGCTGTGGCACGTGCATAGTGGAATGGATTTTGCGGCGCCGCAACTGTGAATGAAAGCTTCTTTTATCGGTAAATTCCGCAATTTCAACCGGCTGTGATAACAGAGGGGCAAACACCGGCAGGGCCTTGAAGGAATTTCGTCTCCGCCAGCATCCTGCCAGTTTTGTTCCGCTGCCCATTTGTCAACAGGATGTCCAATCGCTCAGTGCCAGGCGGGCAAATCAGCACCTTGTCACTTTTGACATGACAATCGCCGCGCTCAGACAAGTCGGCGCGGCTGGCGTGTGCCTCGCGGCAACGGGGATACATAATAATAAAAAAAGGTACCCAGAATAAAGCCAGGCCCCAGCACGCATGCGATCTGCCAAAGCGGACATATTAGAGTGGCGAGGTGCCTTTGGGATGGAGGACGTTTCTTTTATCACGGGAATCAGAAACCTGATTGAGCGGCGTGACCAAACCTTATTGGGTCTTATCGCGAAATGACAAAGACTTATGTGGCTCGGCATGTGTGTGATATATGCAAGATGACTTGCATGTGACATTTACTTCAAGAGATCATGTGACACGTTTCTCTGGGAGAAAGAACTTAAGTGGATCAATGGGAAAACGAGTCATCGTCATTCGATCATTATTAAGAATTTCATCACTGTCATTTTGTGCTACGGTGATTCCTTGCTTTGACTTGCGAGCGCAACCTTGAGATACTGGCAGGGTTAAAAATGTTGATTTTGAACGCTATGCTAATCTAACATTATTTTCTATGCTACTGTATATTGACCTAATTATTATTGTTGTTCTTTGTCAATAATTCAAATGATTTTCCCTTTCAGGGATTTTTGTAGCTCAAGGAAGTGCAAATGAATTGGACATGGAGAAAGTCTCAACGACGGTAGAAGCCTGGAGGCAAACATTGATACCAGATCTATTTAGTGGCGACTTCACAGAAAGATAATTAGTCCCCCCACACACACACACACTTCTAAGTAATTGGCCTTACTAGTGTCCGAGTGAGCAGGACTGCGATTACACAGGGGAGGGTGTCATTTCGGCGACCCGGCGTGGATGAGTGTTCTCGTATTTTTATGACATTCCCACATCTGCTTTCACATGTTGTGCACTTAGCAGAAATATTCACATATGTTGCTCACACAAATCACAGAGGCCATAAAAGAAGCGCCGCAGATTCATGGTCCAGTGATTTAATATCAAATTTCTCATTCGTTATGAATGTGGGGAAAAGTAGCAATATTTCAAAGAGCTCTTATTAATTTCATGTGAAAATTTTTAAGGGGTCATTTTGTGAATAGGTGGATTACAGTATGTTGTTCAACAATGTATACAACACAATGCTCCAATATTTTATTACACAATTTTACGCTATGCTACGTTGTGTCGTTACGCTACGTCATGCTATGCGAGAGGTTCCACTACGGGGTTTTGTTGTCAAGCCGGAATACAGCAATTTTATGCTAAGCTACTTTATGGTAACTTTGAGAAACAAATGTAATTTTTTTGTTTTTTTTTAATAACTGAAACCACCTCCAGCTCAAATCGTCATTTCCCATTGAAATGAATGCAAATGCCATTAATCTGCTCCACCCTCCCCTTAAAAATAGCACCGTATAAAACTGTAGTTTCAAACTATGACATCATTAAATAGAAAAAACTTTGCTAGCACTTGAGCACAGTACAAGACGTAAGAGAACTGAAGTTGACCGCAACCGCAGTTTTAATGTGTATTCTTCGAGTAGCTGGGACAAAAGCATATGTGGCCAGCTGTACACAATTGGGCAACACAAACTGGCTGAAATGTGTGTGAACGGGGTTCCGCTGGATGGCACTTTCATTTCCGTGATGTGTTTTTAATGGTGCTTCAGGAAGGGGCTATTAAGGTTATGATGGCCTCTCTCGTTGGATGGCAATTTGTAATGCGCTTTTGCGCATAATGTAAGCACGTGTTATTACCTAGGCTGCTAAATATGAGACGTCGTTATGATGTAATTAATGACTTCTCCATTAGCGCCCTGGAGACGGAACCGATGGAATAAAAACAAGAAAATTTAAACTTCTGGCCCTGTAAGGCAACCTTCAGCTTTGATGTTTATCGTGCTCCACCCTGGCAAACACGTTGCGCCGGGTGATTCATTGACGCCGAGTAAAGTCTGCAAACTCAAAGTGCGGCGTGACGAGAATCTCCTCGGGGTGCCATTACCCTGACACTCCACGCAGCAGCCTACTTTTTTTGCCGGTACGATGAACCCGCTTTTTCTCCTTTAGCATATTAAAGGTGTGGTCTCGAACCTGCCACCTTGTAGGTTTCCCACACCGCCAAACGCGGGCGAAGCCAGCCGTTATCATGCAATTACTTGTTGCCCAGCCTTTTGTTTCCCTTGCCAAAGCGTTCACAGCACAAAAGCGACGCAGTCTCATTAAAACATCACTCTGCTCCATCAGGGGGGAGCTCGCGGCCTGCCAGACGGTTCTGCGCCAATGCCGTGGGCCCGTGCCACCTGCCACGTGGAGGCTCAATCACCTCAATTTAAAAACAAACAAAAGACGCCTGCTAAAGTGGCTTCTACTCGTTTGAAATTCAGCTCTCGTTCCCAGAGCGACAATGCGGCCCGACGCCCACCAAGGGACATTAAGTATTTACCTGCAAAGCCACCACAGCTATTTCAGATCAATTTGATGGTGTTCCTTTAATACAAAGTGCTGGTGTGAGGAGGAGGTTCGCAAACTAGCCTGCGCAAGGTATAATCAACGTCCCTTTGATCTCCCGAATTAGTGGCGAGGAAAGATGTTTGTTATAATCATTCCCCAATTAGCCCTTTTTGAATAATTGCTACTTGCCAGCATGTTGTGAAATGAAGCTACGCTACGTGCACCTGATGTAATAGCGGCCTGTCAGGGTGTCAATGCTTCATACTTCATTTTTAAAAATGACAGTACCATGCCGTACAGAGGAGGCTGGCTTTGTATAGATTACCGTTATTTTTGGATACTTTTTCGTTATTTTTATAAAGTGAAGTCTGACAGGAGCCGAGACCTGTCCGACAGCGCTGCAACAGCGCCCCCTAGGCTATGTCGGCCCAACCTTGTCGATGAAAAACGGGTCGTTGGTATTAGCAAAATGAGCTTTTCTGCGCCTGACGGGACCTAATGACACCGAGAGGTGTACGTAATGTGCCGGAACCTCATTACGTCTTCATAATCAACTCGGGCCCGGGGGGCTTGCTTGGCAAAAAGGACGTCACACCCTCGGCACCCTTTGGAAGATGCGGCTATTAATCCGACATTTTCTGCCGTCGCGATCCCTTTTTTGGCGTCCGGTGGAAAAACTGTAAAGAAGCAAAAGCCGGAAGATGCGGCAGTGATCTAATTAGCGTGCCGTCGTTTGCTCGTTTCCAAGGTCACGGTGAACCTTTCCCCTAAATTGGTGACGTTGATTTTCTAATAAGCGGGCTGGGATTGCTTTAGCGCACTTTTGGCGAGGCAAACTCCCATCGGGGGCGGGGGTGCGGTTGTGTTTTTAATTAAAACCAAATTACATTGTTGGCGTAATTAAAGTGGCTCCTAATAACGCATTGTTTAATTAGGAGGTTTCGTTGATTAGATGCCCAAATAAGGATGAAGCTTAACAAGATGTGACATGGGGAAAAACAATCAGCAGCCACCACTCAAGTAAGGATTTTATGGGGCTTTAATTTTCACCGCCCCTTCACCGTGAAAATGGAAACATTCGATATGAAATTAATACAAAGCATATTTATTAATGACGCATGTGAATAATCCAGACGGGGGTGCGCAGGAATGTGAAATGATAAATAAAGCCGCTCAAATCCCGGCGCCTAAATCCAATTTGAGGATTCCATCAAAAGAGTGCTGCCTCTATTACCTATTAATAATCAGCCTGGAACAAAAAGCAATTATCAACCATTCAAGCACGCTGAGTTGTTTTGTTTTTTTTCCTCAACATTGATTACATAGGCAAAACGGGAAAGCGCTCGGTTGATTCCGCATCCTTCATTACGGCATTGGTGCAAATCCAAACAGCAAAAGGTCTCGCCTGCAGACAAGAGCTTGCTCGGCTTCGGAAAGCACTTGTCGGCGCTCATTTACCCCGCTGACCCTGAACGCTATTTACGATGCAATAAAGCCAAAAGCAAAATAATTGCGGCGTCGCGCCCGGAATAGAACTCGTGGGCCAAGAGTGGCCTGCAAGTCGACAGCGTGAGACAAAAGACCCGCACAGGCTCGCCTTAATACGGTCCCATTACATGGCAGAACCCGGCCCGGGATTTGCCTTCCAGAAGCAGACAAGGAGCCCATTAAGGCCACCGCAGATGTATTTCAGCACCTCAGAAAGTCTGGCGGAGACATCTTGAGACGCATACTTTTGTGCGCCGCACGCTTTCTAGCAAATGACCTTCCGCTGGCCGAGTCCATACCGGACATTAGCTTCACATTTTGTATTGACGAGGCCTGTTTTATGGGGCTCGCAAGACCTCGCTGGGTCAGCGCCATAATATGTTTGCGTGAGGGCTGTAAAGCTCATGATGGCAAATAAAATATGTCCTTTAATGAACTTTTATGGGGAGGAGCGGAAGCTTTCGAGAGCCGACGTAAGCATGCGGCGTAATGCGAATTTCCACTGCTGCCCTGATCTGGATGACGCCGAGAGAAATTTCCACACACAGCAGCAATAACAAAAAGGATCTCATTTGTAGTCACTGGTAAAGATTGTGATTTGGCTCATTTATTAAGCGTCGCTGTGTGAAAGAGTGACAATACATGGATGGGTTTTGTATCGAAAGCACCGGCGGACAAATGGCGGATATCTCCTGAGAAACATCACAGTATCTCTGTGAGACTGTTTGCTAGCTGGAAGGCAGAAAAGGTGTTCCATTAATGTGGCCCATTTACCATTCAGTCACTTTCTGGTGTTCACTCCAGTTTTTCCCTAATGAGGCGTTTAAATGTATGATCATTAAAAAAGTATGTCTTTTTTTATGAGGCCATTTACAGATTGCCTATTGGAGCAGATCTTCGAGCGAACCTGCGTCTGTTGTACGCGGCAAATCCAGACGGCGTTATGATGGATGATGGCGGCGGGGGAAGGGAAAGGACTGCTGGACAGGGCGCAGCCTTCCACCTCAGTAGCCGGGGATGGCTCGGCCACATGCTGCTTGCATCATTACACAGCCTCGGCCGGGACCTCGGGTGCCACCCTGATTGATGGGCTCCGTCGGGCCAAATGGCCCAATGGAGGCATTTCGTCCAGACTACGGCCCGGCCCATCCGTCTTGAAAGAGGCCTTGCCGGCTTTATCCGGGCTGCTCCTCTTAATCCCGCCTGCTGATTAAAAAGGCTCGCCGGGCGCCTTGATGAGTCAATATTGCAACAATTGGGAAGAGGCTTGATGTCAAATTCATAAATCAGAAGTGTCACAGCCGGTGTGATCGGCACCTGCGCTACGTCTGTCGCTATGTCATTAGTCATGTGACCGTGCCGCACAACGGCCTGTCATGTGATAATTACGGGAAATCATCTGTCCGATGATGGTAACAGATGGCGACGTGAGAGCGAGGCGCTCTTCGGTTTGTTTGTTCTGATTATCGTGGCGCCGTTAAAGCACGCAAGAGTTTAAAGGACAAGATTCCGCTATCGCCCTCAGCGAGCACTTAAACATGTTTCAAATGCCAAGTATGTCTTTGGTTACCATGACGACTAGGTTGGACCCAGGAGGGTGGTCCTTGTTCAGTTCCCGAGTCTTCAGACCCAAGATCTGACTGTGAGCCAGACGTGCTAACAATGACACAACTGTGCTGCACTGTTTACTAAAATGTGAAACAGAAACAAATCTCAGATGCCAAAGTTTTGGTGCAATCGGTTCGGTAGAGTTTGCGTAATCCGGCTAACAGTGACACAGACAACATAATCCCCGTGGTGGAGGTAATGACAGGATTAAGCTGTGGATCGTGGCCAAGAAAATTTTCATTGTGGGAAGAGAATTCAATATAAAAAAAGCAGGACGCCAGGGAGCGACATACAATTGCAGCCAATTGCCTCGATTGGCTCATTTTGCTCAGTTGCGGCCTCGGTCGAAATTCGTTGCGCGTCGGCCAAGGCGACGTTCCCTGGCAAGCCGTTTGTGCGAGTGTAAACCAATGCGTCACCGTCTGCCCGCTGGATAGCGTAGCCCCGTGCGGCCAGATGCCGTGAGCAGCTGCACGCAGCTTGCCTGCTACCTTAACGCCTCAATAAGTCTCATTACGATAATGGTCGCTTTACGTTTTCATCGTCTGCCGCTTTCGGGAAACTGGACGCAAAACAAAATTGAAAAATACCAAACAAAATTATCGTTTTTTTAAATTTTATTCCGGGAATTTTTGATTCCCAGTTCAATGAATGTCATTTTAGAAAATTTGTGTGGGTTTTTTTTTTTTGGTTTCACTATTCAAAACCGTAATGAAGCAGGAAGCTTTCCAGCTGGCTGCTTCCCAGTTGCCGGTCGGAAAGCCGGGGCGCAGGGAGGGGCGGGAGGGGCACCGAGGCCGCCGTCCGCCTGGCTTAATGAGTTGCTCACGCGTCAACACTGGCACCCGCTCCAGAACATCTGCCTCTCGGGTACACAGTTTACTTACATTTCACCTGCGCCATTACTCCCGATGAGCCATCGTTTACTTAGCTCTGGTCCGGGGCGTCGCCCGATTGTCCGTCCTATAAGAGGGCAGTTTGGCGAGACCCGGGGTAGCTTCTTCAGCAAGTCATCATTGCTGAAGCTTCCCCAAAGCGATTATCGATCATTGTCTGCGATCCAACAAAACGTTGCTAAAGAACAATTTGGGTAAAACTTGTATAACGATCTGTTAGCATGTACTCACTCCCTTTTATACGGTAATGACGAGTGAGCACGGACGACGACATCCTCTAATTACCTCGCATGCACGCGTAACCGGCCCGACCGTGACATTTAGCGAGGGCTTCCTCCGCCGAGTCGCCAGGTGAGCCGAGAAGATGGCATTAGGTGATAAGCTTCATTTCCTGCCGACCTCTCATCAGCACTTTTTCCCGCCGCCTTCAAGTGCGGACGATTAGCATCAGGAAGCGTATCAGGACAAACGTAACAAACGCGCTCTCAAGGTGAACCTATTCAGGCCGCAATCTTTCCTCAACGTAGACGATCGATTTTTTTTTTTTAGGTTTATCTGCGTTTTTGTGTCCTGAGTCCCTCGGTACCCCCGCAACAGGGAACAGCCTTGTTTACGTCGCTACAGATTGCTGTCATTCAATCAAGTCAAAGCGTGTCCTTCATAGTTTGGGCCGTGATGTAATGCCACTGTCGAGGTTTATTAATTGATATAAAAGACGGCTTGGATTAAGCCGGGGCCGTTTGTTCATCGGAACGACCCATTCTTTTCGCCTTCGCCCTTGGGAACGAGGGCTGCAATAAGGTTGTTGCGGGAACGCCGCGAGCTTCCTCCGGCAGGGGTCCGCTCCGTTCCGACGCAAATAAGTTGATTATGTCAGCGAAAAGCACCCCCAGTCGTTGTTTAGCGCTTGTAACGCTTACGACGGCTAATTAGCCGGGTGGGTTGCCTTTGATTTATAGTCCCTGCTATCAGCTTTTAATCAGCCGGGAGCAACGATCCGTGTGCGGCCCCAAAACCTCGTTCAATTACTAAGCGTTTGATCGTGACGGAAATGCCAAAGACCGAGAAGATTGTCACATTTTCTGCATAGATAATTCAGATAATTGAGTCATAATTAGAGCCGACGCATCGTTCGACGATTATGAAGATGACACGCCAGTCTATCATTTATTCAAGAGCCAGCACAACAATGTGGCCTCGGCGGAGCCGTAACACGAGATCTGGCATTTACCCGCCTTCCCCCTTTTTACACACAAGCTGCTAAGCGGCGTACTTTGACTACCGTGTGTACCGGACTATTTCTGAAAATTGTCCGACAGCGTTGGTGCTGTTTATACTGACCAGAAAATGCCGTTTTTACAAGTAGCATAAAAGGCCTTGTAAATGTAAACAAGTCGGCCATTGCTAGCCGAGGTCTTGAGTCGTCTCTCAAACAAACAGCGTCACGTGATCACAGATTTAAAATCAGGCGAGCCAATTCCTCGCCGAGCGCCGCGGCCGTTGTGCGGAACATTTACCGGATCCATGAGATTATGAACGGTCATCATTACACCGACGCCGACGCTTCTGCAACGGCCGTGATAAACACAAAGCAGGAGAGACAAGGAGACGGCTCATGAAACCTAAGAGACTTTCCTGAGAGAAAAAAAAAAAAATCAATCGGTGGAAGAAAAACAAGTCCAAAATGGCAGATATGACGAAACATTATGAAACAAGCAACAATCACCAATGTCGGTTTACAGTACTTGTTTCTATTTTATAACCAGTAACACGATGTTCTTTTCAAAGCGCTGTCGATCTCTATGAGCTATTGGTATTCGAGAAAATATTCCTTTAAAAAAAAAAAAAAGCTTGACATTTTAGCGCTGAACAGGAACACAGGATGGTAAAACAACATCATCTCAATGTCACGCTGCTTGTGATGAAGCTCCGAGCGTGGACTAATAATAGCAAAGGAGCAAGCGCACCAACACAGTCTGCTGTGGCCCACGTTAGGCTGCAGAACTTGATTGTGCTCCAATGTACACGTTCCTCCTCGGCGATGAAGCTTTAGCTCATGACCGTTTTCAACTGTACCTCCTCAGTCCGACGATTTTTCTTTGCGCTAACCTTGGCGGTGAACTTGTCAGTCATAGTTTGGAGTACAAATACACTGGCGTGGTGCTCGGCTACACACTGAGCCGAGTTGCTGAGGTCAATTTGCTCCCCCTTGCTCATCCACAAGCTATTGATTTTTCTCTTTGACGTCTCTGCTTTTTTTTTTCCTCTCCTTGCCCAAAAAAAGCGTACTTTTGTGTGAAGAAACGTGGCACAGCGGTTTCCCTTCCGTGTTGTTATAGAGTAAGAAAAATAAACTAAAACGACTGGCAGTGATTAGACGTGCCCTTGTATTGTAAGTGGCGGCAAGACGGGATTCGTTTTGGCCAAAGTCTGCCTCATGATGATTATTATTCTGACGAGTGAATAGACCTTTGAGGGCTTCGACGTTCCTAAAAATTCAACAATTATTTGCAAATATCCTGGTGAAAATGTGTGCGACAGCTTCAGTGATTGACACAAAGTTGGGTGAGCAGGACGCACTAAAGTGTCTCGAGGTGGCAAATTGAACAGGAATTCCATTTGGGTTTTAAGTGCTTCTCAGGCGAAACCCAGGGGTTTATTTTGATGAAATTCTACTCGAGAATTTTCCTAGAGGAGCTCCGATTGAAAGCAGGTCTCCTACATGATGATTTGTCAAATTAATTCAACCATCATCATCATCAAATGCGGAGGACGTGTAATAATTCAATTTCAGAATTGTGTGTGCTTTTTTTGAGTTCTGACATGATGCCAAGGATAACTGTAGCAGTGACGAATGGAAATGAGGTTGTTTTTTTTTCGTCGAGGGCTCCATCCACAATTTGATATTCATCCCCCATTCTCCGAGAGTGGAGCTTTATGGCGCAATCTAAACCTCCGTGACCCACACTTTCCCTTTGCGGCGGCAATGGCCCGCATGCTACAATTGTGTAATTTTTATCAATCACGGCGCCAGCGGATTGTCGGTGGAAACCGAGGAACTGAGAGACATGAGGATCAGGCTGGATCCGGGGAGCCCGAAATGATATTTATTGGTTTGTGGCTCATCGCTACAACTCGTCAACCTGTGGGCAAACACAGGACTTACGGAAACTCAACTGCAATCCAGATATGCAGCAGTGAATAAACAGGACAAAGCTAAAAAAAGGCACTTTACGAATGAAAATTTACACTTTATGCCTCAATACAACACATAGAATAGCAAAAATGGAGAATCACAGATTCTAAAGCTAGCTAGCTTCAGCTGGCTAGCTCTTTAATGACATAAAGGTGTCAAGGAAGTAAACTGGAGCGATACATCTCGACCGAGAATGTTAACATCTCGGAAAAGTCACACTTGACATGTTAGAAAAATTCAGTTTAGGCTCCTGCGAACGACAGGTTTTAAATTGTACGAATTAGCCCCGCCTCTACATTTGTGTATGTAATGCAGCAGTTTGCCCAATTCAATTCATAGGTGCTAATTTAAATATTATCAAAAGTTGATATGCGGCCAACGTGAAAAGCCACATAAGTGCCGTTGTCTTATCCCACCAGCATTAAATGTCAAGTTCGCACGTACTACGAATATGCCAATCTATCTCATTATCACATTTGCAAGCGAGCGATAAGCCCCAGAAGAGCGAGAAAGAACATTCCCATGTTATTTAAGCATCGGGCTGCTCAAATATTTTCTGAAGCAGCTTTGACATTTCGCCAAATCTAATTGCAACCTCAAAAAGCTCTGAATAAAACAAACGGCATTGAGGAGACGTGGCCCTGATTTATAGACCAGAAATAGACGTCCAAAATAGGTTGATTTTTAGATCTAAAATAGGTTGATATATAGACCTAAAATAGACGCCTAAATTAGGTTGATTTATAGACTCTTAGGTTGATTTATAGACCTAAAGTAGACGTTTAAAATAGGTTTAATTATAGATCTCAAATAGACCAGAAATAGACGTCTAAAATAGGTTGATTTTTAGATCTAAAATAGGTTGATATATAGACCTAAAATAGACGCCTAAATTAGGTTGATTTATAGACCCTTAGGTTGATTTATAGACCTAAAGTAGACGTTTAAAATAGGTTTATTTTTAGATCTAAAATAGGTTGATATATAGACCTAAAATAGACGATTTATAGACCAGAAATAGACGTCTAAAATAGGTTGATTTTTAGATCTAAAATAGGTTGATATATAGACCTAAAATAGACGCCTAAATTAGGTTGATTTATAGACCCTTAGGTTGATTTATAGACCTAAAGTAGACGTTTAAAATAGGTTTATTTATAGATCTAAAATAGGTTGATTTATAGACCTAAAATAGGTTGATTTATAGACCTAAAATAGTCAAAACTAAACTGTCGAGGTAGGGTCATTCAACAAAGTTTCCCAACCCTTGTTAATTTGCAAAATCTTGATCTTGGCTCAATTTACTAGACGTCTAAATTAAAACCATTAAATATGATCATATTTTGCAATTTTGAAGTCTGAACAAGCCGTAAGTTGTATAAATAATGCACAGAAGTTGTTTGGGTTTAACAAGCATACTGATCCGTACATGTGAATTGGTTATTCCTGTACCACTGATAAAGATAAAAATAAGTTGATTTTCAGACCAAAAATAGACGTTTAGAAAAGGTTGATTTTTAAACCCAAAATTGACTAAACAAGGTTGATTTTTAAACCAAACATAGATGTATTAAATAGGTTGAATTTTAAACCAAAAATAGACGTCTAAAAAAGGTTGATTTTTAAACAAAAAATAGACGTCTAAAATAGGTTGATTATTAAACTAAAAATAGACGTCTAAAATACGTTGATTTTAAAACCAAAAATAGACGTCTAAAAAAGGTTGATTTTTAAACCAAAAATAGACGTCTAAAATAGGTTGATTTTTAGACCAAAAATAGACGTCTAAAAAAGGTTGATTTTTAAACCAAAAATAGACGTCTAAAATAGGTTAATTTTTAAACCAGAAATAGACGTCTAAAATAGGTTGATTTTTAGATCTAAAATAGGTTGATATATAGACCTAAAATAGACGCCTAAATTAGGTTGATTTATAGACCCTTAGGTTGATTTATAGACCTAAAGTAGACGTTTAAAATAGGTTTATTTATAGATCTCAAATAGACCAGAAATAGACGTCTAAAATAGGTTAATTTTTAGATCTAAAATAGGTTGATATATAGACCTAAAATAGACGATTTATAGACCAGAAATAGACGTCTAAAATAGGTTGATTTTTAGATCTAAAATAGGTTGATATATAGACCTAAAATAGACGCCTAAATTAGGTTGATTTATAGACCCTTAGGTTGATTTATAGACCTAAAGTAGACGTTTAAAATAGGTTTATTTATAGATCTAAAATAGACCAGAAATAGACGTCTATAATAGGTTGATTTTTAGATCTAAAATAGGTTGATATATAGACCTAAAATAGACGCCTAAATTAGGTTGATTTATAGACCTAAAGTAGACGTTTAAAATAGATCTAAAATAGGTTGATTTATAGACCAGAAATAGACGTCTAAAATAGGTTGATTTTTAGATCTAATATAGGTTGATATATAGACCTAAAATAGACGCCTAAATTAGGTTGATTTATAGACCCTTAGGTTGATTTATAGACCTAAAGTAGACGTTTAAAATAGGTTTATTTATAGATCTAAAATAGACCAGAAATAGACGTCTAAAATAGGTTGATTTTTAGATCTAAAATAGGTTGATATATAGACCTAAAATAGACGCCTAAATTAGGTTGATTTATAGACCCTTAGGTTGATTTATAGACCTAAAGTAGACGTTTAAAATAGATCTGAAATAGGTTGATTTATAGACCAGAAATAGACGTCTAAAATAGGTTGATTTTTAGATCTAAAATAGGTTGGTATATAGACCTAAATAGACGCCTAAATTAGGTTGATTTATAGACCCTTAGGTTGATTTATAGACCTAAAGTAGACGTTTAAAATAGGTTTAATTATAGATCTCAAATAGACCAGAAATAGACGTCTAAAATAGGTTGATTTTTAGATCTAAAATAGGTTGATATATAGACCTAAAATAGACAATTTATAGACCAGAAATAGACGTCTAAAATAGGTTGATTTATAGACCCTTAGGTTGATTTATAGACCTAAAGTAGACGTTTAAAATAGGTTTATTTTTAGATCTAAAATAGGTTGATATATAGACCTAAAATAGACGATTTATAGACCAGAAATAGACGTCTAAAATAGGTTGATTTTTAGATCTAAAATAGGTTGATATATAGACCTAAAATAGACGCCTAAATTAGGTTGATTTATAGACCCTTAGGTTGATTTATAGGCCTAAAGTAGACGTTTAAAATAGATCTAAAATAGGTTGATTTATAGACCAGAAATAGACGTCTAAAAAAGGTTGATTTTTAAACCAAAAATAGACGTCTAAATCAGGTTGATTTTTAAACCAAAAATAGACGTCTAAAATAGGTTAATTTTTAAACCAGAAATAGACTTCTAGAATAGATTGATTTTTAGATCTAAAATAGGTTGATATATAGACCTAAAATAGACACCTAAATTAGGTTGATTTATAGACCCTTAGGTTGATTTATAGACCTAAAGTAGACGTTCAAAATAGGTTTATTTATAGATCTAAAATAGGTTGATTTATAGACCAGAAATAGACGTCTAAAATAGGTTGATTTTTTAGATCTAAAATAGGTTGATATATAGACCTAAAATAGACGCCTAGATTAGGTTGATTTATAGACCCTTAGGTTGATTTATAGACCTAACGTAGACGTTTAAAATAGGTTCATTTATAGATCTAAAATAGGTTGATTTTTAGACCAGAAATAGACGTCTAAAATAGGTTGATTTTTAGATCTAAAATAGGTTGATATATAGACCTAAAATAGACGCCTAAATTAGGTTGATTTATAGACCCTTAGGTTGATTTATAGACCTAAAGTAGACGTTTAAAATAGGTTTAATTATAGATCTCAAATAGACCAGAAATAGACGTCTAAAATAGGTTGATTTTTAGATCTAAAATAGGTTGATATATAGACCTAAAATAGACAATTTACAGACCAGAAATAGACGTCTAAAATAGGTTGATTTATAGATCTAAAATAGGTTGATATATAGACCTAAAATAGACGCCTAAATTAGGTTGATTTATAGACCCTTAGGTTTATTTATAGACCTAAAGTAGACGTTTAAAATAGGTTTATTTATAGATCTAAAATAGGTTGATTTATAGACCAGAAATAGACGTCTAAAATAGGTTGATTATTTAGATCTAAAATAGGTTGATATATAGACCTAAAATAGACGCCTAGATTAGGTTGATTTATAGACCCTTAGGTTGATTTATAGACCTAACGTAGACGTTTAAAATAGGTTTATTTATAGATCTATAATAGGTTGATTTATAGACCAGAAATAGACGTCTAAAATAGGTTGATTTTTAGATCTAAAATAGGTTGATATATAGACCTAAAATAGACGCCTAAATTAGGTTGATTTATAGACCCTTAGGTTGATTTATAGACCTAAAGTAGACGTTTAAAATGGGTTTATTTATAGATCTAAAATAGACCAGAAGTAGACGTCTAAAATAGGTTGATTTTTAGATCTAAAATAGGTTGATATATAGACCTAAAATAGACACCTAAATTAGGTTGATTTATAGACTCTTAGGTTGATTTATAGACCTAAAGTAGACGTTTAAAATAGGTTTATTTATAGATCTAAAATAGACCAGAAATAGACGTCTAAAATAGGTTGATTTTTTAGATCTAAAATAGGTTGATATATAGACCTAAAATAGACGATTTATAGACCAGAAATAGACGTCTAAAATAGGTTGATTTATAGACCCTTAGGTTGATTTATAGACCTAAAGTAGACGTTTAAAATAGGTTTATTTTTAGATCTAAAATAGGTTGATATATAGACCTAAAATAGAAGATTTATAGACCAGAAATAGACGTCTAAAATAGGTTGATTTTTAGATCTAAAATAGGTTGATATATAGACTTAAAATAGACGCCTAAATTAGGTTGATTTATAGACCCTTAGGTTGATTTATAGGCCTAAAGTAGACGTTTAAAATAGATCTAAAATAGGTTGATTTATAGACCAGAAATAGACGTCTAAAAAAGGTTGATTTTTAAACCAAAAATAGACGTCTAAAATAGGTTGATTTTTAAACCAAAAATAGATGTCTAAAATAGGTTAATTTTTAAACCAGAAATAGACTTCTAGAATAGATTGATTTTTAGATCTAAAATAGGTTGATATATAGACCTAAAATAGACACCTAAATTAGGTTGATTTATAGACCCTTAGGTTGATTTATAGACCTAAAGTAGACGTTAAAAATAGGTTTATTTATAGATCTAAAATAGGTTGATTTATAGACCAGAAATAGACGTCTAAAATAGGTTGATTTTTTAGATCTAAAATAGGTTGATATATAGACCTAAAATAGACGCCTAGATTAGGTTGATTTATAGACCCTTAGGTTTATTTATAGACCTAACGTAGACGTTTAAAATAGGTTTATTTAAAGATCTAAAATAGGTTGATTTATAGACCAGAAATAGACGTCTAAAATAGGTTGATTTTTAGATCTAAAATAGGTTGATAAATAGACCTAAAATAGATGCCTAAATTAGGTTGATTTATAGACCCTTAGGTTGATTTATAGACCTAAAGTAGACGTTTAAAATAGGTTTATTTATAGATCTAAAATAGACCAGAAATAGACGTCTAAAATAGGTTGATTTTTAGATCTAAAATAGGTTGATATATAGACCTAAAATAGACGCCTAAATTAGGTTGATTTATAGACCCTTAGGTTGATTTATAGACCTAAAGTAGACGTTTAAAATAGATCTAAAATAGGTTGATTTATAGACCAGAAATAGACGTCTAAAATAGGATGATTTTTAGATCTAAAATAGGTTGATATATAGACCTAAAATAGACGCCTAAATTAGGTTGATTTATAGACCCTTAGGTTGATTTATAGACCTAAAGTAGACGTTAAAAATAGGTTTATTTATAGATCTAAAATAGGTTGATTTATAGACCAGAAATAGACGTCTAAAATAGGTTGATTTTTTAGATCTAAAATAGGTTGATATATAGACCTAAAATAGACGCCTAGATTAGGTTGATTTATAGACCCTTAGGTTGATTTATAGACCTAACGTAGACGTTTAAAATAGGTTCATTTATAGATCTAAAATAGGTTGATTTTTAGACCAGAAATAGACGTCTAAAATAGGTTGATTTTTAGATCTAAAATAGGTTGATATATAGACCTAAAATAGACGCCTAAATTAGGTTGATTTATAGACCCTTAGGTTGATTTATAGACCTAAAGTAGACGTTTAAAATAGGTTTAATTATAGATCTCAAATAGACCAGAAATAGACGTATAAAATAGGTTGATTTTTAGATCTAAAATAGGTTGATATATAGACCTAAAATAGACGATTTATAGACCAGAAATAGACGTCTAAAATAGGTTGATTTTTAGATCTAAAATAGGTTGATATATAGACCTAAAATAGACGCCTAAATTAGGTTGATTTATAGACCCTTAGGTTTATTTATAGACCTAAAGTAGACGTTTAAAATAGGTTTATTTATAGATCTAAAATAGGTTGATTTATAGACCAGAAATAGACGTCTAAAATAGGTTGATTATTTAGATCTAAAATAGGTTGATATATAGACCTAAAATAGACGCCTAGATTAGGTTGATTTATAGACCCTTAGGTTGATTTATAGACCTAACGTAGACGTTTAAAATAGGTTTATTTATAGATCTATAATAGGTTGATTTATAGACCAGAAATAGACGTCTAAAATAGGTTGATTTTTAGATCTAAAATAGGTTGATATATAGACCTAAAATAGACGCCTAAATTAGGTTGATTTATAGACCCTTAGGTTGATTTATAGACCTAAAGTAGACGTTTAAAATGGGTTTATTTATAGATCTAAAATAGACCAGAAGTAGACGTCTAAAATAGGTTGATTTTTAGATCTAAAATAGGTTGATATATAGACCTAAAATAGACACCTAAATTAGGTTGATTTATAGACTCTTAGGTTGATTTATAGACCTAAAGTAGACGTTTAAAATAGGTTTATTTATAGATCTAAAATAGACCAGAAATAGACGTCTAAAATAGGTTGATTTTTTAGATCTAAAATAGGTTGATATATAGACCTAAAATAGACGATTTATAGACCAGAAATAGACGTCTAAAATAGGTTGATTTATAGACCCTTAGGTTGATTTATAGACCTAAAGTAGACGTTTAAAATAGGTTTATTTTTAGATCTAAAATAGGTTGATATATAGACCTAAAATAGAAGATTTATAGACCAGAAATAGACGTCTAAAATAGGTTGATTTTTAGATCTAAAATAGGTTGATATATAGACTTAAAATAGACGCCTAAATTAGGTTGATTTATAGACCCTTAGGTTGATTTATAGGCCTAAAGTAGACGTTTAAAATAGATCTAAAATAGGTTGATTTATAGACCAGAAATAGACGTCTAAAAAAGGTTGATTTTTAAACCAAAAATAGACGTCTAAAATAGGTTGATTTTTAAACCAAAAATAGATGTCTAAAATAGGTTAATTTTTAAACCAGAAATAGACTTCTAGAATAGATTGATTTTTAGATCTAAAATAGGTTGATATATAGACCTAAAATAGACACCTAAATTAGGTTGATTTATAGACCCTTAGGTTGATTTATAGACCTAAAGTAGACGTTAAAAATAGGTTTATTTATAGATCTAAAATAGGTTGATTTATAGACCAGAAATAGACGTCTAAAATAGGTTGATTTTTTAGATCTAAAATAGGTTGATATATAGACCTAAAATAGACGCCTAGATTAGGTTGATTTATAGACCCTTAGGTTTATTTATAGACCTAACGTAGACGTTTAAAATAGGTTTATTTAAAGATCTAAAATAGGTTGATTTATAGACCAGAAATAGACGTCTAAAATAGGTTGATTTTTAGATCTAAAATAGGTTGATAAATAGACCTAAAATAGATGCCTAAATTAGGTTGATTTATAGACCCTTAGGTTGATTTATAGACCTAAAGTAGACGTTTAAAATAGGTTTATTTATAGATCTAAAATAGACCAGAAATAGACGTCTAAAATAGGTTGATTTTTAGATCTAAAATAGGTTGATATATAGACCTAAAATAGACGCCTAAATTAGGTTGATTTATAGACCCTTAGGTTGATTTATAGACCTAAAGTAGACGTTTAAAATAGATCTAAAATAGGTTGATTTATAGACCAGAAATAGACGTCTAAAATAGGATGATTTTTAGATCTAAAATAGGTTGATATATAGACCTAAAATAGACGCCTAAATTAGGTTGATTTATAGACCCTTAGGTTGATTTATAGACCTAAAGTAGACGTTAAAAATAGGTTTATTTATAGATCTAAAATAGGTTGATTTATAGACCAGAAATAGACGTCTAAAATAGGTTGATTTTTTAGATCTAAAATAGGTTGATATATAGACCTAAAATAGACGCCTAGATTAGGTTGATTTATAGACCCTTAGGTTGATTTATAGACCTAACGTAGACGTTTAAAATAGGTTTATTTAAAGATCTAAAATAGGTTGATTTATAGACCAGAAATAGACGTCTAAAATAGGTTGATTTTTAGATCTAAAATAGGTTGATAAATAGACCTAAAATAGATGCCTAAATTAGGTTGATTTATAGACCCTTAGGTTGATTTATAGACCTAAAGTAGACGTTTAAAATAGGTTTATTTATAGATCTAAAATAGACCAGAAATAGACGTCTAAAATAGGTTGATTTTTAGATCTAAAATAGGTTGATATATAGACCTAAAATAGACGCCTAAATTAGGTTGATTTATAGACCCTTAGGTTGATTTATAGACCTAAAGTAGACGTTTAAAATAGATCTAAAATAGGTTGATTTATAGACCAGAAATAGACGTCTAAAATAGGTTAATTTTTAGATCTAAAATAGGTTGATATATAGACCTAAAATAGACGCCTAAATTAGGTTGATTTATAGACCCTTAGGTTGATTTATAGACCTAAAGTAGACGTTTAAAATAGGTTTAATTATAGATCTAAAATAGACCAGAAATAGACGTCTAAAATAGGTTGATTTTTAGATCTAAAATAGGTTGATATATAGACCTAAAATAGACGATTTATAGACCAGAAATAGACGTCTAAAATAGGTTGATTTTTAGATCTAAAATAGGTTGATATATAGACCTAAAATAGACTCCTAAATTAGGTTGATTTATAGACCCTTAGGTTGATTTATAGACCTAAAGTAGACGTTTAAAATAGATCTAAAATAGGTTGATTTATAGACCAGAAATAGACGTCTAAAATAGATTGATTTTTAGATCTAAAATAGGTTGATATATAGACCTAAAATAGACACCTAAATTAGGTTGATTTATAGACTCTTAGGTTGATTTATAGACCTAAAGTAGACGTTTAAAATAGGTTTATTTATAGATCTAAAATAGGTTGATTTATAGACCAGAAATAGACGTCTAAAATAGGTTGATTTTTTAGATCTAAAATAGGTTGATATATAGACCTAAAATAGACGATTTATAGACCAGAAATAGACGTCTAAAATAGGTTGATTTTTTAGACTCTTAGGTTGATTTATAGACCTAAAGTAGACGTTTAAAATAGGTTTATTTATAGATCTAAAATAGGTTGATTTATAGACCAGAAATAGACGTCTAAAATACGTTGATTTTTTAGACTCTTAGGTTGATTTATAGACCTAAAGTAGACGTTTAAAATAGGTTTATTTATAGATCTAAAGTAGGTTGATTTATAGACCAGAAATAGACGTCTAAAATAGGTTGATTTTTTAGATCTAAAATAGGTTGATATATAGACCTAAAATAGACGCCTAGATTAGGTTGATTTATAGACCCTTAGGTTGATTTATAGACCTAACGTAGACGTTTAAAATAGGTTTATTTATAGATCTAAAATAGACCAGATATAGACGTCTAAAATAGGTTGATTTTTAGATCTAAAATAGGTTGATATATAGACCTAAAATAGACGCCTAAATTAGGTTGATTTAGAGACCCTTAGGTTGATTTATAGACCTTAAGTAGACGTTTAAAATAGATCTAAAATAGGTTGATTTATAGACCAGAAATAGACGTCCAAAATAGGTTGATTTTTAGATCTAAAATAGGTTGATATATAGACCTAAAATAGACGCCTAAATTAGGTTGATTTATAGACTCTTAGGTTGATTTATAGACCTAAAGTAGACGTTTAAAATAGGTTTAATTATAGATCTCAAATAGACCAGAAATAGACGTCTAAAATAGGTTGATATATAGACCTAAAATAAACGATTTATAGACCAGAAATAGACGTCTAAAATAGGTTGATTTTTAGATCTAAAATAGGTTGATATATAGACCTAAAATAGACGCCTAAATTAGGTTGATTTATAGACCCTTAGGTTGATTTATAGACCTAAAGTAGACGTTTAAAATAGGTTTATTTTTAGATCTAAAATAGGTTGATATATAGACCTAAAATAGACGATTTATAGACCAGAAATAGACGTCTAAAATAGGTTGATTTTTAGATCTAAATTAGGTTGATATATAGACCTAAAATAGACGCCTAAATTAGGTTGATTTATAGACCCTTAGGTTGATTTATAGACCTACAGTAGACGTTTAAAATAGATCTAAAATAGGTTGATTTATAGACCAGAAATAGACGTCTAAAATAGGTTGATTTTTAGATCTAAAATAGGTTGATATATAGACCTAAAATAGACACCTAAATTAGGTTGATTTATAGACTCTTAGGTTGATTTATAGACCTAAAGTAGACGTTTAAAATAGGTTTATTTATAGATCTAAAATAGGTTGATTTATAGACCAGAAATAGACGTCTAGAATAGTTTGATTTTTTAGATCTAAAATAGGTTGATATATAGACCTAAAATAGACGCCTAGATTAGGTTGATTTATAGACCCTTAGGTTGATTTATAGACCTAACGTAGACGTTTAAAATAGGTTTATTTATAGATCTAAAATAGGTTGATTTATAGACCAGAAATAGACGTCTAAAATAGGTTGATTTTTCGATCTAAAATAGGTTGATATATAGACTTAAAATAGACGCCTAAATTAGGTTGATTTATAGACTCTTAGGTTGATTTATAGACCTAAAGTAGACGTTTAAAATAGGTTTAATTATAGATCTCAAATAGACCAGAAATAGACGTCTAAAATAGGTTGATTTTTAGATCTAAAATAGGTTGATATATAGACCTAAAATAAACGATTTATAGACCAGAAATAGACGTCTAAAATAGGTTGATTTTTAGATCTAAAATAGGTTGATATATAGATCTAAAATAGACGCCTAAATTAGGTTGATTTATAGACCCTTAGGTCGATTTATAGACCTAAAGTAGACGTTTAAAATAGGTTTATTTTTAGATCTAAAATAGGTTGATATATAGACCTAAAATAGACGATTTATAGACCAGAAATAGACGTCTAAAATAGGTTGATTTTTAGATCTAAAATAGGTTGATATATAGACCTAAAATAGACGCCTAAATTAGGTTGATTTATAGACCCTTAGGTTGATTTATAGACCTAAAGTAGACGTTTAAAATAGGTTTATTTATAGATCTAAAATAGGTTGATTTATAGACCTAAAATAGGTTGATTTATAGACCTAAAATAGTCAAAACTAAACTGTCGAGGTAGGGTCATTCAACAAAGTTTCCCAACCCTTGTTAATTTGCAAAATCTTGATCTTGGCTCAATTTACTAGACGTCTAAATTAAAAACATTAAATATGATCATATTTTGGATTTTTGAAGTCTGAACAAGCCGTAAGTTGTATAAATAATGCACAGAAGTTGTTTGGGTTTAACAAGCATACTGATCCGTACATGTGAATTGGTTATTCCTGTACCACTGATAAAGATAAAAATAAGTTGATTTTCAGACCAAAAATAGACGTTTAGAAAAGGTTGATTTTTAAACCCAAAATTGACTAAACAAGGTTGATTTTTAAACCAAACATAGATGTATTAAATAGGTTGAATTTTAAACCAAAAATAGACGTCTAATAAATGTTGATTTTTAAACAAAAAATAGACGTCTAAAATAGGTTGATTTTTAAACTAAAAATAGACGTCTAAAATACGTTGATTTTTAAACCAAAAATAGACGTCTAAAAAAGGTTGATTTTTAAACCAAAAATAGACGTCTAAAATAGGTTGATTTTTAGACCAAAAATAGACGTCTAAAAAAGGTTGATTTTTAAACCAAAAATAGACGTCTAAAATAGGTTAATTTTTAAACCAGAAATAGACGTCTAAAATAGGTTGATTTTTAGATCTAAAATAGGTTGATATATAGACCTAAAATAGACACCTAAATTAGGTTGATTTATAGACCCTTAGGTTGATTTATAGACCTAAAGTAGACGTTTAAAATAGGTTTATTTATAGATCTAAAATAGGTTGATTTATAGACCAGAAATAGACGTCTAAAATAGGTTGATTTTTTAGATCTAAAATAGGTTGATATATAGACCTAAAATAGACGCCTAGATTAGGTTGATTTATAGACCCTTAGGTTGATTTATAGACCTAACGTAGACGTTTAAATTAGGTTTATTTATAGATCTAAAATAGGTTGATTTATAGACCAGAAATAGACGTCTAAAATAGGTTGATTTTTAGATCTAAAATAGGTTGATATATAGACCTAAAATAGACGCCTAAATTAGGTTGATTTATAGACCCTTAGGTTGATTTATAGACCTAAAGTAGACGTTTAAAATGGGTTTATTTATAGATCTAAAATAGACCAGAAATAGACGTCTAAAATAGGTTGATTTTTAGATCTAAAATAGGTTGATATATAGACCTAAAATAGACGCCTAAATAAGGTTGATTTATAGACCCTTAGGTTGATTTATAGACCTAAAGTAGACGTTTAAAATAGATCTAAAATAGGTTGATTTATAGACCAGAAATAGACGTCTAAAATAGGTTGATTTTTTAGATCTAAAATAGGTTGATATATAGACCTAAAATAGACGCCTAGATTAGGTTGATTTATAGACCCTTAGGTTGATTTATAGACCTAACGTAGACGTTTAAAATAGGTTTATTTATAGATCTAAAATAGGTTGATTTATAGACCAGAAATAGACGTCTAAAATAGGTTGATTTTTAGATCTAAAATAGGTTGATATATAGACCTAAAATAGACGCCTAAATTAGGTTGATTTATAGACCCTTAGGTTGATTTATAGACCTAAAGTAGACGTTTAAAATAGGTTTATTTATAGATCTAAAATAGACCAGAAATAGACGTCTAAAATAGGTTGATTTTTAGATCTAAATTAGGTTGATATATAGACCTAAAATAGACGCCTAAATTAGGTTGATTTATAGACCCTTAGGTTGATTTATAGACCTAAAGTAGATGTTTAAAATAGATCTAAAATAGGTTGATTTATAGACCAGAAATAGACGTCTAAAATAGGTTGATTTTTAGATCTAAAATAGGTTGATATATAGACCTAAAATAGACGCCTAAATTAGGTTGATTTATAGACCCTTAGGTTGATTTATAGACCTAAAGTAGACGTTTAAAATAGGTTTAATTATAGATCTCAAATAGACCAGAAATAGACGTCTAAAATAGGTTGATTTTTAGATCTAAAATAGCTTGATATATAGACCTAAAATAGACGATTTATAAACCAGAAATAGACGTCTAAAATAGGTTGATTTTTATATCTAAAATAGGTTGATATATAGACCTAAAATAGACGCCTAAATTAGGTTGATTAATAGACCTAAAGTAGACGTTTAAAATAGGTTTATTTTTAGATCTAAAATAGGTTGATATATAGACCTAAAATAGACGATTTATAGACCAGAAATAGACGTCTAAAATAGGTTGATTTTTAGATCTAAAATAGGTTGATATATAGACCTAAAATAGACGCCTAAATTAGGTTGATTTATAGACCCTTAGGTTGATTTATAGACCTAAAGTAGACGTTTAAAATAGGTTTATTTATAGATCTAAAATAGACCAGAAATAGACGTCTATAATAGGTTGATTTTTAGATCTAAAATAGGTTGATATATAGACCTAAAATAGACGCCTAAATTAGGTTGATTTATAGACCTAAAGTAGACGTTTAAAATAGATCTAAAATAGGTTGATTTATAGACCAGAAATAGACGTCTAAAATAGGTTGATTTTTAGATCTAAAATAGGTTGATATATAGACCTAAAATAGACGCCTAAATTAGGTTGATTTATAGACCCTTAGGTTGATTTATAGACCTAAAGTAGACGTTTAAAATAGGTTTATTTATAGATCTAAAATAGACCAGAAATAGACGTCTAAAATAGGTTGATTTTTAGATCTAAAATAGGTTGATATATAGACCTAAAATAGACGCCTAAATTAGGTTGATTTATAGACCCTTAGGTTGATTTATAGACCTAAAGTAGACGTTTAAAATAGATCTGAAATAGGTTGATTTATAGACCAGAAATAGACGTCTAAAATAGGTTGATTTTTAGATCTAAAATAGGTTGGTATATAGACCTAAAATAGACGCCTAAATTAGGTTGATTTATAGACCCTTAGGTTGATTTATAGACCTAAAGTAGACGTTTAAAATAGGTTTAATTATAGATCTCAAATAGACCAGAAATAGACGTCTAAAATAGGTTGATTTTTAGATCTAAAATAGGTTGATATATAGACCTAAAATAGACAATTTACAGACCAGAAATAGACGTCTAAAATAGGTTGATTTATAGACCCTTAGGTTGATTTATAGACCTAAAGTAGACGTTTAAAATAGGTTTATTTTTAGATCTAAAATAGGTTGATATATAGACCTAAAATAGACGATTTATAGACCAGAAATAGACGTCTAAAATAGGTTGATTTTTAGATCTAAAATAGGTTGATATATAGACCTAAAATAGACGCCTAAATTAGGTTGATTTATAGACCCTTAGGTTGATTTATAGGCCTAAAGTAGACGTTTAAAATAGATCTAAAATAGGTTGATTTATAGACCAGAAATAGACGTCTAAAAAAGGTTGATTTTTAAACCAAAAATAGACGTCTAAAATAGGTTGATTTTTAAACCAAAAATAGACGTCTAAAATAGGTTAATTTTTAAACCAGAAATAGACTCCTAGAATAGATTGATTTTTAGATCTAAAATAGGTTGATATATAGACCTAAAATAGACACCTAAATTAGGTTGATTTATAGACCCTTAGGTTGATTTATAGACCTTAAGTAGACGTTCAAAATAGGTTTATTTATAGATCTAAAATAGGTTGATTTATAGACCAGAAATAGACGTCTAAAATAGGTTGATTTTTAGATCTAAAATAGGTTGATATATAGACCTAAAATAGACGCCTAAATTAGGTTGATTTATAGACCCTTAGGTTGATTTATAGACCTAAAGTAGACGTTTAAAATAGGTTTAATTATAGATCTCAAATAGACCAGAAATAGACGTCTAAAATAGGTTGATTTTTAGATCTAAAATAGGTTGATATATAGACCTAAAATAGACGATTTATAGACCAGAAGTAGACGTCTAAAATAGGTTGATTTTTAGATCTAAAATAGGTTGATATATAGACCTAAAATAGACGCCTAAATTAGGTTGATTTATAGACCCTTAGGTTGATTTATAGACCTAAAGTAGACGTTTAAAATAGGTTTATTTATAGATCTAAAATAGGTTGATTTATAGACCAGAAATAGACGTCTAAAATAGGTTGATTTTTTTAAATCTAAAATAGGTTGATATATAGACCTAAAATAGACGCCTAGATTAGGTTGATTTATAGACCCTTAGGTTGATTTATAGACCTAACGTAGACGTTTAAAATAGGTTTATTTATAGATCTATAATAGGTTGATTTATAGACCAGAAATAGACGTCTAAAATAGGTTGATTTTTAGATCTAAAATAGGTTGATATATAGACCTAAAATAGACGCCTAAATTAGGTTGATTCATAGACCCTTAGGTTGATTTATAGACCTAAAGTAGACGTTTAAAATGGGTTTATTTATAGATCTAAAATAGACCAGAAGTAGACGTCTAAAATAGGTTGATTTTTAGATCTAAAATAGGTTGATATATAGACCTAAAATAGACACCTAAATTAGGTTGATTTATAGACTCTTAGGTTGATTTATAGACCTAAAGTAGACGTTTAAAATAGGTTTATTTATAGATCTAAAATAGACCAGAACTAGACGTCTAAAATAGGTTGATTTTTTAGATCTAAAATAGGTTGATATATAGACCTAAAATAGACGATTTATAGACCAGAAATAGACGTCTAAAATAGGTTGATTTATAGACCCTTAGGTTGATTTATAGACCTAAAGTAGACGTTTAAAATAGGTTTATTTTTAGATCTAAAATAGGTTGATATATAGACCTAAAATAGACGATTTATAGACCAGAAATAGACGTCTAAAATAGGTTGATTTTTAGATCTAAAATAGGTTGATATATAGACCTAAAATAGACGCCTAAATTAGGTTGATTTATAGACCCTTAGGTTGATTTATAGGCCTAAAGTAGACGTTTAAAATAGATCTAAAATAGGTTGATTTATAGACCAGAAATAGACGTCTAAAAAAGGTTGATTTTTAAACCAAAAATAGACGTCTAAAATAGGTTGATTTTTAAACCAAAAATAGACGTCTAAAATAGGTTAATTTTTAAACCAGAAATAGACTTCTAGAATAGATTGATTTTTAGATCTAAAATACGTTGATATATAGACCTAAAATAGACACCTAAATTAGGTTTATTTATAGACCCTTAGGTTGATTTATAGACCTAAAGTAGACGTTAAAAATAGGTTTTTTTATAGATCTAAAATAGGTTGATTTATAGACCAGAAATAGACGTCTAAAATAGGTTGATTTTTTAGATCTAAAATAGGTTGATATATAGACCTAAAATAGACGCCTAGATAAGGTTGATTTATAGACCCTTAGGTTGATTTATAGACCTAACGTAGATGTTTAAAATAGGTTCATTTATAGATCTAAAATAGGTTGATTTATAGACCAGAAATAGACGTCTAAAATAGGTTGATTTTTAGATCTAAAATAGGTTGATAAATAGACCTAAAATAGACGCCTAAATTAGGTTGATTTATAGACCCTTAGGTTGATTTATAGACCTAAAGTAGACGTTTAAAATAGGTTTAATTATAGATCTCAAATAGACCAGAAATAGACGTCTAAAATAGGTTGATTTTTAGATCTAAAATAGGTTGATATATAGACCTAAAATAGACGATTTATAGACCAGAAATAGACGTCTAAAATAGGTTGATTTTTAGATCTAAAATAGGTTGATATATAGAACTAAAATAGACGCCTAAATTAGGTTCATTTATAGACCCTTAGGTTGATTTATAGACCTAAAGTAGACGTTTAAAATAGGTTTATTTATAGATCTAAAATAGGTTGATTTATAGACCAGAAATAGACGTCTAAAATAGGTTGATTTTTTAGATCTAAAATAGGTTGATATATAGACCTAAAATAGACATCTAAATTAGGTTGATTTATAGACTCTTAGGTTGATTTATAGACCTAAAGTAGACGTTTAAAATAGGTTTATTTATAGATCTAAAATAGACCAGAAATAGACGTCTAAAATAGGTTGATTTTTTAGATCTAAAATAGGTTGATATATAGACCTAAAATAGACATCTAAATTAGGTTGATTTATAGACTCTTAGGTTGATTTATAGACCTAAAGTAGACGTTTAAAATTGGTTTATTTATAGATCTAAAATAGACCAGAAATAGACGTCTAAAATAGGTTGATTTTTTAGATCTAAAATAGGTTGATATATAGACCTAAAATAGACGATTTATAGACCAGAAATAGACGTCTAAAATAGGTTGATTTATAGACCCTTAGGTTGATTTATAGACCTAAAGTAGACGTTTAAAATAGGTTTATTTTTAGATCTAAAATAGGTTGATATATAGACCTAAAATAGACGATTTATAGACCAGAAATAGACGTCTAAAATAGGTTGATTTTTAGATCTAAAATAGGTTGATATATAGACCTAAAATAGACGCCTAAATTAGGTTGATTTATAGACCCTTAGGTTGATTTATAGGCCTAAAGTAGACGTTTAAAATAGATCTAAAATAGGTTGATTTATAGACAAGAAATAGACGTCTAAAAAAGGTTGATTTTTAAACCAAAAATAGACGTCTAAAATAGGTTAATTTTTAAACCAGAAATAGACTTCTAGAATAGATTGATTTTTAGATCTAAAATAGGTTGATATATAGACCTAAAATAGACACCTAAATTAGGTTGATTTATAGACCCTTAGGTTGATTTATAGACCTAAAGTAGACGTTAAAAATAGGTTTATTTATAGATCTAAAATAGGTTGATTTATAGACCAGAAATAGACGTCTAAAATAGGTTGATTTTTTAGATCTAAAATAGGTTGATATATAGACCTAAAATAGACGCCTAGATTAGGTTGATTTATAGACCCTTAGGTTGATTTATAGACCTAACGTAGACGTTTAAAATAGGTTCATTTATAGATCTAAAATAGGTTGATTTATAGACCAGAAATAGACGTCTAAAATAGGTTGATTTTTAGATCTAAAATAGGTTGATAAATAGACCTTAAATAGACGCCTAAATTAGGTTGATTTATAGACCCTTAGGTTGATTTATAGACCTAAAGTAGACGTTTAAAATAGGTTTAATTATAGATCTCAAATAGACCAGAAATAGACGTCTAAAATAGGTTGATTTTTAGATCTAAAATAGGTTGATATATAGACCTAAAATAGACGATTTTTAAACCAGAAATAGACGTCTAAAATAGGTTGATATATAGACCTAAAATAGACGCCTAAATTAGGTTGATTTATAGACCCTTAGGTTGATTTATAGACCTAAAGTAGACGTTTAAAATAGGTTTATTTATAGATCTAAAATAGACCAGAAATAGACGTCTAAAATAGGTTGATTTATAGACCCTTAGGTTGATTTATAGACCTAAAGTAGAAGTTTAAAATAGGTTTATTTTTAGATCTAAAATAGGTTGATATTTAGACCTGAAATAGACGATTTAAAGACCAGAAATAGACGTCTAAAATAGGTTGATTTTTAGATCTAAATTAGGTTGATATATAGACCTAAAATAGACGCCTAAATTAGGTTGATTCATAGACCCTTAGGTTGATTTATAGACCTAAAGTAGACGTTTAAAATGGGTTTATTTATAGATCTAAAATAGACCAGAAGTAGACGTCTAAAATAGGTTGATTTTTAGATCTAAAATAGGTTGATATATAGACCTAAAATAGACACCTAAATTAGGTTGATTTATAGACCCTTAGGTTGATTTATAGACCTAAAGTAGACGTTTAAAATAGGTTTATTTATAGATCTAAAATAGACCAGAAATAGACGTCTAAAATAGGTTGATTTTTAGATCTAAAATAGGTTGATATATAGACCTAAAATAGACGCCTAAATTAGGTTGATTTATAGACCCTTAGGTTGATTTATAGACCTAAAGTAGACGTTTAAAATAGGTTTATTTATAGATCTAAAATAGACCAGAAATAGACGTCTAAAATAGGGTGATTTATAGACCCTTAGGTTGATTTATAGACCTAAAGTAGACGTTTAAAATAGGTTTATTTTTAGATCTAAAATAGGTTGATATATAGACCTAAAATAGACGATTTATAGACCAGAAATAGACGTCTAAAATAGGTTGATTTTTAGATCTAAAATAGGTTGATATATAGACCTAAAATAGACGCCTAAATTAGGTTGATTTATAGACCCTTAGGTTGATTTATAGGCCTAAAGTAGACGTTTAAAATAGATCTAAAATAGGTTGATTTATAGACCAGAAATAGACGTCTAAAAAAGGTTGATTTTTAAACCAAAATAGACGTCTAAAATAGGTTGATTTTTAAACCAAAAATAGACGTCTAAAATAGGTTAATTTTTAAACCAGAAATAGACTTCTAGAATAGATTGATTTTTAGATCTAAAATAGGTTGATATATAGACCTAAAATAGACACCTAAATTAGGTTGATTTATAGACCCTTAGGTTGATTTATAGACCTAAAGTAGACGTTAAAAATAGGTTTATTTATAGATCTAAAATAGGTTGATTTATAGACCAGAAATAGACGTTTAAAATAGGTTGATTTTTTAGATCTAAAATAGGTTGATATATAGACCTAAAATAGACGCCTAGATTAGGTTGATTTATAGACCCTTAGGTTGATTTATAGACCTAACGTAGATGTTTAAAATAGGTTCATTTATAGATCTAAAATAGGTTGATTTATAGACCTGAAATAGACGTCTAAAATAGGTTGATTTTTAGATCTAAAATAGGTTGATAAATAGACCTAAGATAGACGCCTAAATTAGGTTGATTTATAGACCCTTAGGTTGATTTATAGACCTAAAGTAGACGTTTAAAATAGGTTTAATTATAGATCTCAAATAGACCAGAAATAGACGTCTAAAATAGGTTGATTTTTAGATCTAAAATAGGTTGATATATAGACCTAAAATAGACGATTTATAGACCAGAAATAGACGTCTAAAATAGGTTGATTTTTAGATCTAAAATAGGTTGATATATAGAACTAAAATAGACGCCTAAATTAGGTTGATTTATAGACCCTTAGGTTGATTTATAGACCTAAAGTAGACGTTTAAAATAGGTTTATTTATAGATCTAAAATAGGTTGATTTATAGACCAGAAATAGACGTCTAAAATAGGTTGATTTTTTAGATCTAAAATAGGTTGATATATAGACCTAAAATAGACGCCTAGATTAGGTTGATTTATAGACCCTTAGGTTGATTTATAGACCTAACGTAGACGTTTAAAATAGGTTTATTTATAGATCTATAATAGGTTGATTTATAGACCAGAAATAGACGTCTAAAATAGGTTGATTTTTAGATCTAAAATAGGTTGATATATAGACCTAAAATAGACGCCTATATTAGGTTGATTTATAGACCCTTAGGTTGATTTATAGACCTAAAGTAGAAGTTTAAAATGGGTTTATTTATAGATCTAAAATAGACCAGAAGTAGACGTCTAAAATAGGTTGATTTTTAGATCTAAAATAAGTTGATATATAGACCTAAAATAGACACCTAAATTAGGTTGATTTATAGACTCTTAGGTTGATTTATAGACCTAAAGTAGACGTTTAAAATAGGTTTATTTATAGATCTAAAATAGACCAGAAATAGACGTCTAAAATAGGTTGATTTTTTAGATCTAAAATAGGTTGATATATAGACCTAAAATAGACGATTTATAGACCAGAAATAGACGTCTAAAATAGGTTGATTTATAGACCCTTAGGTTGATTTATAGACCTAAAGTAGACGTTTAAAATAGGTTTATTTTTAGATCTAAAATAGGTTGATATATAGACCTAAAATAGACGATTTATAGACCAGAAATAGACGTCTAAAATAGGTTGATTTTTAGATCTAAAATAGGTTGATATATAGACCTAAAATAGACGCCTAAATTAGGTTGATTTATAGACCCTTAGGTTGATTTATAGGCCTAAAGTAGACGTTTAAAATAGATCTAAAATAGGTTGATTTATAGACCAGAAATTGACGTCTAAAAAAGGTTGATTTTTAAACCAAAAAAAGACGTCTAAAATAGGTTGATTTTTAAACCAAAAATAGACGTCTAAAATAGGTTAATTTTTAAACCAGAAATAGACTTCTAGAATAGATTGATTTTTAGATCTAAAATAGGTTGATATATAGACCTAAAATAGACACCTAAATTAGGTTGATTTATAGACCCTTAGGTTGATTTATAGACCTAAAGTAGACGTTAAAAATAGGTTTATTTATAGATCTAAAATAGGTTGATTTATAGACCAGAAATAGACGTCTAAAATAGGTTGATTTTTTAGATCTAAAATAGGTTGATATATAGACCTAAAATAGACGCCTAGATTAGGTTGATTTATAGACCCTTAGGTTGATTTATAGACCTAACGTAGACGTTTAAAATAGGTTCATTTATAGATCTAAAATAGGTTGATTTATAGACCAGAAATAGACGTCTAAAATAGGTTGATTTTTAGATCTAAAATAGGTTGATAAATAGACCTAAAATAGACGCCTAAATTAGGTTGATTTATAGACCCTTAGGTTGATTTATAGACCTAAAGTAGACGTTTAAAATAGGTTTATTTATAGATCTCAAATAGACCAGAAATAGACGTCTAAAGTAGGTTAATTTTTAGATCTAAAATAGGTTGATATATAGACCTAAAATAGACGATTTATAGACCAGAAATAGACGTCTAAAATAGGTTGATTTTTAGATCTAAAATAGGTTGATATATAGACCTAAAATAGACGCCTAAATTAGGTTGATTTATAGACCCTTAGGTTGATTTATAGACCTAAAGTAGACGTTTAAAATAGATCTGAAATAGGTTGATTTATAGACCAGAAATAGACGTCTAAAATAGGTTGATTTTTAGATCTAAAATAGGTTGGTATATAGACCTAAAATAGACGCCTAAATTAGGTTGATTTATAGACCCTTAGGTTGATTTATAGACCTAAAGTAGACGTTTAAAATAGGTTTAATTATAGATCTCAAATAGACCAGAAATAGACGTCTAAAATAGGTTGATTTTTAGATCTAAAATAGGTTGATATATAGACCTAAAATAGACAATTTATAGACCAGAAATAGACGTCTAAAATAGGTTGATTTATAGACCCTTAGGTTGATCTATAGACCTAAAGTAGACGTTTAAAATAGGTTTATTTTTAGATCTAAAATAGGTTGATATATAGACCTAAAATAGACGATTTATAGACCAGAAATAGACGTCTAAAATAGGTTGATTTTTAGATCTAAAATAGGTTGATATATGGACCTAAAATAGACGCCTAAATTAGGTTGATTTATAGACCCTTAGGTTGATTTATAGGCCTAAAGTAGACGTTTAAAATAGATCTAAAATAGGTTGATTTATAGACCAGAAATAGACGTCTAAAAAAGGTTGATTTTTAAACCAGAAATAGACTTCTAGAATAGATTGATTTTTAGATCTAAAATAGGTTGATATATAGACCTAAAATAGACACCTAAATTAGGTTGATTTATAGACTCTTAGGTTGATTTATAGACCTAAAGTAGACGTTTAAAATAGGTTTATTTATAGATCTAAAATAGGTTGATTTATAGACCAGAAATAGACGTCTAGAATAGTTTGATTTTTTAGATCTAAAATAGGTTGATCTATAGACCTAAAATAGACGCCTAGATTAGGTTGATTTATAGACCCTTAGGTTGATTTATAGACCTAACGTAGATGTTTAAAATAGGTTTATTTATAGATCTAAAATAGGTTGATTTATAGACCAGAAATAGACGTCTAAAATAGGTTGATTTTTCGATCTAAAATAGGTTGATATATAGACTTAAAATAGACGCCTAAATTAGGTTGATTTATAGACTCTTAGGTTGATTTATAGACCTAAAGTAGACGTTTAAAATAGGTTTAATTATAGATCTCAAATAGACCAGAAATAGACGTCTAAAATAGGTTGATTTTTAGATCTAAAATAGGTTGATATATAGACCTAAAATAAACGATTTATAGACCAGAAATAGACGTCTAAAATAGGTTGATTTTTAGATCTAAAATAGGTTGATATATAGACCTAAAATAGACGCCTAAATTAGGTTGATTTATAGACCCTTAGGTTGATTTATAGACCTAAAGTAGACGTTTAAAATAGGTTTATTTTTAGATCTAAAATAGGTTGATATATAGACCTGAAATAGACGATTTATAGACCAGAAATAGACGTCTAAAATAGGTTGATTTTTAGATCTAAAATAGGTTGATATATAGACCTAAAATAGACGCCTAAATTAGGTTGATTTATAGACCCTTAGGTTGATTTATAGACCTAAAGTAGACGTTTAAAATGGGTTTATTTATAGATCTAAAATAGACCAGAAGTAGACGTCTAAAATAGGTTGATTTTTAGATCTAAAATAGGTTGATATATAGACCTAAAATAGACACCTAAATTAGGTTGATTTATAGACTCTTAGGTTGATTTATAGACCTAAAGTAGACGTTTAAAATAGGTTTATTTATAGATCTAAAATAGACCAGAAATAGACGTCTAAAATAGGTTGATTTTTTAGATCTAAAATAGGTTGATATATAGACCTAAAATAGACGATTTATAGACCAGAAATAGACGTCTAAAATAGGTTGATTTTTAGATCTAAATTAGGTTGATATATAGACCTAAAATAGACGCCTAAATTAGGTTGATTTATAGACCCTTAGGTCTATTTATAGACCTAAAGTAGACGTTTAAAATAGGTTTATTTATAGATCTAAAATAGACCAGAAATAGACGTCTAAAATAGGTTGATTTTTAGATCTAAAATAGGTTGATATATAGACCTAAAATAGACGCCTAAATTAGGTTGATTTATAGACCCTTAGGTTGATTTATAGACCTACAGTAGACGTTTAAAATAGATCTAAAATAGGTTGATTTATAGACCAGAAATAGACGTCTAAAATAGGTTGATTTTTTAGATCTAAAATAGGTTGATATATAGACCTAAAATAGACGCCTAGATTAGGTTGATTTATAGACCCTTAGGTTGATTTATAGACCTAACGTAGACGTTTAAAATAGGTTTATTTATAGATCTAAAATAGGTTGATTTATAGACCAGAAATAGACGTCTAAAATAGGTTGATTTTTAGATCTAAAATAGGTTGATATATAGACCTAAAATAGACGCCTAAATTAGGTTGATTTATAGACCCTTAGGTTGATTTATAGACCTAAAGTAGACGTTTAAAATAGGTTTATTTATAGATCTAAAATAGACCAGAAATAGACGTCTAAAATAGGTTCATTTTTAGATCTAAAATAGGTTGATATATAGACCTAAAATAGACGCCTAAATTAGGTTGATTTATAGACCCTTAGTTTGATTTATAGACCTAAAGTAGACGTTTAAAATAGATCTAAAATAGGTTGATTTATAGACCAGAAATAGACGTCTAAAATAGGTTGATTTTTAGATCTAAAATAGGTTGATATATAGACCTAAAATAGACGCCTAAATTAGGTTGATTTATAGACCCTTAGGTTGATTTATAGACCTAAAGTAGACGTTTAAAATAGGTTTAATTCTAGATCTAAAATAGACCAGAAATAGACGTCTAAAATAGGTTGATTTTTAGATCTAAAATAGGTTGATATATAGACCTAAAATAGACGATTTATAGACCAGAAATAGACGTCTAAAATAGGTTGATTTTTAGATCAAAAATAGGTTGATATATAGACCTAAAATAGACTCCTAAATTAGGTTGATTTATAGACCCTTAGGTTGATTTATAGACCTAAAGTAGACGTTTAAAATAGATCTAAAATAGGTTGATTTATAGACCAGAAATAGACGTCTAAAATAGGTTGATTTTTAGATCTAAAATAGGTTGATATATAGACCTAAAATAGACACCTAAATTAGGTTGATTTATAGACTCTTAGGTTGATTTATAGACCTAAAGTAGACGTTTAAAATAGGTTTATTTATAGATCTAAAATAGGTTGATTTATAGACCAGAAATAGACGTCTAGAATAGGTTGATTTTTTAGATCTAAAATAGGTTGATATATAGACCTAAAATAGACGCCTAGATTAGGTTGATTTATAGACCCTTAGGTTGATTTATAGACCTAACGTAGACGTTTAAAATAGGTTTATTCATAGATCTAAAATAGGTTGATTTATAGACCAGAAATAGACGTCTAAAATAGGTTGATTTTTCGATCTAAAATAGGTTGATATATAGACTTAAAATAGACGCCTAAATTAGGTTGATTTATAGACTCTTAGGTTGATTTATAGACCTAAAGTAGACGTTTAAAATAGGTTTAATTATAGATCTCAAATAGACCAGAAATAGACGTCTAAAATAGGTTGATTTTTAGATCTAAAATAGGTTGATATATAGACCTAAAATAAACGATTTATAGACCAGAAATAGACGTCTAAAATAGGTTGATTTTTAGATCTAAAATAGGTTGATATATAGACCTAAAATAGACGCCTAAATTAGGTTGATTTATAGACCCTTAGGTTGATTTATAGACCTAAAGTAGACGTTTAAAATAGGTTTATTTTTAGATCTAAAATAGGTTGATATATAGACCTAAAATAGACGATTTATAGACCAGAAATAGACGTCTAAAATAGGTTGATTTTTAGATCTAAAATAGGTTGATATATAGACCTAAAATAGACGCCTAAATTAGGTTGATTTATAGACCCTTAGGTTGATTTATAGACCTAAAGTAGACGTTTAAAATAGATCTAAAATAGGTTGATTTATAGACCAGAAATAGACGTCTAAAATAGGTTGATTTTTAGATCTAAAATAGGTTGATATATAGACCTAAAATAGACGCCTAAATTAGGTTGATTTATAGACCCTTAGGTTGATTTATAGACCTAAAGTAGACGTTAAAAATAGGTTTATTTATAGATCTAAAATAGGTTGATTTATAGACCAGAAATAGACGTCTAAAATAGGTTGATTTTTTAGATCTAAAATAGGTTGATATATAGACCTAAAATAGACGCCTAGATTAGGTTGATTTATAGACCCTTAGGTTGATTTATAGACCTAACGTAGACGTTTAAAATAGGTTTATTTAAAGATCTAAAATAGGTTGATTTATAGACCAGAAATAGACGTCTAAAATAGGTTGATTTTTAGATCTAAAATAGGTTGATAAATAGACCTAAAATAGATGCCTAAATTAGGTTGATTTATAGACCCTTAGGTTGATTTATAGACCTAAAGTAGACGTTTAAAATAGGTTTATTTATAGATCTAAAATAGACCAGAAATAGACGTCTAAAATAGGTTGATTTTTAGATCTAAAATAGGTTGATATATAGACCTAAAATAGACGCCTAAATTAGGTTGATTTATAGACCCTTAGGTTGATTTATAGACCTAAAGTAGACGTTTAAAATAGATCTAAAATAGGTTGATTTATAGACCAGAAATAGACGTCTAAAATAGGTTAATTTTTAGATCTAAAATAGGTTGATATATAGACCTAAAATAGACGCCTAAATTAGGTTGATTTATAGACCCTTAGGTTGATTTATAGACCTAAAGTAGACGTTAAAAATAGGTTTATTTATAGATCTAAAATAGGTTGATTTATAGACCAGAAATAGACGTCTAAAATAGGTTGATTTTTTAGATCTAAAATAGGTTGATATATAGACCTAAAATAGACGCCTAGATTAGGTTGATTTATAGACCCTTAGGTTGATTTATAGACCTAACGTAGACGTTTAAAATAGGTTTATTTAAAGATCTAAAATAGGTTGATTTATAGACCAGAAATAGACGTCTAAAATAGGTTGATTTTTAGATCTAAAATAGGTTGATAAATAGACCTAAAATAGATGCCTAAATTAGGTTGATTTATAGACCCTTAGGTTGATTTATAGACCTAAAGTAGACGTTTAAAATAGGTTTATTTATAGATCTAAAATAGACCAGAAATAGACGTCTAAAATAGGTTGATTTTTAGATCTAAAATAGGTTGATATATAGACCTAAAATAGACGCCTAAATTAGGTTGATTTATAGACCCTTAGGTTGATTTATAGACCTAAAGTAGACGTTTAAAATAGATCTAAAATAGGTTGATTTATAGACCAGAAATAGACGTCTAAAATAGGTTAATTTTTAGATCTAAAATAGGTTGATATATAGACCTAAAATAGACGCCTAAATTAGGTTGATTTATAGACCCTTAGGTTGATTTATAGACCTAAAGTAGACGTTTAAAATAGGTTTAATTATAGATCTAAAATAGACCAGAAATAGACGTCTAAAATAGGTTGATTTTTAGATCTAAAATAGGTTGATATATAGACCTAAAATAGACGATTTATAGACCAGAAATTGACGTCTAAAATAGGTTGATTTTTAGATCTAAAATAGGTTGATATATAGACCTAAAATAGACTCCTAAATTAGGTTGATTTATAGACCCTTAGGTTGATTTATAGACCTAAAGTAGACGTTTAAAATAGATCTAAAATAGGTTGATTTATAGACCAGAAATAGACGTCTAAAATAGATTGATTTTTAGATCTAAAATAGGTTGATATATAGACCTAAAATAGACGCCTAAATTAGGTTGATTTATAGACCCTTAGGTTGATTTATAGACCTAAAGTAGACGTTTAAAATGGGTTTATTTATAGATCTAAAATAGACCAGAAGTAGACGTCTAAAATAGGTTGATTTTTAGATCTAAAATAGGTTGATATATAGACCTAAAATAGACATCTAAATTAGGTTGATTTATAGACTCTTAGGTTGATTTATAGACCTAAAGTAGACGTTTAAAATAGGTTTATTTATAGATCTAAAATAGACCAGAAATAGACGTCTAAAATAGGTTGATTTTTTAGATCTAAAGTAGACGTTTAAAATAGGTTTATTTATAGATCTAAAATAGGTTGATTTATAGACCAGAAATAGACGTCTAAAATAGGTTGATTTTTTAGATCTAAAATAGGTTGATATATAGACCTAAAATAGACGATTTATAGACCAGAAATAGACGTCTAAAATAGGTTGATTTTTTAGACTCTTAGGTTGATTTATAGACCTAAAGTAGACGTTTAAAATAGGTTTATTTATAGATCTAAAATAGGTTGATTTATAGACCAGAAATAGACGTCTAAAATAGGTTGATTTTTTAGACTCTTAGGTTTATTTATAGACCTAAAGTAGACGTTTAAAATAGGTTTATTTGTAGATCTAAAATAGGTTGATTTATAGACAAGAAATAGACGTCTAAAATAGGTTGATTTTTTAGATCTAAAATAGGTTGATATATAGACCTAAAATAGACGCCTAGATTAGGTTGATTTATAGACCCTTAGGTTGATTTATAGACCTAACTTAGACGTTTAAAATAGGTTTATTTATAGATCTAAAATAGACCAGATATAGACGTCTAAAATAGGTTGATTTTTAGATCTAAAATAGGTTGATATATAGACCTAAAATAGACGCCTAAATTAGGTTGATTTAGAGACCCTTAGGTTGATTTATAGACCTAAAGTAGACGTTTAAAATAGATCTAAAATAGGTTGATTTATAGACCAGAAATAGACGTCCAAAATAGGTTGATTTTTAGATCTAAAATAGGTTGATATATAGACCTAAAATAGACGCCTAAATTAGGTTGATTTATAGACTCTTAGGTTGATTTATAGACCTAAAGTAGACGTTTAAAATAGGTTTAATTATAGATCTCAAATAGACCAGAAATAGACGTCTAAAATAGGTTGATATATAGACCTAAAATAAACGATTTATAGACCAGAAATAGACGTCTAAAATAGGTTGATTTTTAGATCTAAAATAGGTTGATATATAGACCTAAAATAGACGCCTAAATTAGGTTGATTTATAGACCCTTAGGTTGATTTATAGACCTAAAGTAGACGTTTAAAATAGGTTTATTTTTAGATCTAAAATAGGTTGATATATAGACCTAAAATAGACGATTTATAGACCAGAAATAGACGTCTAAAATAGGTTGATTTTTGGATCTAAATTAGGTTGATATATAGACCTAAAATAGACGCCTAAATTAGGTTGATTTATAGACCCTTAGGTCTATTTATAGACCTAAAGTAGACGTTTAAAATAGGTTTATTTATAGATCTAAAATAGACCAGAAATAGACGTCTAAAATAGGTTGATTTTTAGATCTAAAATAGGTTGATATATAGACCTAAAATAGACGCCTAAATTAGGTTGATTTATAGACCCTTAGGTTGATTTATAGACCTACAGTAGACGTTTAAAATAGATCTAAAATAGGTTGATTTATAGACCAGAAATAGACGTCTAAAATAGGTTGATTTTTAGATCTAAAATAGGTTGATATATAGACCTAAAATAGACACCTAAATTAGGTTGATTTATAGACTCTTAGGTTGATTTATAGACCTAAAGTAGACGTTTAAAATAGGTTTATTTATAGATCTAAAATAGGTTGATTTATAGACCAGAAATAGACGTCTAAAATAGGTTGATTTTTAGATCTAAAATAGGTTGATATATAGACCTAAAATAGACGCCTAAATTAGGTTGATTTATAGACCCTTAGGTTGATTTATAGACCTAAAGTAGACGTTTAAAATAGGTTTATTTATAGATCTAAAATAGACCAGAAATAGACGTCTAAAATAGGTTGATTTTTAGATCTAAATTAGGTTGATATATAGACCTAAAATAGACGCCTAAATTAGGTTGATTTATAGACCCTTAGGTTGATTTATAGACCTAAAGTAGATGTTTAAAATAGATCTAAAATATGTTGATTTATAGACCAGAAATAGACGTCTAAAATAGGTTGATTTTTAGATCTAAAATAGGTTGATATATAGACCTAAAATAGACGCCTAAATTAGGTTGATTTATAGACCCTTAGGTTGATTTATAGACCTAAAGTAGACGTTTAAAATAGGTTTAATTATAGATCTCAAATAGACCAGAAATAGACGTCTAAAATAGGTTGATTTTTAGATCTAAAATAGCTTGATATATAGACCTAAAATAGACGATTTATAAACCAGAAATAGACGTTTAAATTAGGTTTATTTATAGATCTAAAATAGGTTGATTTATAGACCAGAAATAGACGTCTAAAATAGGTTGATTTTTAGATCTAAAATAGGTTGATATATAGACCTAAAATAGACGCCTAAATTAGGTTGATTCATAGACCCTTAGGTTGATTTATAGACCTAAAGTAGACGTTTAAAATGGGTTTATTTATAGATCTAAAATAGACCAGAAGTAGACGTCTAAAATAGGTTGATTTTTAGATCTAAAATAGGTTGATATATAGACCTAAAATAGACACCTAAATTAGGTTGATTTATAGACTCTTAGGTTGATTTATAGACCTAAAGTAGACGTTTAAAATAGGTTTATTTATAGAGCTAAAATAGACCAGAAATAGACGTCTAAAATAGGTTGATTTTTTAGATCTAAAATAGGTTGATATATAGACCTAAAATAGACGATTTATAGACCAGAAATAGACGTCTAAAATAGGTTGATTTATAGACCCTTAGGTTGATTTATAGACCTAAAGTAGACGTTTAAAATAGGTTTATTTTTAGATCTAAAATAGGTTGATATATAGACCTAAAATAAACGATTTATAGACCAGAAATAGACTTCTAAAATAGGTTGATTTTTAGATCTAAAATAGGTTGATATATAGACCTAAAATAGACGCCTAAATTAGGTTGATTTATAGACCCTTAGGTTGATTTATAGGCCTAAAGTAGACGTTTAAAATAGATCTAAAATAGGTTGATTTATAGACCAGAAATAGACGTCTAAAAAAGGTTGATTTTTAAACCAAAAATAGACATCTAAAATAGGTTGATTTATAGACCAAAAATAGACGTCTAAAATAGGTTGATTTTTAAACCAGAAATAGACTTCTAGAATAGATTGATTTTTAGATCTAAAATAGGTTGATATATAGACCTAAAATAGACACCTAAATTAGGTTTATTTATAGACCCTTAGGTTGATTTATAGACCTAAAGTAGACGTTAAAAATAGGTTTTTTTATAGATCTAAAATAGGTTGATTTATAGACCAGAAATAGACGTCTAAAATAGGTTGATTTTTTAGATCTAAAATAGGTTGATATATAGACCTAAAATAGACGCCTAGATTAGGTTGATTTATAGACCCTTAGGTTGATTTATAGACCTAACGTAGATGTTTAAAATAGGTTCATTTATAGATCTAAAATAGGTTGATTTATAGACCAGAAATAGACGTCTAAAATAGGTTGATTTTTAGATCTAAAATAGGTTGATAAATAGACCTAAAATAGACGCCTAAATTAGGTTGATTTATAGACCCTTAGGTTGATTTATAGACCTAAAGTAGACGTTTAAAATAGGTTTAATTATATATCTCAAATAGACCAGAAATAGACGTCTAAAATAGGTTGATTTTTAGATCTAAAATAGGTTGATATATAGACCTAAAATAGACGATTTATAGACCAGAAATAGACGTCTAAAATAGGTTGATTTTTAGATCTAAAATAGGTTGATATATAGAACTAAAATAGACGCCTAAATTAGGTTGATTTATAGACCCTTAGGTTGATTTATAGACCTAAAGTAGACGTTTAAAATAGGTTTATTTATAGATCTAAAATAGGTTGATTTATAGACCAGAAATAGACGTCTAAAATAGGTTGATTTTTTAGATCTAAAATAGGTTGATATATAGACCTAAAATAGACGCCTAGATTAGGTTGATTTATAGACCCTTAGGTTGATTTATAGACCTAACGTAGACGTTTAAAATAGGTTTATTTATAGATCTATAATAGGTTGATTTATAGACCAGAAATAGACGTCTAAAATAGGTTGATTTTTAGATCTAAAATAGGTTGATATATAGACCTAAAATAGACGCCTAAATTAGGTTGATTTATAGACCCTTAGGTTGATTTATAGACCTAAAGTAGACGTTTAAAATGGGTTTATTTATAGATCTAAAATAGACCAGAAGTAGACGTCTAAAATAGGTTGATTTTTAGATCTAAAATAGGTTGATATATAGACCTAAAATAGACATCTAAATTAGGTTGATTTATAGACTCTTAGGTTGATTTATAGACCTAAAGTAGACGTTTAAAATAGGTTTATTTATAGATCTAAAATAGACCAGAAATAGACGTCTAAAATAGGTTGATTTTTTAGATCTAAAATAGGTTGATATATAGACCTAAAATAGACGATTTATAGACCAGAAATAGACGTCTAAAATAGGTTGATTTATAGACCCTTAGGTTGATTTATAGACCTAAAGTAGACGTTTAAAATAGGTTTATTTTTAGATCTAAAATAGGTTGATATATAGACCTAAAATAGACGATTTATAGACCAGAAATAGACGTCTAAAATAGGTTGATTTTTAGATCTAAAATAGGTTGATATATAGACCTAAAATAGACGCCTAAATTAGGTTGATTTATAGACCCTTAGGTTGATTTATAGGCCTAAAGTAGACGTTTAAATTAGATCTAAAATAGGTTGATTTATAGACAAGAAATAGACGTCTAAAAAAGGTTGATTTTTAAACCAAAAATAGACGTCTAAAATAGGTTAATTTTTAAACCAGAAATAGACTTCTAGAATAGATTGATTTTTAGATCTAAAATAGGTTGATATATAGACCTAAAATAGACACCTAAATTAGGTTGATTTATAGACCCTTAGGTTGATTTATAGACCTAAAGTAGACGTTAAAAATAGGTTTATTTATAGATCTAAAATAGGTTGATTTATAGACCAGAAATAGACGTCTAAAATAGGTTGATTTTTTAGATCTAAAATAGGTTGATATATAGACCTAAAATAGACGCCTAGATTAGGTTGATTTATAGACCCTTAGGTTGATTTATAGACCTAACGTAGACGTTTAAAATAGGTTTATTTATAGATCTAAAATAGACCAGAAATAGACGTCTAAAATAGGTTGATTTTTAGATCTAAAATAGGTTGATATATAGACCTAAAATAGACGCCTAAATTAGGTTGATTTATAGACCCTTAGGTTGATTTATAGACCTACAGTAGATGTTTAAAATAGATCTAAAATAGGTTGATTTATAGACCAGAAATAGACGTCTAAAAAAGGTTGATTTATAGACCAGAAATAGACGTCTAAAATAGGTTTTTTTTTTGACCAAAAATAGACGTCTAAAATAGGTTGATTTTTAAACCGAAAATAGACGTCTAAAATAGGTTGATTTTTAAACCAAAAATAGATGTCTAAAAAAGGTTGATTTTTAAACCAAAAATAGACGTCTAAATTAGGTTGATTTTTAAACCAAAATTAGACGTCTAAAATAGGTTAATTTAAAACCAGAAATAGACGTCTAGAATAGATTGATTTTTAGATCTAAAATAGGTTGATATATAGACCTAAAATAGACACCTAAATTAGGTTGATTTATAGACCCTTAGGTTGATTTATAGACCTAAAGTAGACGTTCAAAATAGGTTTATTTATAGATCTAAAATAGGTTGATTTATAGACCAGAAATAGACGTCTAAAATAGGTTGATTTTTAGATCTAAAATAGGTTGATATATAGACCTAAAATAGACGCCTAAATTAGGTTGATTTATAGACCCTTAGTTTGATTTATAGACCTAAAGTAGACGTTTAAAATAGATCTAAAATAGGTTGATTTATAGACCAGAAATAGACGTCTAAAATAGGTTGATTTTTAGATCTAAAATAGGTTGATATATAGACCTAAAATAGACGCCTAAATTAGGTTGATTTATAGACCCTTAGGTTGATTTATAGACCTAAAGTAGACGTTTAAAATAGGTTTATTTATAGATCTAAAATAGACCAGAAATAGACGTCTAAAATAGGTTCATTTTTAGATCTAAAATAGGTTGATATATAGACCTAAAATAGACGCCTAAATTAGGTTGATTTATAGACCCTTAGTTTGATTTATAGACCTAAAGTAGACGTTTAAAATAGATCTAAAATAGGTTGATTTATAGACCAGAAATAGACGTCTCAAATAGGTTGATTTTTAGATCTAAAATAGGTTGATATATAGACCTAAAATAGACGCCTAAATTAGGTTGATTTATAGACCCTTAGGTTGATTTATAGACCTAAAGTAGACGTTTAAAATAGGTTTAATTCTAGATCTAAAATAGACCAGAAATAGACGTCTAAAATAGGTTGATTTTTAGATCTAAAATAGGTTGATATATAGACCTAAAATAGACGATTTATAGACCAGAAATAGACGTCTAAAATAGGTTGATTTTTAGATCAAAAATAGGTTGATATATAGACCTAAAATAGACTCCTAAATTAGGTTGATTTATAGACCCTTAGGTTGATTTATAGACCTAAAGTAGACGTTTAAAATAGATCTAAAATAGGTTGATTTATAGACCAGAAATAGACGTCTAAAATAGGTTGATTTTTAGATCTAAAATAGGTTGATATATAGACCTAAAATAGACACCTAAATTAGGTTGATTTATAGACTCTTAGGTTGATTTATAGACCTAAAGTAGACGTTTAAAATAGGTTTATTTATAGATCTAAAATAGGTTGATTTATAGACCAGAAATAGACGTCTAGAATAGGTTGATTTTTTAGATCTAAAATAGGTTGATATATAGACCTAAAATAGACGCCTAGATTAGGTTGATTTATAGACCCTTAGGTTGATTTATAGACCTAACGTAGACGTTTAAAATAGGTTTATTCATAGATCTAAAATAGGTTGATTTATAGACCAGAAATAGACGTCTAAAATAGGTTGATTTTTCAATCTAAAATAGGTTGATATATAGACTTAAAATAGACGCCTAAATTAGGTTGATTTATAGACTCTTAGGTTGATTTATAGACCTAAAGTAGACGTTTAAAATAGGTTTAATTATAGATCTCAAATAGACCAGAAATAGACGTCTAAAATAGGTTGATTTTTAGATCTAAAATAGGTTGATATATAGACCTAAAATAAACGATTTATAGACCAGAAATAGACGTCTAAAATAGGTTGATTTTTAGATCTAAAATAGGTTGATATATAGACCTAAAATAGACGCCTAAATTAGGTTGATTTATAGACCCTTAGGTTGATTTATAGACCTAAAGTAGACGTTTAAAATAGGTTTATTTTTAGATCTAAAATAGGTTGATATATAGACCTAAAATAGACGATTTATAGACCAGAAATAGACGTCTAAAATAGGTTGATTTTTAGATCTAAAATAGGTTGATATATAGACCTAAAATAGACGCCTAAATTAGGTTGATTTATAGACCCTTAGGTTGATTTATAGACCTAAAGTAGACGTTTAAAATAGATCTAAAATAGGTTGATTTATAGACCAGAAATAGACGTCTAAAATAGGTTGATTTTTAGATCTAAAATAGGTTGATATATAGACCTAAAATAGACGCCTAAATTAGGTTGATTTATAGACCCTTAGGTTGATTTATAGACCTAAAGTAGACGTTAAAAATAGGTTTATTTATAGATCTAAAATAGGTTGATTTATAGACCAGAAATAGACGTCTAAAATAGGTTGATTTTTTAGATCTAAAATAGGTTGATATATAGACCTAAAATAGACGCCTAGATTAGGTTGATTTATAGACCCTTAGGTTGATTTATAGACCTAACGTAGACGTTTAAAATAGGTTTATTTAAAGATCTAAAATAGGTTGATTTATAGACCAGAAATAGACGTCTAAAATAGGTTGATTTTTAGATCTAAAATAGGTTGATAAATAGACCTAAAATAGATGCCTAAATTAGGTTGATTTATAGACCCTTAGGTTGATTTATAGACCTAAAGTAGACGTTTAAAATAGGTTTATTTATAGATCTAAAATAGACCAGAAATAGACGTCTAAAATAGGTTGATTTTTAGATCTAAAATAGGTTGATATATAGACCTAAAATAGACGCCTAAATTAGGTTGATTTATAGACCCTTAGGTTGATTTATAGACCTAAAGTAGACGTTTAAAATAGATCTAAAATAGGTTGATTTATAGACCAGAAATAGACGTCTAAAATAGGTTAATTTTTAGATCTAAAATAGGTTGATATATAGACCTAAAATAGACGCCTAAATTAGGTTGATTTATAGACCCTTAGGTTGATTTATAGACCTAAAGTAGACGTTTAAAATAGGTTTAATTATAGATCTAAAATAGACCAGAAATAGACGTCTAAAATAGGTTGATTTTTAGATCTAAAATAGGTTGATATATAGACCTAAAATAGACGATTTATAGACCAGAAATTGACGTCTAAAATAGGTTGATTTTTAGATCTAAAATAGGTTGATATATAGACCTAAAATAGACTCCTAAATTAGGTTGATTTATAGACCCTTAGGTTGATTTATAGACCTAAAGTAGACGTTTAAAATAGATCTAAAATAGGTTGATTTATAGACCAGAAATAGACGTCTAAAATAGATTGATTTTTAGATCTAAAATAGGTTGATATATAGACCTAAAATAGACGCCTAAATTAGGTTGATTTATAGACCCTTAGGTTGATTTATAGACCTAAAGTAGACGTTTAAAATGGGTTTATTTATAGATCTAAAATAGACCAGAAGTAGACGTCTAAAATAGGTTGATTTTTAGATCTAAAATAGGTTGATATATAGACCTAAAATAGACATCTAAATTAGGTTGATTTATAGACTCTTAGGTTGATTTATAGACCTAAAGTAGACGTTTAAAATAGGTTTATTTATAGATCTAAAATAGACCAGAAATAGACGTCTAAAATAGGTTGATTTTTTAGATCTAAAGTAGACGTTTAAAATAGGTTTATTTATAGATCTAAAATAGGTTGATTTATAGACCAGAAATAGACGTCTAAAATAGGTTGATTTTTTAGATCTAAAATAGGTTGATATATAGACCTAAAATAGACGATTTATAGACCAGAAATAGACGTCTAAAATAGGTTGATTTTTTAGACTCTTAGGTTGATTTATAGACCTAAAGTAGACGTTTAAAATAGGTTTATTTATAGATCTAAAATAGGTTGATTTATAGACCAGAAATAGACGTCTAAAATAGGTTGATTTTTTAGACTCTTAGGTTGATTTATAGACCTAAAGTAGACGTTTAAAATAGGTTTATTTGTAGATCTAAAATAGGTTGATTTATAGACAAGAAATAGACGTCTAAAATAGGTTGATTTTTTAGATCTAAAATAGGTTGATATATAGACCTAAAATAGACGCCTAGATTAGGTTGATTTATAGACCCTTAGGTTGATTTATAGACCTAACTTAGACGTTTAAAATAGGTTTATTTATAGATCTAAAATAGACCAGATATAGACGTCTAAAATAGGTTGATTTTTAGATCTAAAATAGGTTGATATATAGACCTAAAATAGACGCCTAAATTAGGTTGATTTAGAGACCCTTAGGTTGATTTATAGACCTAAAGTAGACGTTTAAAATAGATCTAAAATAGGTTGATTTATAGACCAGAAATAGACGTCCAAAATAGGTTGATTTTTAGATCTAAAATAGGTTGATATATAGACCTAAAATAGACGCCTAAATTAGGTTGATTTATAGACTCTTAGGTTGATTTATAGACCTAAAGTAGACGTTTAAAATAGGTTTAATTATAGATCTCAAATAGACCAGAAATAGACGTCTAAAATAGGTTGATATATAGACCTAAAATAAACGATTTATAGACCAGAAATAGACGTCTAAAATAGGTTGATTTTTAGATCTAAAATAGGTTGATATATAGACCTAAAATAGACGCCTAAATTAGGTTGATTTATAGACCCTTAGGTTGATTTATAGACCTAAAGTAGACGTTTAAAATAGGTTTATTTTTAGATCTAAAATAGGTTGATATATAGACCTAAAATAGACGATTTATAGACCAGAAATAGACGTCTAAAATAGGTTGATTTTTGGATCTAAATTAGGTTGATATATAGACCTAAAATAGACGCCTAAATTAGGTTGATTTATAGACCCTTAGGTCTATTTATAGACCTAAAGTAGACGTTTAAAATAGGTTTATTTATAGATCTAAAATAGACCAGAAATAGACGTCTAAAATAGGTTGATTTTTAGATCTAAAATAGGTTGATATATAGACCTAAAATAGACGCCTAAATTAGGTTGATTTATAGACCCTTAGGTTGATTTATAGACCTACAGTAGACGTTTAAAATAGATCTAAAATAGGTTGATTTATAGACCAGAAATAGACGTCTAAAATAGGTTGATTTTTAGATCTAAAATAGGTTGATATATAGACCTAAAATAGACACCTAAATTAGGTTGATTTATAGACTCTTAGGTTGATTTATAGACCTAAAGTAGACGTTTAAAATAGGTTTATTTATAGATCTAAAATAGGTTGATTTATAGACCAGAAATAGACGTCTAAAATAGGTTGATTTTTAGATCTAAAATAGGTTGATATATAGACCTAAAATAGACGCCTAAATTAGGTTGATTTATAGACCCTTAGGTTGATTTATAGACCTAAAGTAGACGTTTAAAATAGGTTTATTTATAGATCTAAAATAGACCAGAAATAGACGTCTAAAATAGGTTGATTTTTAGATCTAAATTAGGTTGATATATAGACCTAAAATAGACGCCTAAATTAGGTTGATTTATAGACCCTTAGGTTGATTTATAGACCTAAAGTAGATGTTTAAAATAGATCTAAAATATGTTGATTTATAGACCAGAAATAGACGTCTAAAATAGGTTGATTTTTAGATCTAAAATAGGTTGATATATAGACCTAAAATAGACGCCTAAATTAGGTTGATTTATAGACCCTTAGGTTGATTTATAGACCTAAAGTAGACGTTTAAAATAGGTTTAATTATAGATCTCAAATAGACCAGAAATAGACGTCTAAAATAGGTTGATTTTTAGATCTAAAATAGCTTGATATATAGACCTAAAATAGACGATTTATAAACCAGAAATAGACGTTTAAATTAGGTTTATTTATAGATCTAAAATAGGTTGATTTATAGACCAGAAATAGACGTCTAAAATAGGTTGATTTTTAGATCTAAAATAGGTTGATATATAGACCTAAAATAGACGCCTAAATTAGGTTGATTCATAGACCCTTAGGTTGATTTATAGACCTAAAGTAGACGTTTAAAATGGGTTTATTTATAGATCTAAAATAGACCAGAAGTAGACGTCTAAAATAGGTTGATTTTTAGATCTAAAATAGGTTGATATATAGACCTAAAATAGACACCTAAATTAGGTTGATTTATAGACTCTTAGGTTGATTTATAGACCTAAAGTAGACGTTTAAAATAGGTTTATTTATAGAGCTAAAATAGACCAGAAATAGACGTCTAAAATAGGTTGATTTTTTAGATCTAAAATAGGTTGATATATAGACCTAAAATAGACGATTTATAGACCAGAAATAGACGTCTAAAATAGGTTGATTTATAGACCCTTAGGTTGATTTATAGACCTAAAGTAGACGTTTAAAATAGGTTTATTTTTAGATCTAAAATAGGTTGATATATAGACCTAAAATAAACGATTTATAGACCAGAAATAGACTTCTAAAATAGGTTGATTTTTAGATCTAAAATAGGTTGATATATAGACCTAAAATAGACGCCTAAATTAGGTTGATTTATAGACCCTTAGGTTGATTTATAGACCTAAAGTAGACGTTTAAAATAGGTTTAATTATAGATCTCAAATAGACCAGAAATAGACGTCTAAAATAGGTTGATTTTTAGATCTAAAATAGCTTGATATATAGACCTAAAATAGACGATTTATAAACCAGAAATAGACGTCTAAAATAGGTTGATTTTTAGATCTAAAATAGGTTGATATATAGACCTAAAATAGACGCCTAAATTAGGTTGATTTATAGACCTAAAGTAGACGTTTAAAATAGGTTTATTTTTAGATCTAAAATAGGTTGATATATAGACCTAAAATAGACGATTTATAGACCAGAAATAGACGTCTAAAATAGGTTGATTTTTAGATCTAAAATAGGTTGATATATAGACCTAAAATAGACGCCTAAATTAGGTTGATTTATAGACCCTTAGGTTGATTTATAGACCTAAAGTAGACGTTTAAAATAGATCTAAAATAGGTTGATTTATAGACCAGAAATAGACGTCTAAAATAGGTTGATTTTTAGATCTAAAATAGGTTGATATATAGACCTAAAATAGACGCCTAAATTAGGTTGATTTATAGACCCTTAGGTTGATTTATAGACCTAAAGTAGACGTTTAAAATAGGTTTATTTATAGATCTAAAATAGACCAGAAATAGACGTCTAAAATAGGTTGATTTTTAGATCTAAAATAGGTTGATATATAGACCTAAAATAGACGCCTAAATTAGGTTGATTTATAGACCCTTAGGTTGATTTATAGACCTAAAGTAGACGTTTAAAATAGATCTGAAATAGGTTGATTTATAGACCAGAAATAGACGTCTAAAATAGGTTGATTTTTAGATCTAAAATAGGTTGGTATATAGACCTAAAATAGACGCCTAAATTAGGTTGATTTATAGACCCTTAGGTTGATTTATAGACCTAAAGTAGACGTTTAAAATAGGTTTAATTATAGATCTCAAATAGACCAGAAATAGACGTCTAAAATAGGTTGATTTTTAGATCTAAAATAGGTTGATATATAGACCTAAAATAGACAATTTATAGACCAGAAATAGACGTCTAAAATAGGTTGATTTATAGACCCTTAGGTTGATTTATAGACCTAAAGTAGACGTTTAAAATAGGTTTATTTTTAGATCTAAAATAGGTTGATATATAGACCTAAAATAGACGATTTATAGACCAGAAATAGACGTCTAAAATAGGTTGATTTTTAGATCTAAAATAGGTTGATATATGGACCTAAAATAGACGCCTAAATTAGGTTGATTTATAGACCCTTAGGTTGATTTATAGGCCTAAAGTAGACGTTTAAAATAGATCTAAAATAGGTTGATTTATAGACCAGAAATAGACGTCTAAAAAAGGTTGATTTTTAAACCAAAAATAGACGTCTAAAATAGGTTGATTTTTAAACCAAAAATAGACGTCTAAAATAGGTTAATTTTTAAACCAGAAAGACTTCTAGAATAGATTGATTTTTAGATCTAAAATAGGTTGATATATAGACCTAAAATAGACACCTAAATTAGGTTGATTTATAGACCCTTAGGTTGATTTACAGACCTAAAGTAGACGTTTAAAATAGGTTTATTTATAGATCTAAAATAGGTTGATTTATACACCAGAAATAGACGTCTAGAATAGTTTGATTTTTTAGATCTAAAATAGGTTGATCTATAGACCTAAAATAGACGCCTAGATTAGGTTGATTTATAGACCCTTAGGTTGATTTATAGACCTAACGTAGACGTTTAAAATAGGTTTATTTATAGATCTAAAGTAGGTTGATTTATAGACCAGAAATAGACGTCTAAAATAGGTTGATTTTTAGATCTAAAATAGGTTGATATATAGACCTAAAATAGACACCTAAATTAGGTTGATTTATAGACCCTTAGGTTGATTTATAGACCTAAAGTAGACGTTTAAAATACGTTTAATTATAGATCTCAAATAGACCAGAAATAGACGTCTAAAATAGGTTGATTTTTAGATCTAAAATAGGTTGATATATAGACCTAAAATAGACGATTTATAGACCAGAAATAGACGTCTAAAATAGGTTGATTTATAGACCCTTAGGTTGATTTATAGACCTAAAGTAGACGTTTAAAATAGGTTTATTTTTAGATCTAAAATAGGTTGATATATAGACCTAAAATAGACGATTTATAGACCAGAAATAGACGTCTAAAATAGATTGATTTTTAGATCTAAAATAGGTTGATATATAGACCTAAAATAGACGCCTAAATTAGGTTGATTTATAGACCCTTAGGTTGATTTATAGACCTAAAGTAGACGTTTAAAATACGTTTATTTATAGATCTAAAATAGGTTGATTTATAGACCAGAAATAGACGATTTATAGACCAGAAATAGACGTCTAAAATAGGTTGATTTTTAGATCTAAAATAGGTTGATATATAGACCTAAAATAGACGCCTAAATTAGGTTGATTTATAGACCCTTAGGTTGATTTATAGGCCTAAAGTAGACGTTTAAAATAGATCTAAAATAGGTTGATTTATAGACCAGAAATAGACGTCTAAAAAAGGTTGATTTTTAAACAAAAAATAGACGTCTAAAATAGGTTGATTTTTAAACCAAAAATAGACGTCTAAAATAGGTTAATTTTTAAACCAGAAATAGACTTCTAGAATAGATTGATTTTTAGATCTAAAATAGGTTGATATATAGACCTAAAATAGACACCTAAATTAGGTTGATTTATAGACCCTTAGGTTGATTTATAGACCTAAAGTAGACGTTCAAAATAGGTTTATTTATAGATCTAAAATAGGTTGATTTATAGACCAGAAATAGACGTCTAAAATAGGTTGATTTTTTAGATCTAAAATAGGTTGATATATAGACCTAAAATAGACGCCTAGATTAGGTTGATTTATAGACCCTTAGGTTGATTTATAGACCTAACGTAGACGTTTAAAATAGGTTCATTTATAGATCTAAAATAGGTTGATTTATAGACCAGAAATAGACGTCTAAAATAGGTTGATTTTTAGATCTAAAATAGGTTGATATATAGACCTAAAATAGACGCCTAAATTAGGTTGATTTATAGACCCTTAGGTTGATTTATAGACCTAACGTAGACGTTTAAAATAGGTTTATTTATAGATCTAAAATAGACCAGAAATAGACGTCTAAAATAGGTTGATTTTTAGATCTAAATTAGGTTGATATATAGACCTAAAATAGACGCCTAAATTAGGTTGATTTATAGACCCTTAGGTTGATTTATAGACCTAAAGTAGATGTTTAAAATAGATCTAAAATAGGTTGATTTATAGACCAGAAATAGACGTCTAAAATAGGTTGATTTTTAGATCTAAAATAGGTTGATTTTTAGATCTAAAATAGGTTGATATATAGACCTAAAATAGACGCCTAAATTAGGTTGATTTATAGACCCTTAGGTTGATTTATAGACCTAAAGTAGACGTTTAAAATAGGTTTAATTATAGATCTCAAATAGACCAGAAATAGACGTCTAAAATAGGTTGATTTTTAGATCTAAAATAGCTTGATATATAGACCTAAAATAGACGATTTATAGACCAGAAATAGACGTCTAAAATAGGTTGATTTTTAGATCTAAAATAGGTTGATATATAGACCTAAAATAGACGCCTAAATTAGGTTGATTTATAGACCCTTAGGTTGATTTATAGACCTAAAGTAGACGTTTAAAATAGGTTTATTTATAGATCTAAAATAGACCAGAAATAGACGTCTATAATAGGTTGATTTTTAGATCTAAAATAGGTTGATATATAGACCTAAAATAGACGCCTAAATTAGGTTGATTTATAGACCTAAAGTAGACGTTTAAAATAGATCTAAAATAGGTTGATTTATAGACCAGAAATAGACGTCTAAAATAGGTTGATTTTTAGATCTAAAATAGGTTGATATATAGACCTAAAATAGACGCCTAAATTAGGTTGATTTATAGACCCTTAGGTTGATTTATAGACCTAAAGTAGACGTTTAAAATAGGTTTATTTATAGATCTAAAATAGACCAGAAATAGACGTCTAAAATAGGTTGATTTTTAGATCTAAAATAGGTTGATATATAGACCTAAAATAGACGCCTAAATTAGGTTGATTTATAGACCCTTAGGTTGATTTATAGACCTAAAGTAGACGTTTAAAATAGATCTGAAATAGGTTGATTTATAGACCAGAAATAGACGTCTAAAATAGGTTGATTTTTAGATCTAAAATAGGTTGGTATATAGACCTAAAATAGACGCCTAAATTAGGTTGATTTATAGACCCTTAGGTTGATTTATAGACCTAAAGTAGACGTTTAAAATAGGTTTAATTATAGATCTCAAATAGACCAGAAATAGACGTCTAAAATAGGTTGATTTTTAGATCTAAAATAGGTTGATATATAGACCTAAAATAGACAATTTATAGACCAGAAATAGACGTCTAAAATAGGTTGATTTATAGACCCTTAGGTTGATTTATAGACCTAAAGTAGACGTTTAAAATAGGTTTATTTTTAGATCTAAAATAGGTTGATATATAGACCTAAAATAGACGATTTATAGACCAGAAATAGACGTCTAAAATAGGTTGATTTTTAGATCTAAAATAGGTTGATATATAGACCTAAAATAGACGCCTAAATTAGGTTGATTTATAGACCCTTAGGTTGATTTATAGGCCTAAAGTAGACGTTTAAAATAGATCTAAAATAGGTTGATTTATAGACCAGAAATAGACGTCTAAAAAAGGTTGATTTTTAAACCAAAAATAGACGTCTAAAATAGGTTGATTTTTAAACCAAAAATAGACGTCTAAAATAGGTTAATTTTTAAACCAGAAATAGACTTCTAGAATAGATTGATTTTTAGATCTAAAATAGGTTGATATATAGACCTAAAATAGACACCTAAATTAGGTTGATTTATAGACCCTTAGGTTGATTTATAGACCTAAAGTAGACGTTCAAAATAGGTTTATTTATAGATCTAAAATAGGTTGATTTATAGACCAGAAATAGACGTCTAAAATAGGTTGATTTTTTAGATCTAAAATAGGTTGATATATAGACCTAAAATAGACGCCTAGATTAGGTTGATTTATAGACCCTTAGGTTGATTTATAGACCTAACGTAGACGTTTAAAATAGGTTCATTTATAGATCTAAAATAGGTTGATTTATAGACCAGAAATAGACGTCTAAAATAGGTTGATTTTTAGATCTAAAATAGGTTGATATATAGACCTAAAATAGACGCCTAAATTAGGTTGATTTATAGACCCTTAGGTTGATTTATAGACCTAAAGTAGACGTTTAAAATAGGTTTAATTATAGATCTCAAATAGACCAGAAATAGACGTCTAAAATAGGTTGATTTTTAGATCTAAAATAAGTTGATATATAGACCTAAAATAGACGATTTATAGACCAGAAATAGACGTCTAAAATAGGTTGATTTTTAGATCTAAAATAGGTTGATATATAGACCTAAAATAGACGCCTAAATTAGGTTGATTTATAGACCCTTAGGTTTATTTATAGACCTAAAGTAGACGTTTAAAATAGGTTTATTTATAGATCTAAAATAGGTTGATTTATAGACCAGAAATAGACGTCTAAAATAGGTTGATTTTTTAGATCTAAAATAGGTTGATATATAGACCTAAAATAGACGCCTAGATTAGGTTGATTTATAGACCCTTAGGTTGATTTATAGACCTAACGTAGACGTTTAAAATAGGTTTATTTATAGATCTATAATAGGTTGATTTATAGACCAGAAATAGACGTCTAAAATAGGTTGATTTTTAGATCTAAAATAGGTTGATATATAGACCTAAAATAGACGCCTAAATTAGGTTGATTTATAGACCCTTAGGTTGATTTATAGACCTAAAGTAGACGTTTAAAATGGGTTTATTTATAGATCTAAAATAGACCAGAAGTAGACGTCTAAAATAGGTTGATTTTTAGATCTAAAATAGGTTGATATATAGACCTAAAATAGACACCTAAATTAGGTTGATTTATAGACTCTTAGGTTGATTTATAGACCTAAAGTAGACGTTTAAAATAGGTTTATTTATAGATCTAAAATAGACCAGAAATAGACGTCTAAAATAGGTTGATTTTTTAGATCTAAAATAGGTTGATATATAGACCTAAAATAGACGATTTATAGACCAGAAATAGACGTCTAAAATAGGTTGATTTATAGACCCTTAGGTTGATTTATAGACCTAAAGTAGACGTTTAAAATAGGTTTATTTTTAGATCTAAAATAGGTTGATATATAGACCTAAAATAGACGATTTATAGACCAGAAATAGACGTCTAAAATAGGTTGATTTTTAGATCTAAAATAGGTTGATATATAGACTTAAAATAGACGCCTAAATTAGGTTGATTTATAGACCCTTAGGTTGATTTATAGGCCTAAAGTAGACGTTTAAAATAGATCTAAAATAGGTTGATTTATAGACCAGAAATAGACGTCTAAAAAAGGTTGATTTTTAAACCAAAAATAGACGTCTAAAATAGGTTGATTTTTAAACCAAAAATACATGTCTAAAATAGGTTAATTTTTAAACCAGAAATAGACTTCTAGAATAGATTGATTTTTAGATCTAAAATAGGTTGATATATAGACCTAAAATAGACGCCTAAATTAGGTTGATTTATAGACCAGAAATAGACGTCTAAAATAGGTTGATTTTTTAGATCTAAAATAGGTTGATATATAGACCTAAAATAGACGCCTAGATTAGGTTGATTTATAGACCCTTAGGTTGATTTATAGACCTAACGTAGACGTTTAAAATAGGTTTATTTAAAGATCTAAAATAGGTTGATTTATAGACCAGAAATAGACGTCTAAAATAGGTTGATTTTTAGATCTAAAATAGGTTGATAAATAGACCTAAAATAGATGCCTAAATTAGGTTGATTTATAGACCCTTAGGTTGATTTATAGACCTAAAGTAGACGTTTAAAATAGGTTTATTTATAGATCTAAAATAGACCAGAAATAGACGTCTAAAATAGGTTGATTTTTAGATCTAAAATAGGTTGATATATAGACCTAAAATAGACGCCTAAATTAGGTTGATTTATAGACCCTTAGGTTGATTTATAGACCTAAAATAGACGCCTAAATTAGGTTGATTTATAGACCCTTAGGTTGATTTATAGACCTAAAGTAGACGTTTAAAATAGGTTTATTTTTAGATCTAAAATAGGTTGATATATAGACCTAAAATAGACGATTTATAGACCAGAAATAGACGTCTAAAATAGGTTGATTTTTAGATCTAAAATAGGTTGATATATAGACTTAAAATAGACGCCTAAATTAGGTTGATTTATAGACCCTTAGGTTGATTTATAGACCTAACGTAGACGTTTAAAATAGGTTTATTTATAGATCTAAAATAGGTTGATTTATAGACCAGAAATAGACGTCTAAAATAGGTTGATTTTTAGATCTAAAATAGGTTGATATATAGACCTAAAATAGACGCCTAAATTAGGTTGATTTATAGACCCTTAGGTTGATTTATAGACCTAAAGTAGACGTTTAAAATAGGTTTAATTATAGATCTCAAATAGACCAGAAATAGACGTCTAAAATAGGTTGATTTTTAGATCTAAAATAGCTTGATATATAGACCTAAAATAGACGATTTATAAACCAGAAATAGACGTCTAAAATAGGTTGATTTTTAGATCTAAAATAGGTTGATATATAGACCTAAAATAGACGCCTAAATTAGGTTGATTTATAGACCCTTAGGTTGATTTATAGACCTAAAGTAGACGTTTAAAATAGGTTTAATTATAGATCTCAAATAGACCAGAAATAGACGTCTAAAATAGGTTGATTTTTAGATCTAAAATAGCTTGATATATAGACCTAAAATAGACGATTTATAAACCAGAAATAGACGTCTAAAATAGGTTGATTTTTAGATCTAAAATAGGTTGATATATAGACCTAAAATAGACGCCTAAATTAGGTTGATTTATAGACCCTTAGGTTGATTTATAGACCTAAAGTAGACGTTTAAAATAGGTTTATTTTTAGATCTAAAATAGGTTGATATATAGACCTAAAATAGACGATTTATAGACCAGAAATAGACGTCTAAAATAGGTTGATTTTTAGATCTAAAATAGGTTGATATATAGACCTAATATAGACGCCTAAATTAGGTTGATTTATAGACCCTTAGGTTGATTTATAGACCTAAAGTAGACGTTTAAAATAGGTTTATTTATAGATCTAAAATAGACCAGAAATAGACGTCTATAATAGGTTGATTTTTAGATCTAAAATAGGTTGATATATAGACCTAAAATAGACGCCTAAATTAGGTTGATTTATAGACCTAAAGTAGACGTTTAAAATAGATCTAAAATAGGTTGATTTATAGACCAGAAATAGACGTCTAAAATAGGTTGATTTTTAGATCTAAAATAGGTTGATATATAGACCTAAAATAGACGCCTAAATTAGGTTGATTTATAGACCCTTAGGTTGATTTATAGACCTAAAGTAGACGTTTAAAATAGATCTGAAATAGGTTGATTTATAGACCAGAAATAGACGTCTAAAATAGGTTGATTTTTAGATCTAAAATAGGTTGGTATATAGACCTAAAATAGACGCCTAAATTAGGTTGATTTATAGACCCTTAGGTTGATTTATAGACCTAAAGTAGACGTTTAAAATAGGTTTAATTATAGATCTCAAATAGACCAGAAATAGACGTCTAAAATAGGTTGATTTTTAGATCTAAAATAGGTTGATATATAGACCTAAAATAGACGATTTATAGACCAGAAATAGACGTCTAAAATAGGTTGATTTTTAGATCTAAAATAGGTTGATATATAGACCTAAAATAGACGCCTAACTTAGGTTGATTTATAGACCCTTAGGTTGATTTATAGACCTAAAGTAGACGTTTAAAACAGGTTTATTTTTAGATCTAAAATAGGTTGATATATAGACCTAAAATAGACGATTTATAGACCAGAAATAGACGTCTAAAATAGGTTGATTTTTAGATCTAAAATAGGTTGATATATAGACCTAAAATAGACGCCTAAATTAGGTTGATTTATAGACCCTTAGGTTGATTTATAGACCTAAAGTAGACGTTTAAAATAGGTTTATTTATAGATCTAACATAGACCAGAAATAGACGTCTATAATAGGTTGATTTTTAGATCTAAAATAGGTTGATATATAGACCAGCCGGGAGCAACGATCCGTGTGCGGCCCCAAAACCCCGTTCAATTACTAAGCGTTTGATCGTGACGGAAATGCCAAAGACCGAGAAGATTGTCACATTTTTTGCATAGATAATTCAGATAATTGAGTCATAATTAGAGCCGACGCATCGTTCGACGATTATGAAGATGACACGCCAGTCTATCATTTATTCAAGAGCGAGCACAACAATGTGGCCTCGGCGGAGCCGTAACACGAGATCTGGCATTTACCCGCCTTCCCCCTTTTTACACACAAGCTGCTAAGCGGCGTACTTTGACTACCGTGTGTACCGGACTTTTTCTGAAAATTGTCCGACAGCGTTGGTGCTGTTTATACTGACCAGAAAATGCCGTTTTTACAAGTAGCATAAAAGGCCTTGTAAATGTAAACAAGTCGGCCATTGCTAGCCGCGGTCTTGAGTCTGCTCTCAAACAAACAGTGTCACGTGATCGCAGATTTAAAATCAGGCAAGCCAATTCCTCGCCGAGCGCCGCGGCCGTTGTGCGGAACATTTACCGGATCCATGAGATTATGAACGGTCATTACACCGACGCCGACGCTTCTGCAACGGCCGTGATAAACACAAAGCAGGAGAGACAAGGAGACGGCTCATGAAACCTAAGAGACTTTCCAGAGAGAAAAAAAAAAATAATCAATCGGTGGAAGAAAAACAAGTCCAAAATGGCAGATATGACGAAACATTATGAAACAAGCAACAATCACCAATGTCGGTTTAAAGTACTTGTTTCTATTTTATAAGCAGTAACACGATGTTCTTTTCAAAGCGCTGTCGATCTCTATGAGCTATTGGTATTCGAGAAAATATTCCTTTAAAAAAAAAAAAAAGCTTGACATTTTAGCGCTGAACAGGAACACAGGATGGTAAAACAACATCATCTCAATGTCACGCTGCTTGTGATGAAGCTCCGAGCGTGGACTAATAATAGCAAAGGAGCAAGCGCACCAACACAGTCTGCTGTGGCCCACGTTAGGCTGCAGAACTTGATTGTGCTCCAATGTACACGTTCCTCCTCGGCGATGAAGCTTTAGCTCATGACCGTTTTCAACTGTACCTCCTCAGTCCGACGATTTTTCTTTGCGCTAACCTTGGCAGTGAACTTGTCAGTCATAGTTTGGAGTACAAATACACTGGCGTGGTGCTCGGCTACACACTGAGCCGAGTTGCTGAGGTCAATTTGCTCCCCCTTGCTCATCCACAAGCTATTGATTTTTCTCTTTGACGTCTCTGCTTTTTTTTTTTCCTCTCCTTGCCCAAAAAAAGCGTACTTTTGTGTGAAGAAACGTGGCACAGCGGTTTCCCTTCCGTGTTGTTATAGAGTAAGAAAAATAAACTAAAACGACTGGCAGTGATTAGACGTGCCCTTGTATTGTAAGTGGCGGCAAGACGGGATTCGTTTTGGCCAAAGTCTGCCTCATGATGATTATTATTCTGACGAGTGAATCGCCCTTTGAGGGCTTCGACGTTCCTAAAAATTCAACAATTATTTGCGAATATCCTGGTGGAAATGTGTGCGACAGCTTCAGTGATTGACACAAAGTTGGGTGAGCAGGACGCACTAAAGTGTCTCGAGGTGGCAAATTGAACAGGAATTCCATTTGGGTTTTAAGTGCTTCTCAGGCGAAACCCTGGGGTTTATTTTGATGAAATTCTACTCGAGAATTTTCCTAGAGGAGCTCCGATTGAAAGCAGGTCTCCTACATGATGATTTGTCAAATTAATTCAACCATCATCATCATCAAATGCGGAGGACGTGTAATAATTCAATTTCAGAATTGTGTGTGCTTTTTTTGAGTTCTGACATGATGCCAAGGATAACTGTAGCAGTGACGAATGGAAATGAGGTTGTTTTTTTTTCGTCGAGGGCTCCATCCACAATTTGATATTCATCCCCCATTCTCCGAGAGTGGAGCTTTATGGCGCAATCTAAACCTCCGTGACCCACACTTTCCCTTTGCGGCGGCAATGGCCCGCATGCTACAATTGTGTAATTTTTATCAATCACGGCGCCAGCGGATTGTCGGTGGAAACCGAGGAACTGAGAGACATGAGGATCAGGCTGGATCCGGGGAGCCCGAAATGATATTTATTGGTTTGTGGCTCATCGCTACAACTCGTCAACCTGTGGGCAAACACAGGACTTACGGAAACTCAACTGCAATCCAGATATGCAGCAGTGAATAAACAGGACAAAGCTAAAAAAAGGCACTTTACGAATGAAAATTTACACTTTATGCCTCAATACAACACATAGAATAGCAAAAATGGAGAATCACAGATTCTAAAGCTAGCTAGCTTCAGCTGGCTAGCTCTTTAATGACATAAAGGTGTCAAGGAAGTAAACTGGAGCGATACATCTCGACCGAGAATGTTAACATCTCGGAAAAGTCACACTTGACATGTTAGAAAAATTCAGTTTAGGCTCCTGCGAACGACAGGTTTTAAATTGTACGAATTAGCCCCGCCTCTACATTTGTGTATGTAATGCAGCAGTTTGCCCAATTCAATTCATAGGTGCTAATTTAAATATTATCAAAAGTTGATATGCGGCCAACGTGAAAAGCCACATAAGTGCCGTTGTCTTATCCCACCAGCATTAAATGTCAAGTTCGCACGTACTACGAATATGCCAATCTATCTCATTATCACATTTGCAAGCGAGCGATAAGCCCCAGAAGAGCGAGAAAGAACATTCCCATGTTATTTAAGCATCGGGCTGCTCAAATATTTTCTGAAGCAGCTTTGACATTTCGCCAAATCTAATTGCAACCTCAAAAAGCTCTGAATAAAACAAACGGCATTGAGGAGACGTGGCCCTGATTTATAGACCAGAAATAGACGTCCAAAATAGGTTGATTTTTAGATCTAAAATAGGTTGATATATAGACCTAAAATAGACGCCTAAATTAGGTTGATTTATAGACTCTTAGGTTGATTTATAGACCTAAAGTAGACGTTTAAAATAGGTTTAATTATAGATCTCAAATAGACCAGAAATAGACGTCTAAAATAGGTTGATTTTTAGATCTAAAATAGGTTGATATATAGACCTAAAATAGACGCCTAAATTAGGTTGATTTATAGACCCTTAGGTTGATTTATAGACCTAAAGTAGACGTTTAAAATAGGTTTATTTTTAGATCTAAAATAGGTTGATATATAGACCTAAAATAGACGATTTATAGACCAGAAATAGACGTCTAAAATAGGTTGATTTTTAGATCTAAAATAGGTTGATATATAGACCTAAAATAGACGCCTAAATTAGGTTGATTTATAGACCCTTAGGTTGATTTATAGACCTAAAGTAGACGTTTAAAATAGGTTTATTTATAGATCTAAAATAGGTTGATTTATAGACCTAAAATAGGTTGATTTATAGACCTAAAATAGTCAAAACTAAACTGTCGAGGTAGGGTCATTCAACAAAGTTTCCCAACCCTTGTTAATTTGCAAAATCTTGATCTTGGCTCAATTTACTAGACGTCTAAATTAAAACCATTAAATATGATCATATTTTGCAATTTTGAAGTCTGAACAAGCCGTAAGTTGTATAAATAATGCACAGAAGTTGTTTGGGTTTAACAAGCATACTGATCCGTACATGTGAATTGGTTATTCCTGTACCACTGATAAAGATAAAAATAAGTTGATTTTCAGACCAAAAATAGACGTTTAGAAAAGGTTGATTTTTAAACCCAAAATTGACTAAACAAGGTTGATTTTTAAACCAAACATAGATGTATTAAATAGGTTGAATTTTAAACCAAAAATAGACGTCTAAAAAAGGTTGATTTTTAAACAAAAAATAGACGTCTAAAATAGGTTGATTATTAAACTAAAAATAGATGTCTAAAATACGTTGATTTTAAAACCAAAAATAGACGTCTAAAAAAGGTTGATTTTTAAACCAAAAATAGACGTCTAAAATAGGTTGATTTTTAGACCAAAAATAGACGTCTAAAAAAGGTTGATTTTTAAACCAAAAATAGACGTCTAAAATAGGTTAATTTTTAAACCAGAAATAGACGTCTAAAATAGGTTGATTTTTAGATCTAAAATAGGTTGATATATAGACCTAAAATAGACGCCTAAATTAGGTTGATTTATAGACCCTTAGGTTGATTTATAGACCTAAAGTAGACGTTTAAAATAGGTTTATTTATAGATCTCAAATAGACCAGAAATAGACGTCTAAAATAGGTTAATTTTTAGATCTAAAATAGGTTGATATATAGACCTAAAATAGACGATTTATAGACCAGAAATAGAGGTCTAAAATAGGTTGATTTTTAGATCTAAAATAGGTTGATATATAGACCTAAAATAGACGCCTAAATTAGGTTGATTTATAGACCCTTAGGTTGATTTATAGACCTAAAGTAGACGTTTAAAATAGGTTTATTTATAGATCTAAAATAGACCAGAAATAGACGTCTATAATAGGTTGATTTTTAGATCTAAAATAGGTTGATATATAGACCTAAAATAGACGCCTAAATTAGGTTGATTTATAGACCTAAAGTAGACGTTTAAAATAGATCTAAAATAGGTTGATTTATAGACCAGAAATAGACGTCTAAAATAGGTTGATTTTTAGATCTAATATAGGTTGATATATAGACCTAAAATAGACGCCTAAATTGGGTTGATTTATAGACCCTTAGGTTGATTTATAGACCTAAAGTAGACGTTTAAAATAGGTTTATTTATAGATCTAAAATAGACCAGAAATAGACGTCTAAAATAGGTTGATTTTTAGATCTAAAATAGGTTGATATATAGACCTAAAATAGACGCCTAAATTAGGTTGATTTATAGACCCTTAGGTTGATTTATAGACCTAAAGTAGACGTTTAAAATAGATCTGAAATAGGTTGATTTATAGACCAGAAATAGACGTCTAAAATAGGTTGATTTTTAGATCTAAAATAGGTTGGTATATAGACCTAAATAGACGCCTAAATTAGGTTGATTTATAGACCCTTAGGTTGATTTATAGACCTAAAGTAGACGTTTAAAATAGGTTTAATTATAGATCTCAAATAGACCAGAAATAGACGTCTAAAATAGGTTGATTTTTAGATCTAAAATAGGTTGATATATAGACCTAAAATAGACAATTTATAGACCAGAAATAGACGTCTAAAATAGGTTGATTTATAGACCCTTAGGTTGATTTATAGACCTAAAGTAGACGTTTAAAATAGGTTTATTTTTAGATCTAAAATAGGTTGATATATAGACCTAAAATAGACGATTTATAGACCAGAAATAGACGTCTAAAATAGGTTGATTTTTAGATCTAAAATAGGTTGATATATAGACCTAAAATAGACGCCTAAATTAGGTTGATTTATAGACCCTTAGGTTGATTTATAGGCCTAAAGTAGACGTTTAAAATAGATCTAAAATAGGTTGATTTATAGACCAGAAATAGACGTCTAAAAAAGGTTGATTTTTAAACCAAAAATAGACGTCTAAAATAGGTTGATTTTTAAACCAAAAATAGACGTCTAAAATAGGTTAATTTTTAAACCAGAAATAGACTTCTAGAATAGATTGATTTTTAGATCTAAAATAGGTTGATATATAGACCTAAAATAGACACCTAAATTAGGTTGATTTTTAGACCCTTAGGTTGATTTATAGACCTAAAGTAGACGTTCAAAATAGGTTTATTTATAGATCTAAAATAGGTTGATTTATAGACCAGAAATAGACGTCTAAAATAGGTTGATTTTTTAGATCTAAAATAGGTTGATATATAGACCTAAAATAGACGCCTAGATTAGGTTGATTTATAGACCCTTAGGTTGATTTATAGACCTAACGTAGACGTTTAAAATAGGTTCATTTATAGATCTAAAATAGGTTGATTTTTAGACCAGAAATAGACGTCTAAAATAGGTTGATTTTTAGATCTAAAATAGGTTGATATATAGACCTAAAATAGACGCCTAAATTAGGTTGATTTATAGACCCTTAGGTTGATTTATAGACCTAAAGTAGACGTTTAAAATAGGTTTAATTATAGATCTCAAATAGACCAGAAATAGACGTCTAAAATAGGTTGATTTTTAGATCTAAAATAGGTTGATATATAGACCTAAAATAGACGATTTATAGACCAGAAATAGACGTCTAAAATAGGTTGATTTTTAGATCTAAAATAGGTTGATATATAGACCTAAAATAGACGCCTAAATTAGGTTGATTTATAGACCCTTAGGTTTATTTATAGACCTAAAGTAGACGTTTAAAATAGGTTTATTTATAGATCTAAAATAGGTTGATTTATAGACCAGAAATAGACGTCTAAAATAGGTTGATTTTTTAGATCTAAAATAGGTTGATATATAGACCTAAAATAGACGCCTAGATTAGGTTGATTTATAGACCCTTAGGTTGATTTATAGACCTAACGTAGACGTTTAAAATAGGTTTATTTATAGATCTATAATAGGTTGATTTATAGACCAGAAATAGACGTCTAAAATAGGTTGATTTTTAGATCTAAAATAGGTTGATATATAGACCTAAAATAGACGCCTAAATTAGGTTGATTTATAGACCCTTAGGTTGATTTATAGACCTAAAGTAGACGTTTAAAATGGGTTTATTTATAGATCTAAAATAGACCAGAAGTAGACGTCTAAAATAGGTTGATTTTTAGATCTAAAATAGGTTGATATATAGACCTAAAATAGACACCTAAATTAGGTTGATTTATAGACTCTTAGGTTGATTTATAGACCTAAAGTAGACGTTTAAAATAGGTTTATTTATAGATCTAAAATAGACCAGAAATAGACGTCTAAAATAGGTTGATTTTTTAGATCTAAAATAGGTTGATATATAGACCTAAAATAGACGATTTATAGACCAGAAATAGACGTCTAAAATAGGTTGATTTATAGACCCTTAGGTTGATTTATAGACCTAAAGTAGACGTTTAAAATAGGTTTATTTTTAGATCTAAAATAGGTTGATATATAGACCTAAAATAGAAGATTTATAGACCAGAAATAGACGTCTAAAATAGGTTGATTTTTAGATCTAAAATAGGTTGATATATAGACTTAAAATAGACGCCTAAATTAGGTTGATTTATAGACCCTTAGGTTGATTTATAGGCCTAAAGTAGACGTTTAAAATAGATCTAAAATAGGTTGATTTATAGACCAGAAATAGACGTCTAAAAAAGGTTGATTTTTAAACCAAAAATAGACGTCTAAAATAGGTTGATTTTTAAACCAAAAATAGATGTCTAAAATAGGTTAATTTTTAAACCAGAAATAGACTTCTAGAATAGATTGATTTTTAGATCTAAATTAGGTTGATATATAGACCTAAAATAGACACCTAAATTAGGTTGATTTATAGACCCTTAGGTTGATTTATAGACCTAAAGTAGACGTTAAAAATAGGTTTATTTATAGATCTAAAATAGGTTGATTTATAGACCAGAAATAGACGTCTAAAATAGGTTGATTTTTTAGATCTAAAATAGGTTGATATATAGACCTAAAATAGACGCCTAGATTAGGTTGATTTATAGACCCTTAGGTTTATTTATAGACCTAACGTAGACGTTTAAAATAGGTTTATTTAAAGATCTAAAATAGGTTGATTTATAGACCAGAAATAGACGTCTAAAATAGGTTGATTTTTAGATCTAAAATAGGTTGATAAATAGACCTAAAATAGATGCCTAAATTAGGTTGATTTATAGACCCTTAGGTTGATTTATAGACCTAAAGTAGACGTTTAAAATAGGTTTATTTATAGATCTAAAATAGACCAGAAATAGACGTCTAAAATAGGTTGATTTTTAGATCTAAAATAGGTTGATATATAGACCTAAAATAGACGCCTAAATTAGGTTGATTTATAGACCCTTAGGTTGATTTATAGACCTAAAGTAGACGTTTAAAATAGATCTAAAATAGGTTGATTTATAGACCAGAAATAGACGTCTAAAATAGGTTGATTTTTAGATCTAAAATAGGTTGATATATAGACCTAAAATAGACGCCTAAATTAGGTTGATTTATAGACCCTTAGGTTGATTTATAGACCTAAAGTAGACGTTTAAAATAGGTTTAATTATAGATCTAAAATAGACCAGAAATAGACGTCTAAAATAGGTTGATTTTTAGATCTAAAATAGGTTGATATATAGACCTAAAATAGACGATTTATAGACCAGAAATAGACGTCTAAAATAGGTTGATTTTTAGATCTAAAATAGGTTGATATATAGACCTAAAATAGACTCCTAAATTAGGTTGATTTATAGACCCTTAGGTTGATTTATAGACCTAAAGTAGACGTTTAAAATAGGTTTAATTATAGATCTCAAATAGACCAGAAATAGACGTCTAAAATAGGTTGATTTTTAGATCTAAAATAGGTTGATATATAGACCTAAAATAGACAATTTATAGACCAGAAATAGACGTCTAAAATAGGTTGATTTATAGACCCTTAGGTTGATTTATAGACCTAAAGTAGACGTTTAAAATAGGTTTATTTTTAGATCTAAAATAGGTTGATATATAGACCTAAAATAGACGATTTATAGACCAGAAATAGACGTCTAAAATAGGTTGATTTTTAGATCTAAAATAGGTTGATATATAGACCTAAAATAGACGCCTAAATTAGGTTGATTTATAGACCCTTAGGTTGATTTATAGGCCTAAAGTAGACGTTTAAAATAGATCTAAAATAGGTTGATTTATAGACCAGAAATAGACGTCTAAAAAAGGTTGATTTTTAAACCAAAAATAGACGTCTAAAATAGGTTGATTTTTAAACCAAAAATAGACGTCTAAAATAGGTTAATTTTTAAACCAGAAATAGACTTCTAGAATAGATTGATTTTTAGATCTAAAATAGGTTGATATATAGACCTAAAATAGACACCTAAATTAGGTTGATTTATAGACCCTTAGGTTGATTTATAGACCTAAAGTAGACGTTCAAAATAGGTTTATTTATAGATCTAAAATAGGTTGATTTATAGACCAGAAATAGACGTCTAAAATAGGTTGATTTTTTAGATCTAAAATAGGTTGATATATAGACCTAAAATAGACGCCTAGATTAGGTTGATTTATAGACCCTTAGGTTGATTTATAGACCTAACGTAGACGTTTAAAATAGGTTCATTTATAGATCTAAAATAGGTTGATTTTTAGACCAGAAATAGACGTCTAAAATAGGTTGATTTTTAGATCTAAAATAGGTTGATATATAGACCTAAAATAGACGCCTAAATTAGGTTGATTTATAGACCCTTAGGTTGATTTATAGACCTAAAGTAGACGTTTAAAATAGGTTTAATTATAGATCTCAAATAGACCAGAAATAGACGTCTAAAATAGGTTGATTTTTAGATCTAAAATAGGTTGATATATAGACCTAAAATAGACGATTTATAGACCAGAAATAGACGTCTAAAATAGGTTGATTTTTAGATCTAAAATAGGTTGATATATAGACCTAAAATAGACGCCTAAATTAGGTTGATTTATAGACCCTTAGGTTTATTTATAGACCTAAAGTAGACGTTTAAAATAGGTTTATTTATAGATCTAAAATAGGTTGATTTATAGACCAGAAATAGACGTCTAAAATAGGTTGATTATTTAGATCTAAAATAGGTTGATATATAGACCTAAAATAGACGCCTAGATTAGGTTGATTTATAGACCCTTAGGTTGATTTATAGACCTAACGTAGACGTTTAAAATAGGTTTATTTATAGATCTATAATAGGTTGATTTATAGACCAGAAATAGACGTCTAAAATAGGTTGATTTTTAGATCTAAAATAGGTTGATATATAGACCTAAAATAGACGCCTAAATTAGGTTGATTTATAGACCCTTAGGTTGATTTATAGACCTAAAGTAGACGTTTAAAATGGGTTTATTTATAGATCTAAAATAGACCAGAAGTAGACGTCTAAAATAGGTTGATTTTTAGATCTAAAATAGGTTGATATATAGACCTAAAATAGACACCTAAATTAGGTTGATTTATAGACTCTTAGGTTGATTTATAGACCTAAAGTAGACGTTTAAAATAGGTTTATTTATAGATCTAAAATAGACCAGAAATAGACGTCTAAAATAGGTTGATTTTTTAGATCTAAAATAGGTTGATATATAGACCTAAAATAGACGATTTATAGACCAGAAATAGACGTCTAAAATAGGTTGATTTATAGACCCTTAGGTTGATTTATAGACCTAAAGTAGACGTTTAAAATAGGTTTATTTTTAGATCTAAAATAGGTTGATATATAGACCTAAAATAGAAGATTTATAGACCAGAAATAGACGTCTAAAATAGGTTGATTTTTAGATCTAAAATAGGTTGATATATAGACTTAAAATAGACGCCTAAATTAGGTTGATTTATAGACCCTTAGGTTGATTTATAGGCCTAAAGTAGACGTTTAAAATAGATCTAAAATAGGTTGATTTATAGACCAGAAATAGACGTCTAAAAAAGGTTGATTTTTAAACCAAAAATAGACGTCTAAAATAGGTTGATTTTTAAACCAAAAATAGATGTCTAAAATAGGTTAATTTTTAAACCAGAAATAGACTTCTAGAATAGATTGATTTTTAGATCTAAAATAGGTTGATATATAGACCTAAAATAGACACCTAAATTAGGTTGATTTATAGACCCTTAGGTTGATTTATAGACCTAAAGTAGACGTTAAAAATAGGTTTATTTATAGATCTAAAATAGGTTGATTTATAGACCAGAAATAGACGTCTAAAATAGGTTGATTTTTTAGATCTAAAATAGGTTGATATATAGACCTAAAATAGACGCCTAGATTAGGTTGATTTATAGACCCTTAGGTTTATTTATAGACCTAACGTAGACGTTTAAAATAGGTTTATTTAAAGATCTAAAATAGGTTGATTTATAGACCAGAAATAGACGTCTAAAATAGGTTGATTTTTAGATCTAAAATAGGTTGATAAATAGACCTAAAATAGATGCCTAAATTAGGTTGATTTATAGACCCTTAGGTTGATTTATAGACCTAAAGTAGACGTTTAAAATAGGTTTATTTATAGATCTAAAATAGACCAGAAATAGACGTCTAAAATAGGTTGATTTTTAGATCTAAAATAGGTTGATATATAGACCTAAAATAGACGCCTAAATTAGGTTGATTTATAGACCCTTAGGTTGATTTATAGACCTAAAGTAGACGTTTAAAATAGATCTAAAATAGGTTGATTTATAGACCAGAAATAGACGTCTAAAATAGGATGATTTTTAGATCTAAAATAGGTTGATATATAGACCTAAAATAGACGCCTAAATTAGGTTGATTTATAGACCCTTAGGTTGATTTATAGACCTAAAGTAGACGTTAAAAATAGGTTTATTTATAGATCTAAAATAGGTTGATTTATAGACCAGAAATAGACGTCTAAAATAGGTTGATTTTTTAGATCTAAAATAGGTTGATATATAGACCTAAAATAGACGCCTAGATTAGGTTGATTTATAGACCCTTAGGTTGATTTATAGACCTAACGTAGACGTTTAAAATAGGTTTATTTAAAGATCTAAAATAGGTTGATTTATAGACCAGAAATAGACGTCTAAAATAGGTTGATTTTTAGATCTAAAATAGGTTGATAAATAGACCTAAAATAGATGCCTAAATTAGGTTGATTTATAGACCCTTAGGTTGATTTATAGACCTAAAGTAGACGTTTAAAATAGGTTTATTTATAGATCTAAAATAGACCAGAAATAGACGTCTAAAATAGGTTGATTTTTAGATCTAAAATAGGTTGATATATAGACCTAAAATAGACGCCTAAATTAGGTTGATTTATAGACCCTTAGGTTGATTTATAGACCTAAAGTAGACGTTTAAAATAGATCTAAAATAGGTTGATTTATAGACCAGAAATAGACGTCTAAAATAGGTTAATTTTTAGATCTAAAATAGGTTGATATATAGACCTAAAATAGACGCCTAAATTAGGTTGATTTATAGACCCTTAGGTTGATTTATAGACCTAAAGTAGACGTTTAAAATAGGTTTAATTATAGATCTAAAATAGACCAGAAATAGACGTCTAAAATAGGTTGATTTTTAGATCTAAAATAGGTTGATATATAGACCTAAAATAGACGATTTATAGACCAGAAATAGACGTCTAAAATAGGTTGATTTTTAGATCTAAAATAGGTTGATATATAGACCTAAAATAGACTCCTAAATTAGGTTGATTTATAGACCCTTAGGTTGATTTATAGACCTAAAGTAGACGTTTAAAATAGATCTAAAATAGGTTGATTTATAGACCAGAAATAGACGTCTAAAATAGATTGATTTTTAGATCTAAAATAGGTTGATATATAGACCTAAAATAGACACCTAAATTAGGTTGATTTATAGACTCTTAGGTTGATTTATAGACCTAAAGTAGACGTTTAAAATAGGTTTATTTATAGATCTAAAATAGGTTGATTTATAGACCAGAAATAGACGTCTAAAATAGGTTGATTTTTTAGATCTAAAATAGGTTGATATATAGACCTAAAATAGACGATTTATAGACCAGAAATAGACGTCTAAAATAGGTTGATTTTTTAGACTCTTAGGTTGATTTATAGACCTAAAGTAGACGTTTAAAATAGGTTTATTTATAGATCTAAAATAGGTTGATTTATAGACCAGAAATAGACGTCTAAAATACGTTGATTTTTTAGACTCTTAGGTTGATTTATAGACCTAAAGTAGACGTTTAAAATAGGTTTATTTATAGATCTAAAGTAGGTTGATTTATAGACCAGAAATAGACGTCTAAAATAGGTTGATTTTTTAGATCTAAAATAGGTTGATATATAGACCTAAAATAGACGCCTAGATTAGGTTGATTTATAGACCCTTAGGTTGATTTATAGACCTAACGTAGACGTTTAAAATAGGTTTATTTATAGATCTAAAATAGACCAGATATAGACGTCTAAAATAGGTTGATTTTTAGATCTAAAATAGGTTGATATATAGACCTAAAATAGACGCCTAAATTAGGTTGATTTAGAGACCCTTAGGTTGATTTATAGACCTTAAGTAGACGTTTAAAATAGATCTAAAATAGGTTGATTTATAGACCAGAAATAGACGTCCAAAATAGGTTGATTTTTAGATCTAAAATAGGTTGATATATAGACCTAAAATAGACGCCTAAATTAGGTTGATTTATAGACTCTTAGGTTGATTTATAGACCTAAAGTAGACGTTTAAAATAGGTTTAATTATAGATCTCAAATAGACCAGAAATAGACGTCTAAAATAGGTTGATATATAGACCTAAAATAAACGATTTATAGACCAGAAATAGACGTCTAAAATAGGTTGATTTTTAGATCTAAAATAGGTTGATATATAGACCTAAAATAGACGCCTAAATTAGGTTGATTTATAGACCCTTAGGTTGATTTATAGACCTAAAGTAGACGTTTAAAATAGGTTTATTTTTAGATCTAAAATAGGTTGATATATAGACCTAAAATAGACGATTTATAGACCAGAAATAGACGTCTAAAATAGGTTGATTTTTAGATCTAAATTAGGTTGATATATAGACCTAAAATAGACGCCTAAATTAGGTTGATTTATAGACCCTTAGGTTGATTTATAGACCTACAGTAGACGTTTAAAATAGATCTAAAATAGGTTGATTTATAGACCAGAAATAGACGTCTAAAATAGGTTGATTTTTAGATCTAAAATAGGTTGATATATAGACCTAAAATAGACACCTAAATTAGGTTGATTTATAGACTCTTAGGTTGATTTATAGACCTAAAGTAGACGTTTAAAATAGGTTTATTTATAGATCTAAAATAGGTTGATTTATAGACCAGAAATAGACGTCTAGAATAGTTTGATTTTTTAGATCTAAAATAGGTTGATATATAGACCTAAAATAGACGCCTAGATTAGGTTGATTTATAGACCCTTAGGTTGATTTATAGACCTAACGTAGACGTTTAAAATAGGTTTATTTATAGATCTAAAATAGGTTGATTTATAGACCAGAAATAGACGTCTAAAATAGGTTGATTTTTCGATCTAAAATAGGTTGATATATAGACTTAAAATAGACGCCTAAATTAGGTTGATTTATAGACTCTTAGGTTGATTTATAGACCTAAAGTAGACGTTTAAAATAGGTTTAATTATAGATCTCAAATAGACCAGAAATAGACGTCTAAAATAGGTTGATTTTTAGATCTAAAATAGGTTGATATATAGACCTAAAATAAACGATTTATAGACCAGAAATAGACGTCTAAAATAGGTTGATTTTTAGATCTAAAATAGGTTGATATATAGATCTAAAATAGACGCCTAAATTAGGTTGATTTATAGACCCTTAGGTCGATTTATAGACCTAAAGTAGACGTTTAAAATAGGTTTATTTTTAGATCTAAAATAGGTTGATATATAGACCTAAAATAGACGATTTATAGACCAGAAATAGACGTCTAAAATAGGTTGATTTTTAGATCTAAAATAGGTTGATATATAGACCTAAAATAGACGCCTAAATTAGGTTGATTTATAGACCCTTAGGTTGATTTATAGACCTAAAGTAGACGTTTAAAATAGGTTTATTTATAGATCTAAAATAGGTTGATTTATAGACCTAAAATAGGTTGATTTATAGACCTAAAATAGTCAAAACTAAACTGTCGAGGTAGGGTCATTCAACAAAGTTTCCCAACCCTTGTTAATTTGCAAAATCTTGATCTTGGCTCAATTTACTAGACGTCTAAATTAAAAACATTAAATATGATCATATTTTGGATTTTTGAAGTCTGAACAAGCCGTAAGTTGTATAAATAATGCACAGAAGTTGTTTGGGTTTAACAAGCATACTGATCCGTACATGTGAATTGGTTATTCCTGTACCACTGATAAAGATAAAAATAAGTTGATTTTCAGACCAAAAATAGACGTTTAGAAAAGGTTGATTTTTAAACCCAAAATTGACTAAACAAGGTTGATTTTTAAACCAAACATAGATTTATTAAATAGGTTGAATTTTAAACCAAAAATAGACGTCTAATAAATGTTGATTTTTAAACAAAAAATAGACGTCTAAAATAGGTTGATTTTTAAACTAAAAATAGACGTCTAAAATACGTTGATTTTTAAACCAAAAATAGACGTCTAAAAAAGGTTGATTTTTAAACCAAAAATAGACGTCTAAAATAGGTTGATTTTTAGACCAAAAATAGACGTCTAAAAAAGGTTGATTTTTAAACCAAAAATAGACGTCTAAAATAGGTTAATTTTTAAACCAGAAATAGACGTCTAAAATAGGTTGATTTTTAGATCTAAAATAGGTTGATATATAGACCTAAAATAGACACCTAAATTAGGTTGATTTATAGACCCTTAGGTTGATTTATAGACCTAAAGTAGACGTTTAAAATAGGTTTATTTATAGATCTAAAATAGGTTGATTTATAGACCAGAAATAGACGTCTAAAATAGGTTGATTTTTTAGATCTAAAATAGGTTGATATATAGACCTAAAATAGACGCCTAGATTAGGTTGATTTATAGACCCTTAGGTTGATTTATAGACCTAACGTAGACGTTTAAATTAGGTTTATTTATAGATCTAAAATAGGTTGATTTATAGACCAGAAATAGACGTCTAAAATAGGTTGATTTTTAGATCTAAAATAGGTTGATATATAGACCTAAAATAGACGCCTAAATTAGGTTGATTTATAGACCCTTAGGTTGATTTATAGACCTAAAGTAGACGTTTAAAATGGGTTTATTTATAGATCTAAAATAGACCAGAAATAGACGTCTAAAATAGGTTGATTTTTAGATCTAAAATAGGTTGATATATAGACCTAAAATAGACGCCTAAATAAGGTTGATTTATAGACCCTTAGGTTGATTTATAGACCTAAAGTAGACGTTTAAAATAGATCTAAAATAGGTTGATTTATAGACCAGAAATAGACGTCTAAAATAGGTTGATTTTTTAGATCTAAAATAGGTTGATATATAGACCTAAAATAGACGCCTAGATTAGGTTGATTTATAGACCCTTAGGTTGATTTATAGACCTAACGTAGACGTTTAAAATAGGTTTATTTATAGATCTAAAATAGGTTGATTTATAGACCAGAAATAGACGTCTAAAATAGGTTGATTTTTAGATCTAAAATAGGTTGATATATAGACCTAAAATAGACGCCTAAATTAGGTTGATTTATAGACCCTTAGGTTGATTTATAGACCTAAAGTAGACGTTTAAAATAGGTTTATTTATAGATCTAAAATAGACCAGAAATAGACGTCTAAAATAGGTTGATTTTTAGATCTAAATTAGGTTGATATATAGACCTAAAATAGACGCCTAAATTAGGTTGATTTATAGACCCTTAGGTTGATTTATAGACCTAAAGTAGATGTTTAAAATAGATCTAAAATAGGTTGATTTATAGACCAGAAATAGACGTCTAAAATAGGTTGATTTTTAGATCTAAAATAGGTTGATATATAGACCTAAAATAGACGCCTAAATTAGGTTGATTTATAGACCCTTAGGTTGATTTATAGACCTAAAGTAGACGTTTAAAATAGGTTTAATTATAGATCTCAAATAGACCAGAAATAGACGTCTAAAATAGGTTGATTTTTAGATCTAAAATAGCTTGATATATAGACCTAAAATAGACGATTTATAAACCAGAAATAGACGTCTAAAATAGGTTGATTTTTATATCTAAAATAGGTTGATATATAGACCTAAAATAGACGCCTAAATTAGGTTGATTAATAGACCTAAAGTAGACGTTTAAAATAGGTTTATTTTTAGATCTAAAATAGGTTGATATATAGACCTAAAATAGACGATTTATAGACCAGAAATAGACGTCTAAAATAGGTTGATTTTTAGATCTAAAATAGGTTGATATATAGACCTAAAATAGACGCCTAAATTAGGTTGATTTATAGACCCTTAGGTTGATTTATAGACCTAAAGTAGACGTTTAAAATAGGTTTATTTATAGATCTAAAATAGACCAGAAATAGACGTCTATAATAGGTTGATTTTTAGATCTAAAATAGGTTGATATATAGACCTAAAATAGACGCCTAAATTAGGTTGATTTATAGACCTAAAGTAGACGTTTAAAATAGATCTAAAATAGGTTGATTTATAGACCAGAAATAGACGTCTAAAATAGGTTGATTTTTAGATCTAAAATAGGTTGATATATAGACCTAAAATAGACGCCTAAATTAGGTTGATTTATAGACCCTTAGGTTGATTTATAGACCTAAAGTAGACGTTTAAAATAGGTTTATTTATAGATCTAAAATAGACCAGAAATAGACGTCTAAAATAGGTTGATTTTTAGATCTAAAATAGGTTGATATATAGACCTAAAATAGACGCCTAAATTAGGTTGATTTATAGACCCTTAGGTTGATTTATAGACCTAAAGTAGACGTTTAAAATAGATCTGAAATAGGTTGATTTATAGACCAGAAATAGACGTCTAAAATAGGTTGATTTTTAGATCTAAAATAGGTTGGTATATAGACCTAAAATAGACGCCTAAATTAGGTTGATTTATAGACCCTTAGGTTGATTTATAGACCTAAAGTAGACGTTTAAAATAGGTTTAATTATAGATCTCAAATAGACCAGAAATAGACGTCTAAAATAGGTTGATTTTTAGATCTAAAATAGGTTGATATATAGACCTAAAATAGACAATTTACAGACCAGAAATAGACGTCTAAAATAGGTTGATTTATAGACCCTTAGGTTGATTTATAGACCTAAAGTAGACGTTTAAAATAGGTTTATTTTTAGATCTAAAATAGGTTGATATATAGACCTAAAATAGACGATTTATAGACCAGAAATAGACGTCTAAAATAGGTTGATTTTTAGATCTAAAATAGGTTGATATATAGACCTAAAATAGACGCCTAAATTAGGTTGATTTATAGACCCTTAGGTTGATTTATAGGCCTAAAGTAGACGTTTAAAATAGATCTAAAATAGGTTGATTTATAGACCAGAAATAGACGTCTAAAAAAGGTTGATTTTTAAACCAAAAATAGACGTCTAAAATAGGTTGATTTTTAAACCAAAAATAGACGTCTAAAATAGGTTAATTTTTAAACCAGAAATAGACTCCTAGAATAGATTGATTTTTAGATCTAAAATAGGTTGATATATAGACCTAAAATAGACACCTAAATTAGGTTGATTTATAGACCCTTAGGTTGATTTATAGACCTTAAGTAGACGTTCAAAATAGGTTTATTTATAGATCTAAAATAGGTTGATTTATAGACCAGAAATAGACGTCTAAAATAGGTTGATTTTTAGATCTAAAATAGGTTGATATATAGACCTAAAATAGACGCCTAAATTAGGTTGATTTATAGACCCTTAGGTTGATTTATAGACCTAAAGTAGACGTTTAAAATAGGTTTAATTATAGATCTCAAATAGACCAGAAATAGACGTCTAAAATAGGTTGATTTTTAGATCTAAAATAGGTTGATATATAGACCTAAAATAGACGATTTATAGACCAGAAGTAGACGTCTAAAATAGGTTGATTTTTAGATCTAAAATAGGTTGATATATAGACCTAAAATAGACGCCTAAATTAGGTTGATTTATAGACCCTTAGGTTGATTTATAGACCTAAAGTAGACGTTTAAAATAGGTTTATTTATAGATCTAAAATAGGTTGATTTATAGACCAGAAATAGACGTCTAAAATAGGTTGATTTTTTTAAATCTAAAATAGGTTGATATATAGACCTAAAATAGACGCCTAGATTAGGTTGATTTATAGACCCTTAGGTTGATTTATAGACCTAACGTAGACGTTTAAAATAGGTTTATTTATAGATCTATAATAGGTTGATTTATAGACCAGAAATAGACGTCTAAAATAGGTTGATTTTTAGATCTAAAATAGGTTGATATATAGACCTAAAATAGACGCCTAAATTAGGTTGATTCATAGACCCTTAGGTTGATTTATAGACCTAAAGTAGACGTTTAAAATGGGTTTATTTATAGATCTAAAATAGACCAGAAGTAGACGTCTAAAATAGGTTGATTTTTAGATCTAAAATAGGTTGATATATAGACCTAAAATAGACACCTAAATTAGGTTGATTTATAGACTCTTAGGTTGATTTATAGACCTAAAGTAGACGTTTAAAATAGGTTTATTTATAGATCTAAAATAGACCAGAACTAGACGTCTAAAATAGGTTGATTTTTTAGATCTAAAATAGGTTGATATATAGACCTAAAATAGACGATTTATAGACCAGAAATAGACGTCTAAAATAGGTTGATTTATAGACCCTTAGGTTGATTTATAGACCTAAAGTAGACGTTTAAAATAGGTTTATTTTTAGATCTAAAATAGGTTGATATATAGACCTAAAATAGACGATTTATAGACCAGAAATAGACGTCTAAAATAGGTTGATTTTTAGATCTAAAATAGGTTGATATATAGACCTAAAATAGACGCCTAAATTAGGTTGATTTATAGACCCTTAGGTTGATTTATAGGCCTAAAGTAGACGTTTAAAATAGATCTAAAATAGGTTGATTTATAGACCAGAAATAGACGTCTAAAAAAGGTTGATTTTTAAACCAAAAATAGACGTCTAAAATAGGTTGATTTTTAAACCAAAAATAGACGTCTAAAATAGGTTAATTTTTAAACCAGAAATAGACTTCTAGAATAGATTGATTTTTAGATCTAAAATAGGTTGATATATAGACCTAAAATAGACACCTAAATTAGGTTTATTTATAGACCCTTAGGTTGATTTATAGACCTAAAGTAGACGTTAAAAATAGGTTTTTTTATAGATCTAAAATAGGTTGATTTATAGACCAGAAATAGACGTCTAAAATAGGTTGATTTTTTAGATCTAAAATAGGTTGATATATAGACCTAAAATAGACGCCTAGATAAGGTTGATTTATAGACCCTTAGGTTGATTTATAGACCTAACGTAGATGTTTAAAATAGGTTCATTTATAGATCTAAAATAGGTTGATTTATAGACCAGAAATAGACGTCTAAAATAGGTTGATTTTTAGATCTAAAATAGGTTGATAAATAGACCTAAAATAGACGCCTAAATTAGGTTGATTTATAGACCCTTAGGTTGATTTATAGACCTAAAGTAGACGTTTAAAATAGGTTTAATTATAGATCTCAAATAGACCAGAAATAGACGTCTAAAATAGGTTGATTTTTAGATCTAAAATAGGTTGATATATAGACCTAAAATAGACGATTTATAGACCAGAAATAGACGTCTAAAATAGGTTGATTTTTAGATCTAAAATAGGTTGATATATAGAACTAAAATAGACGCCTAAATTAGGTTCATTTATAGACCCTTAGGTTGATTTATAGACCTAAAGTAGACGTTTAAAATAGGTTTATTTATAGATCTAAAATAGGTTGATTTATAGACCAGAAATAGACGTCTAAAATAGGTTGATTTTTTAGATCTAAAATAGGTTGATATATAGACCTAAAATAGACATCTAAATTAGGTTGATTTATAGACTCTTAGGTTGATTTATAGACCTAAAGTAGACGTTTAAAATAGGTTTATTTATAGATCTAAAATAGACCAGAAATAGACGTCTAAAATAGGTTGATTTTTTAGATCTAAAATAGGTTGATATATAGACCTAAAATAGACATCTAAATTAGGTTGATTTATAGACTCTTAGGTTGATTTATAGACCTAAAGTAGACGTTTAAAATTGGTTTATTTATAGATCTAAAATAGACCAGAAATAGACGTCTAAAATAGGTTGATTTTTTAGATCTAAAATAGGTTGATATATAGACCTAAAATAGACGATTTATAGACCAGAAATAGACGTCTAAAATAGGTTGATTTATAGACCCTTAGGTTGATTTATAGACCTAAAGTAGACGTTTAAAATAGGTTTATTTTTAGATCTAAAATAGGTTGATATATAGACCTAAAATAGACGATTTATAGACCAGAAATAGACGTCTAAAATAGGTTGATTTTTAGATCTAAAATAGGTTGATATATAGACCTAAAATAGACGCCTAAATTAGGTTGATTTATAGACCCTTAGGTTGATTTATAGGCCTAAAGTAGACGTTTAAAATAGATCTAAAATAGGTTGATTTATAGACAAGAAATAGACGTCTAAAAAAGGTTGATTTTTAAACCAAAAATAGACGTCTAAAATAGGTTAATTTTTAAACCAGAAATAGACTTCTAGAATAGATTGATTTTTAGATCTAAAATAGGTTGATATATAGACCTAAAATAGACACCTAAATTAGGTTGATTTATAGACCCTTAGGTTGATTTATAGACCTAAAGTAGACGTTAAAAATAGGTTTATTTATAGATCTAAAATAGGTTGATTTATAGACCAGAAATAGACGTCTAAAATAGGTTGATTTTTTAGATCTAAAATAGGTTGATATATAGACCTAAAATAGACGCCTAGATTAGGTTGATTTATAGACCCTTAGGTTGATTTATAGACCTAACGTAGACGTTTAAAATAGGTTCATTTATAGATCTAAAATAGGTTGATTTATAGACCAGAAATAGACGTCTAAAATAGGTTGATTTTTAGATCTAAAATAGGTTGATAAATAGACCTTAAATAGACGCCTAAATTAGGTTGATTTATAGACCCTTAGGTTGATTTATAGACCTAAAGTAGACGTTTAAAATAGGTTTAATTATAGATCTCAAATAGACCAGAAATAGACGTCTAAAATAGGTTGATTTTTAGATCTAAAATAGGTTGATATATAGACCTAAAATAGACGATTTTTAAACCAGAAATAGACGTCTAAAATAGGTTGATATATAGACCTAAAATAGACGCCTAAATTAGGTTGATTTATAGACCCTTAGGTTGATTTATAGACCTAAAGTAGACGTTTAAAATAGGTTTATTTATAGATCTAAAATAGACCAGAAATAGACGTCTAAAATAGGTTGATTTATAGACCCTTAGGTTGATTTATAGACCTAAAGTAGAAGTTTAAAATAGGTTTATTTTTAGATCTAAAATAGGTTGATATTTAGACCTGAAATAGACGATTTAAAGACCAGAAATAGACGTCTAAAATAGGTTGATTTTTAGATCTAAATTAGGTTGATATATAGACCTAAAATAGACGCCTAAATTAGGTTGATTCATAGACCCTTAGGTTGATTTATAGACCTAAAGTAGACGTTTAAAATGGGTTTATTTATAGATCTAAAATAGACCAGAAGTAGACGTCTAAAATAGGTTGATTTTTAGATCTAAAATAGGTTGATATATAGACCTAAAATAGACACCTAAATTAGGTTGATTTATAGACCCTTAGGTTGATTTATAGACCTAAAGTAGACGTTTAAAATAGGTTTATTTATAGATCTAAAATAGACCAGAAATAGACGTCTAAAATAGGTTGATTTTTAGATCTAAAATAGGTTGATATATAGACCTAAAATAGACGCCTAAATTAGGTTGATTTATAGACCCTTAGGTTGATTTATAGACCTAAAGTAGACGTTTAAAATAGGTTTATTTATAGATCTAAAATAGACCAGAAATAGACGTCTAAAATAGGGTGATTTATAGACCCTTAGGTTGATTTATAGACCTAAAGTAGACGTTTAAAATAGGTTTATTTTTAGATCTAAAATAGGTTGATATATAGACCTAAAATAGACGATTTATAGACCAGAAATAGACGTCTAAAATAGGTTGATTTTTAGATCTAAAATAGGTTGATATATAGACCTAAAATAGACGCCTAAATTAGGTTGATTTATAGACCCTTAGGTTGATTTATAGGCCTAAAGTAGACGTTTAAAATAGATCTAAAATAGGTTGATTTATAGACCAGAAATAGACGTCTAAAAAAGGTTGATTTTTAAACCAAAATAGACGTCTAAAATAGGTTGATTTTTAAACCAAAAATAGACGTCTAAAATAGGTTAATTTTTAAACCAGAAATAGACTTCTAGAATAGATTGATTTTTAGATCTAAAATAGGTTGATATATAGACCTAAAATAGACACCTAAATTAGGTTGATTTATAGACCCTTAGGTTGATTTATAGACCTAAAGTAGACGTTAAAAATAGGTTTATTTATAGATCTAAAATAGGTTGATTTATAGACCAGAAATAGACGTCTAAAATAGGTTGATTTTTTAGATCTAAAATAGGTTGATATATAGACCTAAAATAGACGCCTAGATTAGGTTGATTTATAGACCCTTAGGTTGATTTATAGACCTAACGTAGATGTTTAAAATAGGTTCATTTATAGATCTAAAATAGGTTGATTTATAGACCTGAAATAGACGTCTAAAATAGGTTGATTTTTAGATCTAAAATAGGTTGATAAATAGACCTAAGATAGACGCCTAAATTAGGTTGATTTATAGACCCTTAGGTTGATTTATAGACCTAAAGTAGACGTTTAAAATAGGTTTAATTATAGATCTCAAATAGACCAGAAATAGACGTCTAAAATAGGTTGATTTTTAGATCTAAAATAGGTTGATATATAGACCTAAAATAGACGATTTATAGACCAGAAATAGACGTCTAAAATAGGTTGATTTTTAGATCTAAAATAGGTTGATATATAGAACTAAAATAGACGCCTAAATTAGGTTGATTTATAGACCCTTAGGTTGATTTATAGACCTAAAGTAGACGTTTAAAATAGGTTTATTTATAGATCTAAAATAGGTTGATTTATAGACCAGAAATAGACGTCTAAAATAGGTTGATTTTTTAGATCTAAAATAGGTTGATATATAGACCTAAAATAGACGCCTAGATTAGGTTGATTTATAGACCCTTAGGTTGATTTATAGACCTAACGTAGACGTTTAAAATAGGTTTATTTATAGATCTATAATAGGTTGATTTATAGACCAGAAATAGACGTCTAAAATAGGTTGATTTTTAAATCTAAAATAGGTTGATATATAGACCTAAAATAGACGCCTAAATTAGGTTGATTTATAGACCTAAAGTAGACGTTTAAAATAGGTTTATTTTTAGATCTAAAATAGGTTGATATATAGACCTAAAATAGACGATTTATAGACCAGAAATAGACGTCTAAAATAGGTTGATTTTTAGATCTAAAATAGGTTGATATATAGACCTAAAATAGACGCCTAAATTAGGTTGATTTATAGACCCTTAGGTTGATTTATAGACCTAAAGTAGACGTTTAAAATAGGTTTATTTATAGATCTAAAATAGACCAGAAATAGACGTCTATAATAGGTTGATTTCTAGATCTAAAATAGGTTGATATATAGACCTAAAATAGACGCCTAAATTAGGTTGATTTATAGACCTAAAGTAGACGTTTAAAATAGATCTAAAAGAGGTTGATTTATAGACCAGAAATAGACGTCTAAAATAGGTTGATTTTTAGATCTAAAATAGGTTGATATATAGACCTAAAATAGACGCCTAAATTAGGTTGATTTATAGACCCTTAGGTTGATTTATAGACCTAAAGTAGACGTTTAAAATAGGTTTATTTATAGATCTAAAATAGACCAGAAATAGACGTCTAAAATAGGTTGATTTTTAGATCTAAAATAGGTTGATATATAGACCTAAAATAGACGCCTAAATTAGGTTGATTTATAGACCCTTAGGTTGATTTATAGACCTAAAGTAGACGTTTAAAATAGATCTGAAATAGGTTGATTTATAGACCAGAAATAGACGTCTAAAATAGGTTGATTTTTAGATCTAAAATAGGTTGGTATATAGACCTAAAATAGACGCCTAAATTAGGTTGATTTATAGACCCTTAGGTTGATTTATAGACCTAAAGTAGACGTTTAAAATAGGTTTAATTATAGATCTCAAATAGACCAGAAATAGACGTCTAAAATAGGTTGATTTTTAGATCTAAAATAGGTTGATATATAGACCTAAAATAGACAATTTATAGACCAGAAATAGACGTCTAAAATAGGTTGATTTATAGACCCTTAGGTTGATCTATAGACCTAAAGTAGACGTTTAAAATAGGTTTATTTTTAGATCTAAAATAGGTTGATATATAGACCTAAAATAGACGATTTATAGACCAGAAATAGACGTCTAAAATAGGTTGATTTTTAGATCTAAAATAGGTTGATATATGGACCTAAAATAGACGCCTAAATTAGGTTGATTTATAGACCCTTAGGTTGATTTATAGGCCTAAAGTAGACGTTTAAAATAGATCTAAAATAGGTTGATTTATAGACCAGAAATAGACGTCTAAAAAAGGTTGATTTTTAAACCAGAAATAGACTTCTAGAATAGATTGATTTTTAGATCTAAAATAGGTTGATATATAGACCTAAAATAGACACCTAAATTAGGTTGATTTATAGACTCTTAGGTTGATTTATAGACCTAAAGTAGACGTTTAAAATAGGTTTATTTATAGATCTAAAATAGGTTGATTTATAGACCAGAAATAGACGTCTAGAATAGTTTGATTTTTTAGATCTAAAATAGGTTGATCTATAGACCTAAAATAGACGCCTAGATTAGGTTGATTTATAGACCCTTAGGTTGATTTATAGACCTAACGTAGATGTTTAAAATAGGTTTATTTATAGATCTAAAATAGGTTGATTTATAGACCAGAAATAGACGTCTAAAATAGGTTGATTTTTCGATCTAAAATAGGTTGATATATAGACTTAAAATAGACGCCTAAATTAGGTTGATTTATAGACTCTTAGGTTGATTTATAGACCTAAAGTAGACGTTTAAAATAGGTTTAATTATAGATCTCAAATAGACCAGAAATAGACGTCTAAAATAGGTTGATTTTTAGATCTAAAATAGGTTGATATATAGACCTAAAATAAACGATTTATAGACCAGAAATAGACGTCTAAAATAGGTTGATTTTTAGATCTAAAATAGGTTGATATATAGACCTAAAATAGACGCCTAAATTAGGTTGATTTATAGACCCTTAGGTTGATTTATAGACCTAAAGTAGACGTTTAAAATAGGTTTATTTTTAGATCTAAAATAGGTTGATATATAGACCTGAAATAGACGATTTATAGACCAGAAATAGACGTCTAAAATAGGTTGATTTTTAGATCTAAAATAGGTTGATATATAGACCTAAAATAGACGCCTAAATTAGGTTGATTTATAGACCCTTAGGTTGATTTATAGACCTAAAGTAGACGTTTAAAATGGGTTTATTTATAGATCTAAAATAGACCAGAAGTAGACGTCTAAAATAGGTTGATTTTTAGATCTAAAATAGGTTGATATATAGACCTAAAATAGACACCTAAATTAGGTTGATTTATAGACTCTTAGGTTGATTTATAGACCTAAAGTAGACGTTTAAAATAGGTTTATTTATAGATCTAAAATAGACCAGAAATAGACGTCTAAAATAGGTTGATTTTTTAGATCTAAAATAGGTTGATATATAGACCTAAAATAGACGATTTATAGACCAGAAATAGACGTCTAAAATAGGTTGATTTTTAGATCTAAATTAGGTTGATATATAGACCTAAAATAGACGCCTAAATTAGGTTGATTTATAGACCCTTAGGTCTATTTATAGACCTAAAGTAGACGTTTAAAATAGGTTTATTTATAGATCTAAAATAGACCAGAAATAGACGTCTAAAATAGGTTGATTTTTAGATCTAAAATAGGTTGATATATAGACCTAAAATAGACGCCTAAATTAGGTTGATTTATAGACCCTTAGGTTGATTTATAGACCTACAGTAGACGTTTAAAATAGATCTAAAATAGGTTGATTTATAGACCAGAAATAGACGTCTAAAATAGGTTGATTTTTTAGATCTAAAATAGGTTGATATATAGACCTAAAATAGACGCCTAGATTAGGTTGATTTATAGACCCTTAGGTTGATTTATAGACCTAACGTAGACGTTTAAAATAGGTTTATTTATAGATCTAAAATAGGTTGATTTATAGACCAGAAATAGACGTCTAAAATAGGTTGATTTTTAGATCTAAAATAGGTTGATATATAGACCTAAAATAGACGCCTAAATTAGGTTGATTTATAGACCCTTAGGTTGATTTATAGACCTAAAGTAGACGTTTAAAATAGGTTTATTTATAGATCTAAAATAGACCAGAAATAGACGTCTAAAATAGGTTCATTTTTAGATCTAAAATAGGTTGATATATAGACCTAAAATAGACGCCTAAATTAGGTTGATTTATAGACCCTTAGTTTGATTTATAGACCTAAAGTAGACGTTTAAAATAGATCTAAAATAGGTTGATTTATAGACCAGAAATAGACGTCTAAAATAGGTTGATTTTTAGATCTAAAATAGGTTGATATATAGACCTAAAATAGACGCCTAAATTAGGTTGATTTATAGACCCTTAGGTTGATTTATAGACCTAAAGTAGACGTTTAAAATAGGTTTAATTCTAGATCTAAAATAGACCAGAAATAGACGTCTAAAATAGGTTGATTTTTAGATCTAAAATAGGTTGATATATAGACCTAAAATAGACGATTTATAGACCAGAAATAGACGTCTAAAATAGGTTGATTTTTAGATCAAAAATAGGTTGATATATAGACCTAAAATAGACTCCTAAATTAGGTTGATTTATAGACCCTTAGGTTGATTTATAGACCTAAAGTAGACGTTTAAAATAGATCTAAAATAGGTTGATTTATAGACCAGAAATAGACGTCTAAAATAGGTTGATTTTTAGATCTAAAATAGGTTGATATATAGACCTAAAATAGACACCTAAATTAGGTTGATTTATAGACTCTTAGGTTGATTTATAGACCTAAAGTAGACGTTTAAAATAGGTTTATTTATAGATCTAAAATAGGTTGATTTATAGACCAGAAATAGACGTCTAGAATAGGTTGATTTTTTAGATCTAAAATAGGTTGATATATAGACCTAAAATAGACGCCTAGATTAGGTTGATTTATAGACCCTTAGGTTGATTTATAGACCTAACGTAGACGTTTAAAATAGGTTTATTCATAGATCTAAAATAGGTTGATTTATAGACCAGAAATAGACGTCTAAAATAGGTTGATTTTTCGATCTAAAATAGGTTGATATATAGACTTAAAATAGACGCCTAAATTAGGTTGATTTATAGACTCTTAGGTTGATTTATAGACCTAAAGTAGACGTTTAAAATAGGTTTAATTATAGATCTCAAATAGACCAGAAATAGACGTCTAAAATAGGTTGATTTTTAGATCTAAAATAGGTTGATATATAGACCTAAAATAAACGATTTATAGACCAGAAATAGACGTCTAAAATAGGTTGATTTTTAGATCTAAAATAGGTTGATATATAGACCTAAAATAGACGCCTAAATTAGGTTGATTTATAGACCCTTAGGTTGATTTATAGACCTAAAGTAGACGTTTAAAATAGGTTTATTTTTAGATCTAAAATAGGTTGATATATAGACCTAAAATAGACGATTTATAGACCAGAAATAGACGTCTAAAATAGGTTGATTTTTAGATCTAAAATAGGTTGATATATAGACCTAAAATAGACGCCTAAATTAGGTTGATTTATAGACCCTTAGGTTGATTTATAGACCTAAAGTAGACGTTTAAAATAGATCTAAAATAGGTTGATTTATAGACCAGAAATAGACGTCTAAAATAGGTTGATTTTTAGATCTAAAATAGGTTGATATATAGACCTAAAATAGACGCCTAAATTAGGTTGATTTATAGACCCTTAGGTTGATTTATAGACCTAAAGTAGACGTTAAAAATAGGTTTATTTATAGATCTAAAATAGGTTGATTTATAGACCAGAAATAGACGTCTAAAATAGGTTGATTTTTTAGATCTAAAATAGGTTGATATATAGACCTAAAATAGACGCCTAGATTAGGTTGATTTATAGACCCTTAGGTTGATTTATAGACCTAACGTAGACGTTTAAAATAGGTTTATTTAAAGATCTAAAATAGGTTGATTTATAGACCAGAAATAGACGTCTAAAATAGGTTGATTTTTAGATCTAAAATAGGTTGATAAATAGACCTAAAATAGATGCCTAAATTAGGTTGATTTATAGACCCTTAGGTTGATTTATAGACCTAAAGTAGACGTTTAAAATAGGTTTATTTATAGATCTAAAATAGACCAGAAATAGACGTCTAAAATAGGTTGATTTTTAGATCTAAAATAGGTTGATATATAGACCTAAAATAGACGCCTAAATTAGGTTGATTTATAGACCCTTAGGTTGATTTATAGACCTAAAGTAGACGTTTAAAATAGATCTAAAATAGGTTGATTTATAGACCAGAAATAGACGTCTAAAATAGGTTAATTTTTAGATCTAAAATAGGTTGATATATAGACCTAAAATAGACGCCTAAATTAGGTTGATTTATAGACCCTTAGGTTGATTTATAGACCTAAAGTAGACGTTTAAAATAGGTTTAATTCTAGATCTAAAATAGACCAGAAATAGACGTCTAAAATAGGTTGATTTTTAGATCTAAAATAGGTTGATATATAGACCTAAAATAGACGATTTATAGACCAGAAATAGACGTCTAAAATAGGTTGATTTTTAGATCAAAAATAGGTTGATATATAGACCTAAAATAGACTCCTAAATTAGGTTGATTTATAGACCCTTAGGTTGATTTATAGACCTAAAGTAGACGTTTAAAATAGATCTAAAATAGGTTGATTTATAGACCAGAAATAGACGTCTAAAATAGGTTGATTTTTAGATCTAAAATAGGTTGATATATAGACCTAAAATAGACACCTAAATTAGGTTGATTTATAGACTCTTAGGTTGATTTATAGACCTAAAGTAGACGTTTAAAATAGGTTTATTTATAGATCTAAAATAGGTTGATTTATAGACCAGAAATAGACGTCTAGAATAGGTTGATTTTTTAGATCTAAAATAGGTTGATATATAGACCTAAAATAGACGCCTAGATTAGGTTGATTTATAGACCCTTAGGTTGATTTATAGACCTAACGTAGACGTTTAAAATAGGTGTATTCATAGATCTAAAATAGGTTGATTTATAGACCAGAAATAGACGTCTAAAATAGGTTGATTTTTCGATCTAAAATAGGTTGATATATAGACTTAAAATAGACGCCTAAATTAGGTTGATTTATAGACTCTTAGGTTGATTTATAGACCTAAAGTAGACGTTTAAAATAGGTTTAATTATAGATCTCAAATAGACCAGAAATAGACGTCTAAAATAGGTTGATTTTTAGATCTAAAATAGGTTGATATATAGACCTAAAATAAACGATTTATAGACAAGAAATAGACGTCTAAAATAGGTTGATTTTTAGATCTAAAATAGGTTGATATATAGACCTAAAATAGACGCCTAAATTAGGTTGATTTATAGACCCTTAGGTTGATTTATAGACCTAAAGTAGACGTTTAAAATAGGTTTATTTTTAGATCTAAAATAGGTTGATATATAGACCTAAAATAGACGATTTATAGACCAGAAATAGACGTCTAAAATAGGTTGATTTTTACATCTAAAATAGGTTGATATATAGACCTAAAATAGACGCCTAAATTAGGTTGATTTATAGACCCTTAGGTTGATTTATAGACCTAAAGTAGACGTTTAAAATAGATCTAAAATAGGTTGATTTATAGACCAGAAATAGACGTCTAAAATAGGTTGATTTTTAGATCTAAAATAGGTTGATATATAGACCTAAAATAGACGCCTAAATTAGGTTGATTTATAGACCCTTAGGTTGATTTATAGACCTAAAGTAGACGTTAAAAATAGGTTTATTTATAGATCTAAAATAGGTTGATTTATAGACCAGAAATAGACGTCTAAAATAGGTTGATTTTTTAGATCTAAAATAGGTTGATATATAGACCTAAAATAGACGCCTAGATTAGGTTGATTTATAGACCCTTAGGTTGATTTATAGACCTAACGTAGACGTTTAAAATAGGTTTATTTAAAGATCTAAAATAGGTTGATTTATAGACCAGAAATAGACGTCTAAAATAGGTTGATTTTTAGATCTAAAATAGGTTGATAAATAGACCTAAAATAGATGCCTAAATTAGGTTGATTTATAGACCCTTAGGTTGATTTATAGACCTAAAGTAGACGTTTAAAATAGGTTTATTTATAGATCTAAAATAGACCAGAAATAGACGTCTAAAATAGGTTGATTTTTAGATCTAAAATAGGTTGATATATAGACCTAAAATAGACGCCTAAATTAGGTTGATTTATAGACCCTTAGGTTGATTTATAGACCTAAAGTAGACGTTTAAAATAGATCTAAAATAGGTTGATTTATAGACCAGAAATAGACGTCTAAAATAGGTTAATTTTTAGATCTAAAATAGGTTGATATATAGACCTAAAATAGACGCCTAAATTAGGTTGATTTATAGACCCTTAGGTTGATTTATAGACCTAAAGTAGACGTTTAAAATAGGTTTAATTATAGATCTAAAATAGACCAGAAATAGACGTCTAAAATAGGTTGATTTTTAGATCTAAAATAGGTTGATATATAGACCTAAAATAGACGATTTATAGACCAGAAATTGACGTCTAAAATAGGTTGATTTTTAGATCTAAAATAGGTTGATATATAGACCTAAAATAGACTCCTAAATTAGGTTGATTTATAGACCCTTAGGTTGATTTATAGACCTAAAGTAGACGTTTAAAATAGATCTAAAATAGGTTGATTTATAGACCAGAAATAGACGTCTAAAATAGATTGATTTTTAGATCTAAAATAGGTTGATATATAGACCTAAAATAGACGCCTAAATTAGGTTGATTTATAGACCCTTAGGTTGATTTATAGACCTAAAGTAGACGTTTAAAATGGGTTTATTTATAGATCTAAAATAGACCAGAAGTAGACGTCTAAAATAGGTTGATTTTTAGATCTAAAATAGGTTGATATATAGACCTAAAATAGACATCTAAATTAGGTTGATTTATAGACTCTTAGGTTGATTTATAGACCTAAAGTAGACGTTTAAAATAGGTTTATTTATAGATCTAAAATAGACCAGAAATAGACGTCTAAAATAGGTTGATTTTTTAGATCTAAAGTAGACGTTTAAAATAGGTTTATTTATAGATCTAAAATAGGTTGATTTATAGACCAGAAATAGACGTCTAAAATAGGTTGATTTTTTAGATCTAAAATAGGTTGATATATAGACCTAAAATAGACGATTTATAGACCAGAAATAGACGTCTAAAATAGGTTGATTTTTTAGACTCTTAGGTTGATTTATAGACCTAAAGTAGACGTTTAAAATAGGTTTATTTATAGATCTAAAATAGGTTGATTTATAGACCAGAAATAGACGTCTAAAATAGGTTGATTTTTTAGACTCTTAGGTTTATTTATAGACCTAAAGTAGACGTTTAAAATAGGTTTATTTGTAGATCTAAAATAGGTTGATTTATAGACAAGAAATAGACGTCTAAAATAGGTTGATTTTTTAGATCTAAAATAGGTTGATATATAGACCTAAAATAGACGCCTAGATTAGGTTGATTTATAGACCCTTAGGTTGATTTATAGACCTAACTTAGACGTTTAAAATAGGTTTATTTATAGATCTAAAATAGACCAGATATAGACGTCTAAAATAGGTTGATTTTTAGATCTAAAATAGGTTGATATATAGACCTAAAATAGACGCCTAAATTAGGTTGATTTAGAGACCCTTAGGTTGATTTATAGACCTAAAGTAGACATTTAAAATAGATCTAAAATAGGTTGATTTATAGACCAGAAATAGACGTCCAAAATAGGTTGATTTTTAGATCTAAAATAGGTTGATATATAGACCTAAAATAGACGCCTAAATTAGGTTGATTTATAGACTCTTAGGTTGATTTATAGACCTAAAGTAGACGTTTAAAATAGGTTTAATTATAGATCTCAAATAGACCAGAAATAGACGTCTAAAATAGGTTGATATATAGACCTAAAATAAACGATTTATAGACCAGAAATAGACGTCTAAAATAGGTTGATTTTTAGATCTAAAATAGGTTGATATATAGACCTAAAATAGACGCCTAAATTAGGTTGATTTATAGACCCTTAGGTTGATTTATAGACCTAAAGTAGACGTTTAAAATAGGTTTATTTTTAGATCTAAAATAGGTTGATATATAGACCTAAAATAGACGATTTATAGACCAGAAATAGACGTCTAAAATAGGTTGATTTTTGGATCTAAATTAGGTTGATATATAGACCTAAAATAGACGCCTAAATTAGGTTGATTTATAGACCCTTAGGTCTATTTATAGACCTAAAGTAGACGTTTAAAATAGGTTTATTTATAGATCTAAAATAGACCAGAAATAGACGTCTAAAATAGGTTGATTTTTAGATCTAAAATAGGTTGATATATAGACCTAAAATAGACGCCTAAATTAGGTTGATTTATAGACCCTTAGGTTGATTTATAGACCTACAGTAGACGTTTAAAATAGATCTAAAATAGGTTGATTTATAGACCAGAAATAGACGTCTAAAATAGGTTGATTTTTAGATCTAAAATAGGTTGATATATAGACCTAAAATAGACACCTAAATTAGGTTGATTTATAGACTCTTAGGTTGATTTATAGACCTAAAGTAGACGTTTAAAATAGGTTTATTTATAGATCTAAAATAGGTTGATTTATAGACCAGAAATAGACGTCTAAAATAGGTTGATTTTTAGATCTAAAATAGGTTGATATATAGACCTAAAATAGACGCCTAAATTAGGTTGATTTATAGACCCTTAGGTTGATTTATAGACCTAAAGTAGACGTTTAAAATAGGTTTATTTATAGATCTAAAATAGACCAGAAATAGACGTCTAAAATAGGTTGATTTTTAGATCTAAATTAGGTTGATATATAGACCTAAAATAGACGCCTAAATTAGGTTGATTTATAGACCCTTAGGTTGATTTATAGACCTAAAGTAGATGTTTAAAATAGATCTAAAATATGTTGATTTATAGACCAGAAATAGACGTCTAAAATAGGTTGATTTTTAGATCTAAAATAGGTTGATATATAGACCTAAAATAGACGCCTAAATTAGGTTGATTTATAGACCCTTAGGTTGATTTATAGACCTAAAGTAGACGTTTAAAATAGGTTTAATTATAGATCTCAAATAGACCAGAAATAGACGTCTAAAATAGGTTGATTTTTAGATCTAAAATAGCTTGATATATAGACCTAAAATAGACGATTTATAAACCAGAAATAGACGTTTAAATTAGGTTTATTTATAGATCTAAAATAGGTTGATTTATAGACCAGAAATAGACGTCTAAAATAGGTTGATTTTTAGATCTAAAATAGGTTGATATATAGACCTAAAATAGACGCCTAAATTAGGTTGATTCATAGACCCTTAGGTTGATTTATAGACCTAAAGTAGACGTTTAAAATGGGTTTATTTATAGATCTAAAATAGACCAGAAGTAGACGTCTAAAATAGGTTGATTTTTAGATCTAAAATAGGTTGATATATAGACCTAAAATAGACACCTAAATTAGGTTGATTTATAGACTCTTAGGTTGATTTATAGACCTAAAGTAGACGTTTAAAATAGGTTTATTTATAGAGCTAAAATAGACCAGAAATAGACGTCTAAAATAGGTTGATTTTTTAGATCTAAAATAGGTTGATATATAGACCTAAAATAGACGATTTATAGACCAGAAATAGACGTCTAAAATAGGTTGATTTATAGACCCTTAGGTTGATTTATAGACCTAAAGTAGACGTTTAAAATAGGTTTATTTTTAGATCTAAAATAGGTTGATATATAGACCTAAAATAAACGATTTATAGACCAGAAATAGACTTCTAAAATAGGTTGATTTTTAGATCTAAAATAGGTTGATATATAGACCTAAAATAGACGCCTAAATTAGGTTGATTTATAGACCCTTAGGTTGATTTATAGGCCTAAAGTAGACGTTTAAAATAGATCTAAAATAGGTTGATTTATAGACCAGAAATAGACGTCTAAAAAAGGTTGATTTTTAAACCAAAAATAGACATCTAAAATAGGTTGATTTATAGACCAAAAATAGACGTCTAAAATAGGTTGATTTTTAAACCAGAAATAGACTTCTAGAATAGATTGATTTTTAGATCTAAAATAGGTTGATATATAGACCTAAAATAGACACCTAAATTAGGTTTATTTATAGACCCTTAGGTTGATTTATAGACCTAAAGTAGACGTTAAAAATAGGTTTTTTTATAGATCTAAAATAGGTTGATTTATAGACCAGAAATAGACGTCTAAAATAGGTTGATTTTTTAGATCTAAAATAGGTTGATATATAGACCTAAAATAGACGCCTAGATTAGGTTGATTTATAGACCCTTAGGTTGATTTATAGACCTAACGTAGATGTTTAAAATAGGTTCATTTATAGATCTAAAATAGGTTGATTTATAGACCAGAAATAGACGTCTAAAATAGGTTGATTTTTAGATCTAAAATAGGTTGATAAATAGACCTAAAATAGACGCCTAAATTAGGTTGATTTATAGACCCTTAGGTTGATTTATAGACCTAAAGTAGACGTTTAAAATAGGTTTAATTATATATCTCAAATAGACCAGAAATAGACGTCTAAAATAGGTTGATTTTTAGATCTAAAATAGGTTGATATATAGACCTAAAATAGACGATTTATAGACCAGAAATAGACGTCTAAAATAGGTTGATTTTTAGATCTAAAATAGGTTGATATATAGAACTAAAATAGACGCCTAAATTAGGTTGATTTATAGACCCTTAGGTTGATTTATAGACCTAAAGTAGACGTTTAAAATAGGTTTATTTATAGATCTAAAATAGGTTGATTTATAGACCAGAAATAGACGTCTAAAATAGGTTGATTTTTTAGATCTAAAATAGGTTGATATATAGACCTAAAATAGACGCCTAGATTAGGTTGATTTATAGACCCTTAGGTTGATTTATAGACCTAACGTAGACGTTTAAAATAGGTTTATTTATAGATCTATAATAGGTTGATTTATAGACCAGAAATAGACGTCTAAAATAGGTTGATTTTTAGATCTAAAATAGGTTGATATATAGACCTAAAATAGACGCCTAAATTAGGTTGATTTATAGACCCTTAGGTTGATTTATAGACCTAAAGTAGACGTTTAAAATGGGTTTATTTATAGATCTAAAATAGACCAGAAGTAGACGTCTAAAATAGGTTGATTTTTAGATCTAAAATAGGTTGATATATAGACCTAAAATAGACATCTAAATTAGGTTGATTTATAGACTCTTAGGTTGATTTATAGACCTAAAGTAGACGTTTAAAATAGGTTTATTTATAGATCTAAAATAGACCAGAAATAGACGTCTAAAATAGGTTGATTTTTTAGATCTAAAATAGGTTGATATATAGACCTAAAATAGACGATTTATAGACCAGAAATAGACGTCTAAAATAGGTTGATTTATAGACCCTTAGGTTGATTTATAGACCTAAAGTAGACGTTTAAAATAGGTTTATTTTTAGATCTAAAATAGGTTGATATATAGACCTAAAATAGACGATTTATAGACCAGAAATAGACGTCTAAAATAGGTTGATTTTTAGATCTAAAATAGGTTGATATATAGACCTAAAATAGACGCCTAAATTAGGTTGATTTATAGACCCTTAGGTTGATTTATAGGCCTAAAGTAGACGTTTAAATTAGATCTAAAATAGGTTGATTTATAGACAAGAAATAGACGTCTAAAAAAGGTTGATTTTTAAACCAAAAATAGACGTCTAAAATAGGTTAATTTTTAAACCAGAAATAGACTTCTAGAATAGATTGATTTTTAGATCTAAAATAGGTTGATATATAGACCTAAAATAGACACCTAAATTAGGTTGATTTATAGACCCTTAGGTTGATTTATAGACCTAAAGTAGACGTTAAAAATAGGTTTATTTATAGATCTAAAATAGGTTGATTTATAGACCAGAAATAGACGTCTAAAATAGGTTGATTTTTTAGATCTAAAATAGGTTGATATATAGACCTAAAATAGACGCCTAGATTAGGTTGATTTATAGACCCTTAGGTTGATTTATAGACCTAACGTAGACGTTTAAAATAGGTTTATTTATAGATCTAAAATAGACCAGAAATAGACGTCTAAAATAGGTTGATTTTTAGATCTAAAATAGGTTGATATATAGACCTAAAATAGACGCCTAAATTAGGTTGATTTATAGACCCTTAGGTTGATTTATAGACCTACAGTAGATGTTTAAAATAGATCTAAAATAGGTTGATTTATAGACCAGAAATAGACGTCTAAAAAAGGTTGATTTATAGACCAGAAATAGACGTCTAAAATAGGTTTTTTTTTTGACCAAAAATAGACGTCTAAAATAGGTTGATTTTTAAACCGAAAATAGACGTCTAAAATAGGTTGATTTTTAAACCAAAAATAGATGTCTAAAAAAGGTTGATTTTTAAACCAAAAATAGACGTCTAAATTAGGTTGATTTTTAAACCAAAATTAGACGTCTAAAATAGGTTAATTTAAAACCAGAAATAGACGTCTAGAATAGATTGATTTTTAGATCTAAAATAGGTTGATATATAGACCTAAAATAGACACCTAAATTAGGTTGATTTATAGACCCTTAGGTTGATTTATAGACCTAAAGTAGACGTTCAAAATAGGTTTATTTATAGATCTAAAATAGGTTTATTTATAGACCAGAAATAGACGTCTAAAATAGGTTGATATCTTAGATCTAAAATAGGTTGATATATAGACCTAAAATAGACGCCTAGATTAGGTTGATTTATAGACCCTTAGGTTGATTTATAGACCTAACGTAGACGTTTAAAATAGGTTTATTTATAGATCTAAAATAGGTTGATTTATAGACCAGAAATAGACGTCTAAAATAGGTTGATTTTTAGATCTAAAATAGGTTGATATATAGACCTAAAATAGACGCCTAAATTAGGTTGATTTATAGACCTTTAGGTTGATTTATAGACCTAAAGTAGACGTTTAAAATAGGTTTATTTATAGATCTCAAACAGACCAGAAATAGACGTCTAAAATAGGTTGATATATAGACCTAAAATAAACGATTTATAGACCAGAAATAGACGTCTAAAATAGGTTGATTTTTAGATCTAAAATAGGTTGATATATAGACCTAAAATAGACGCCTAAATTAGGTTGATTTATAGACCCTTAGGTTGATTTATAGACCTAAAGTAGACGTTTAAAATAGGTTTATTTTTAGATCTAAAATAGGTTGATATATAGACCTAAAATAGACGATTTATAGACCAGAAATAGACGTCTAAAATAGGTTGATTTTTAGATCTAAATTAGGTTGATATATAGACCTAAAATAGACGCCTAAATTAGGTTGATTTATAGACCCTTAGGTCTATTTATAGACCTAAAGTAGACGTTTAAAATAGGTTTATTTATAGATCTAAAATAGACCAGAAATAGACGTCTAAAATAGGTTGATTTTTAGATCTAAAATAGGTTGATATATAGACCTAAAATAGACGCCTAAATTAGGTTGATTTATAGACCCTTAGGTTGATTTATAGACCTACAGTAGACGTTTAAAATAGATCTAAAATAGGTTGATTTATAGACCAGAAATAGACGTCTAAAATAGGTTGATTTTTTAGATCTCAAATAGGTTGATATATAGACCTAAAATAGACGCCTAGATTAGGTTGATTTATAGACCCTTAGGTTGATTTATAGACCTAACGTAGACGTTTAAAATAGGTTTATTTATAGATCTAAAATAGGTTGATTTATAGACCAGAAATAGACGTCTAAAATAGGTTGATTTTTAGATCTAAAATAGGTTGATATATAGACCTAAAATAGACGCCTAAATTAGGTTGATTTATAGACCCTTAGGTTGATTTATAGACCTAAAGTAGACGTTTAAAATAGGTTTATTTATAGATCTAAAATAGACCAGAAATAGACGTCTAAAATAGGTTCATTTTTAGATCTAAAATAGGTTGATATATAGACCTAAAATAGACGCCTAAATTAGGTTGATTTATAGACCCTTAGTTTGATTTATAGACCTAAAGTAGACGTTTAAAATAGATCTAAAATAGGTTGATTTATAGACCAGAAATAGACGTCTCAAATAGGTTGATTTTTAGATCTAAAATAGGTTGATATATAGACCTAAAATAGACGCCTAAATTAGGTTGATTTATAGACCCTTAGGTTGATTTATAGACCTAAAGTAGACGTTTAAAATAGGTTTAATTCTAGATCTAAAATAGACCAGAAATAGACGTCTAAAATAGGTTGATTTTTAGATCTAAAATAGGTTGATATATAGACCTAAAATAGACGATTTATAGACCAGAAATAGACGTCTAAAATAGGTTGATTTTTAGATCAAAAATAGGTTGATATATAGACCTAAAATAGACTCCTAAATTAGGTTGATTTATAGACCCTTAGGTTGATTTATAGACCTAAAGTAGACGTTTAAAATAGATCTAAAATAGGTTGATTTATAGACCAGAAATAGACGTCTAAAATAGGTTGATTTTTAGATCTAAAATAGGTTGATATATAGACCTAAAATAGACACCTAAATTAGGTTGATTTATAGACTCTTAGGTTGATTTATAGACCTAAAGTAGACGTTTAAAATAGGTTTATTTATAGATCTAAAATAGGTTGATTTATAGACCAGAAATAGACGTCTAGAATAGGTTGATTTTTTAGATCTAAAATAGGTTGATATATAGACCTAAAATAGACGCCTAGATTAGGTTGATTTATAGACCCTTAGGTTGATTTATAGACCTAACGTAGACGTTTAAAATAGGTTTATTCATAGATCTAAAATAGGTTGATTTATAGACCAGAAATAGACGTCTAAAATAGGTTGATTTTTCAATCTAAAATAGGTTGATATATAGACCTAAAATAGACACCTAAATTAGGTTGATTTATAGACTCTTAGGTTGATTTATAGACCTAAAGTAGACGTTTAAAATAGGTTTATTCATAGATCTAAAATAGGTTGATTTATAGACCAGAAATAGACGTCTAAAATAGGTTGATTTTTTAGATCTAAAATAGGTTGATATATAGACCTAAAATAGACGCCTAGATTAGGTTGATTTATAGACCCTTAGGTTGATTTATAGACCTACAGTAGACGTTTAAAATAGCGAGCCGGGAACCCGTAGCCATTGGTGCTGGGCCATGCGGTGTAGAACTGCAGCGCTCCAGAATTCCACAAAGTCTGTCGGGCATCTCGCCGACCCATCATGCACTGGTTTGATGGAAACATGTCTGAAAACGGACATGAAATGTGACACAATCACTTGATTGTCTTTGAATTCTTCTTCTGATGCGAATTACTGGGACTCGTCAGCGGTTGAGTTTTGCCAGTAACCTAATTTGCATGCACGGGTTTGAAGATCTCAATGGGATAAAAAGAATAACCAGCAGCATGCATCCAATCAAAACGGAATCGGATTTAATTGGAAAAAAATGGATTCAAAATTCTATAAGAACCAATATTCATTTGTCTGTAGCCTTCATTTTGCGGACGACATTGTGAGGACAACGCTGGCGAGACTGTGAGAACCTGTGGGGTCATTCTGCAACCTCGCCGCATTCCCGTCACGGCGTTCGCGTCGGAACAACGGCGGCGTTTGTACGGGGGAGGTTGAAGCGCCGTCTTTGTCTCGGGCTTTGTGAGCCTCTCTGTTCGCCCGTGAGCAAGGCATCGTTACAACAACGACCCGGCCTGAGGTGTTCCTTCCTTCCTCCGTCTTGTTTCATTAGTTAGCGTAACCTGCTGAACGGTTTTACGACACGAGGACAATGGCGCTGCGTTGTCCTTAACTTGTGATGTCGTAATGATCTGTTTTTTTTTATCCAACTGTGAAACTGAAGGTATGCTGATCAGGTGGCAAGGTGCCAACAGTTCAGGTCGAAACTTCCCGCGACGCAAAACAGACGTCGGCCATTTTGTTTTTACAGTCTGATATCATTTGACTTATACTGGTTTAGCTAGCACACTGAGGGCAAGATGGAGTCACATAAAATCGGTTTCTGGCAAAACAACAAACCGCTTGTTTTCGTGTGGACTTTGGTCCAACCAGTCAATCAGATCCATTTTGGGACTTGAAAGAGATGTCCCAGGAAGAGGCTGCAGACCGTGGATGAGCATTCACTTTCACTTTGCGTCGGTCAAGAGAGCGCGCCACCGCTGAGAGGAGGTTAGCGCACCCCGGCTTTGAAGTGGTGCCTCCGAGCAGACAATGTTGACATTCTTCCCGCACATCGCTTTGCTCCTGAACGCCCCGTCAAAACACTCCTGTCTCTTCCGCTGTCAAGCCAAACCAAAGCTATGAATGCTAATTTTATTTAGACACGTTGTTGTCTATTAATGAAAGGAGTAGTAGTAGTAATAATTATACATAAATTATGGAAATTATGAATATTTATTTATTTATTTATTTATTTATTTATTTATTTATTTATTTATTTATTTATTTATTTATTTATTTATTTGAAACCCGCCAATGAAGCACTGCAAGCAATGCCCAGATTGGCCGCTAGGTGTCGCAACATCCAACCATCACAGACAGATAGTTCCCCATATGACTTGGCAAATTAGCTGTGACTCAGACATGAGTGACCAGATTGTGTGTGTGCCCCGTGCAAATATAATAGCGTGCAACAAGTCACACGTGCACACACGACGATGGCGTGCAAATCTTTGGCGACTCTTGTGTGCCTGTTTAGCTTTGCTTCACCTTTAAAGGCATTTCAATCACCTGCAGTCACCGACACAATTGAGATGCATCATTTTGCCGACTCATCCTGATCTTTTTTTGTGTGCGTGTGTCCAGTCTGCCGAGAGATCCCACATGTCCCCGTTGGAGAAGTTCACCCGCCAAAATGTCAATAATATCAGCTGACTAAATATGAGGAAGTGGCACATGAGGAACTTATGCCGGAGGAAGATTTTCCTGCTGTGTCATCCTGACCTTCCACTCCTGGATGACGAGCCAACACAAACTGTGTTGATATTGGTATGATATTTTGATTATGGGAGAAATAACCAGCAACCAACCCGTGAAATGGGATGTACAGATATAAGTCAAAATCATGGTCAATCATGTCCAAATGTAATAATAATAATAATCATAATAATAATAATAAAAGGAGCCTATTGTAGGCAAGTAGTAATTAGTAATCATTTTAAACTCTGCATACACATAAGGGAATTCAGTTGAGTTTGTAAATAAATAAATAAATAAATACACGAATAAATAAAAATAATGCAATAAATAAATCATGCAGTAAGAAAAAAAAAAATAGATCACCTGTAATTTTGCAGGGTTCTTAACTCTTTGGTGACGAGCTTCTGTTTACGTTTGGCGATTGATTCCTCAAAGTATGGCCAAGTGAAAGGGGCATGGAGATTTTAAGCATTGTGAGTTTCCTCTTTTTTTGACGGGCACCGTTTTGGAGCTGGGTGCAAAATTGAGGCCGGCGATTGCGTCAACTGACCCATATACCAGGCTTTCTTTTATTCTGGCAAATCGCCTTTGTAAGATACGCTGCATAGATGATACACTTGCTATCAAAAGTCTACACACCCCTTTTCAATCCCCCATTATAATTACTCTGTTGTCAAAACTCAAATGCAATGCGATGCTACTTAAAACCCTTAAAGTGCTACCTTGACTTTCATATTTGTGTTTTTTGCCGACACTTTAGCACACACACAGGTGTCTAACTCAAGGCCCGGGGGCCAGACGGGGCCCGCCACATCATTTGATGTGGCCCGCCAAGACAAATTGTGCATCAAATTGGTGTGTCATTACTAGAATTGCAAATTGTCTTCACTTTTAATATCGTAAAATATTTGACCAGTTTTGACTAGTCTGATTTAAAAAAAAAAAAGTTATTTTTCATTTTGTAGCTTTTGCTGTATATAATATGAGGTGCTCATACATTTATTTGGACTGACAGTCATAATGGCCCTCCGAAAGTTTAGCACAAAAGGGCGCCGCCATCTGCATAATGATCGCCGTGATGTTTGTTCACGCCAGTTAAGGTTGATGAGGGCACAAAACGGAGGAGGCCGGATGGACACTCGTGAAAGTAGCAACAAACGACGCTGCCGTATGGCAATATGCAAATTCAAAGGCACTCCAACAGTTGTTTTTGTCCGGGTGACGTCCGAGAGAGCTCAATCAAGACCGAAATGGATGTGAAGGGCCTGGAAGAGGTTGCCTTGCTTAAATAAAAGCAATATTTTAGGGGGTGGGGGGGGGTAAGTACACCCACTACAAAATTAGATGCCGACTGTCTTGAGAGGACACACTAGAATAACAATGCTCAGAGATTCTGTGAAGAATTGATTTAAACGAGTTTTACTAGTTAGGCAGAATTTCTTCTAATATTGTTTTTATTTTGTTAGTTTTTATTGTGATTACATTTGCAAAGGGAAATTGAAATTTAGATTCCAGCCTCATCGCAAACCTAGTCAAAACCTATTTTAAACGTCTACTTTAGGTCTATAAATCAACCTAAGGGTCTATAAATCAACCTAATTTAGGCGTCTATTTTAGGTCTATATATCAACCTATTTTAGATCTAAAAATCAACCTATTTTAGACGTCTATTTCTGGTCTATAAATCGTCTATTTTAGGTCTATATATCAACCTATTTTAGATCTAAAAATAAACCTATTTTAAACGTCTACTTTAGGTCTATAAATCAACCTAAGGGTCTATAAATCAACCTAATTTAGGCGTCTATTTTAGGTCTATATATCAACCTATTTTAGATCTAAAAATCAACCTATTTTAGACGTCTATTTCTGGTCTATATATCAACCTATTTTAGATCTATTTTAAACGTCTACTTTAGGTCTATAAATCAACCTAAGGGTCTATAAATCAACCTAATTTAGGCGTCTATTTTAGGTCTATATATCAACCTATTTTAGATCTAAAAATCAACCTATTTTAGACGTCTATTTCTGGTCTATTTTAGATTTATAAATAAACCTATTTTAAACGTCTACTTTAGGTCTATAAATCAACCTAAGGGTCTATAAATCAACCTAATTTAGGCGTCTATTTTAGGTCTATATATCAACCTATTTTAGATCTAAAAATCAACCTTTTTTAGACGTCTATTTCTGGTCTATTTTAGATCTATAAATAAACCTATTTTAAACGTCTACTTTAGGTCTATAAATCAACCTAAGGGTCTATAAATCAACCTAATTTAGGCGTCTATTTTAGGTCTATATATCAACCTATTTTAGATCTAAAAATCAACCTATTTTAGACGTCTATTTCTGGTCTATAAATCGTCTATTTTAGGTCTATATATCAACCTATTTTAGATCTAAAAATAAACCTATTTTAAACGTCTACTTTCGGTCTATAAATCAACCTAAGGGTCTATAAATCAACCTAATTTAGGCGTCTATTTTAGGTCTATATATCAACCTATTTTAGATCTAAAAATCAACCTATTTTAGACGTCTATTTCTGGTCTATATATCAACCTATTTTAGATCTATTTTAAACGTCTACTTTAGGTCTATAAATCAACCTAAGGGTCTATAAATCAACCTAATTTAGGCGTCTATTTTAGGTCTATATATCAACCTATTTTAGATCTAAAAATCAACCTATTTTAGACGTCTATTTCTGGTCTATTTTAGATTTATAAATAAACCTATCTTAAACGTCTACTTTAGGTCTATAAATCAACCTAAGGGTCTATAAATCAACCTAATTTAGGCGTCTATTTTAGGTCTATATATCAACCTATTTTAGATCTAAAAATCAACCTATTTTAGACGTCTATTTCTGGTCTATTTTAGATTTATAAATAAACCTATTTTAAACGTCTACTTTAGGTCTATAAATCAACCTAAGGGTCTATAAATCAACCTAATTTAGGCGTCTATTTTAGGTCTATATATCAACCTATTTTAGATCTAAAAATCAACCTATTTTAGACGTCTATTTCTGGTCTATAAATCAACCTATTTTAGATCTATAAATAAACCTATTTTAAACGTCTACGTTAGGTCTATAAATCAACCTAAGGGTCTATACATCAACCTAATCTAGGCGTCTATTTTAGGTCTATATATCAACCTCTTTTAGATCTAAAAAATCAACCTATTTTAGACGTCTATTTCTGGTCTATAAATCAACCTATTTTAGATCTATAAATAAACCTATTTTAAACGTCTACTTTAGGTCTATAAATCAACCTAAGGGTCTATAAATCAACCTAATTTAGGTGTCTATTTTAGGTCTATATATCAACCTATTTTAGATCTAAAAATCAACCTATTTTAGACGTCTATTTCTGGTCTATAAATCGTCTACTTTAGGTCTATATATCAACCTATTTTAGATCTAAAAATCAACCTATTTTAGACGTCTATTTCTGGTCTATTTTAGATCTACAAATAAACCTATTTTAAACGTCTACTTTAGGTCTATAAATCAACCTAAGGGTCTATAAATCAACCTAATTTAGGCGTCTATTTTAGGTCTATATATCAACCTATTTTAGATCTAAAAATCAACCTATTTTAGACGTCTATTTCTGGTCTATTTTAGATCTATAAATAAACCTATTTTAAACGTCTACTTTAGGTCTATAAATCAACCTAAGGGTCTATAAATCAACCTAATTTAGGCGTCTATTTTAGGTCTATATATCAACCTATTTTAGATCTAAAAATCAACCTATTTTAGACGTCTATTTCTGGTCTATAAATCGTCTATTTTAGGTCTATATATCAACCTATTTTAGATCTAAAAATAAACCTATTTTAAACGTCTACTTTAGGTCTATAAATCAACCTAAGGGTCTATAAATCAACCTAATTTAGGCGTCTATTTTAGGTCTATATATCAACCTATTTTAGATCTAAAAATCAACCTATTTTAGACGTCTATTTCTGGTCTATATATGAACCTATTTTAGATCTATTTTAAACGTCTACTTTAGGTCTATAAATCAACCTAAGGGTCTATAAATCAACCTAATTTAGGCGTCTATTTTAGGTCTATATATCAACCTATTTTAGATCTAAAAATCAACCTATTTTAGACGTCTATTTCCGATCTAAAATAGGTTGATATATAGACCTAAAATAGACGCCTAAATTAGGTTGATTTATAGACCCTTAGGTTGATTTATAGACCTAAAGTAGACGTTTAAAATAGGTTTATTTATAAATCTAAAATAGACCAGAAATAGACGTCTAAAATAGGTTGATTTTTAGATCTAAAATAGGTTGATATATAGACATAAAATAGACGCCTAAATTAGGTTGATTTATAGACCCTTAGGTTGATTTATAGACCTAAAGTAGACGTTTAAAATAGATCTAAAATAGGTTGATATATAGACCAGAAATAGACGTCTACAATAGGTTGATTTTTAGATGTAAAATAGGTTGATATATAGACCTAAAATAGACGCCTAAATTAGGTTGATTTATAGACCCTTAGGTTGATTTATAGACCTAAAGTAGACGTCTAAAATAGGTTGATTTTTAGATCTAAAATAGGTTGATATATAGACCTAAAGTAGACGATTTATAGACCAGAAATAGACGTCTAAAATAGGTTGATTTTTAGATCTAAAATAGGTTGATATATAGACCTAAAATAGACACCTAAATTAGGTTGATTTATAGACCCTTAGGTTGATTTATAGACCTAAAGTAGACGTTTAAAATAGGTTTATTTATAGATCTAAAATAGGTTGATTTATAGACCAGAAATAGACGTCTAAAATAGGTTGGTTTTTTAGATCTAAAAGAGGTTGATATATAGACCTAAAATAGACGCCTAGATTAGGTTGATGTATAGACCCTTAGGTTGATTTATAGACCTAACGTAGACGTTTCAAATAGGTTTATTTATAGATCTAAAATAGGTTGATTTATAGACCAGAAATAGACGTCTAAAATAGGTTGATTTTTAGATCTAAAATAAGTTGATATATAGACCTAAAATAGACGTCTAAATTAGGTTGATTTATAGACCCTTAGGTTGATTTATAGACCTAAAGTAGACGTTTAAAATAGGTTAATTTATAAATCTAAAATAGACCAGAAATAGACGTCTAAAATAGGTTGATTTTTAGATCTAAAATAGGTTGATATATAGACCTAAAATAATAGCCTAAATTAGGTTGATTTATAGACCCTTAGGTTGATTTATAGACCTAAAGTAGACGTTTAAAATAGATCTAAAATAGGTTGATATATAGACCAGAAATAGACGTCTAAAATAGGTTGATTTTTAGATCTAAAATAGGTTGATATATAGACCTAAAATAGACGCCTAAATTAGGTTGATTTATAGACCCTTAGGTTGATTTATAGACCTAAAGTAGACGTTTAAAATAGGTTTATTTTTAGATCTAAAATAGGTTGATATATAGACCTAAAAAAGACGCCTAAATTAGGTTGATTTATAGACCCTTAGTTTGATTTATAGACCTAAAGTAGACGTTTAAAATAGGTTTATTTATAGATCTAAAATAGGTTGATTTATAGACCAGAAATAGACGTCTAAAATAGGTTGGTTTTTTAGATCTAAAAGAGGTGGATATATAGACCTAAAATAGACGCCTAGATTAGGTTGATGTATAGACCCTTAGGTTGATTTATAGACCTAACGTAGATGTTTAAAATAGGTTTATTTATAGATCTAAAATAGGTTGATTTATAGACCAGAAATAGACGTCTAAAATAGGTTGATTTTTAGATCTAAAATAGGTTGATATATAGACCTAAAATAGACGCCTAAATTAGGTTGATTTATAGACCCATAGGTTGATTTATAGACCTAAAGTAGACGTTTAAAATAGGTTTATTTATAAATCTAAAATAGACCAGAAATAGACGTCTAAAATAGGTTGATTTTTAGATCTAAAATAGGTTGATATATAGACATAAAATAGACGCCTAAATTAGGTTGATTTATAGACCCTTAGGTTGATTTATAGACCTAAAGTAGACGTTTAAAATAGATCTAAAATAGGTTGATATATAGACCAGAAATAGACGTCTACAATAGGTTGATTTTTAGATCTAAAATAGGTTGATATATAGACCTAAAATAGACGCCTAAATTAGGTTGATTTATAGACCCTTAGGTTGATTTATAGACCTAAAGTAGACGTCTAAAATAGGTTGATTTTTAGATCTAAAATAGGTTGATATATAGACCTAAAGTAGACGATTTATAGACCAGAAATAGACGTCTAAAATAGGTTGATTTTTAGATCTAAAATAGGTTGATATATAGACCTAAAATAGACACCTAAATTAGGTTGATTTATAGACCCTTAGGTTGATTTATAGACCTAAAGTAGACGTTTAAAATAGGTTCATTTATAGATCTAAAATAGGTTGATTTATAGACCAGAAATAGACGTCTAAAATAGGTTGATTTTTTAGATCTAAAAGAGGTTGATATATAGACCTAAAATAGACGCCTAGATTAGGTTGATGTATAGACCCTTAGGTTGATTTATAGACCTAACGTAGACGTTTAAAATAGATTTATTTATAGATCTAAAATAGGTTGATTTATAGACCAGAAATAGACGTCTAAAATAGGTTGATTTTTAGATCTAAAATAGGTTGATATATAGACCTAAAATAGACGTCTAAATTAGGTTGATTTATAGACCCTTAGGTTGATTTATAGACCTAAAGTAGACGTTTAAAATAGGTTTATTTATAAATCTAAAATAGACCAGAAATAGACGTCTAAAATAGGTTGATTTTTAGATCTAAAATAGGTTGATATATAGACCTAAAATAATAGCCTAAATTAGGTTGATTTATAGACCCTTAGGTTGATTTATAGACCTAAAGTAGACGTTTAAAATAGATCTAAAATAGGTTGATATATAGACCAGAAATAGACGTCTAAAATAGGTTGATTTTTAGATCTAAAATAGGTTGATATATAGACCTAAAATAGACGCCTAAATTAGGTTGATTTATAGACCCTTAGGTTGATTTATAGACCTAAAGTAGACGTTTAAAATAGGTTTATTTTTAGATCTAAAATAGGTTGATATATAGACCTAAAATAGACGATTTATAGACCAGAAATAGACGTCTAAAATAGGTTGATTTTTAGATCTAAAATAGGTTGATATATAGACCTAAAATAGACGCCTAAATTAGGTTGATTTATAGACCCTTAGGTTGATTTATAGACCTAACGTAGATGTTTAAAATAGGTTTATTTATAGATCTAAAATAGGTTGATTTATAGACCACAAATAGACGTCTAAAATAGGTTGATTTTTAGATCTAAAATAGGTTGATATATAGACCTAAAAAAGACGCCTAAATTAGGTTGATTTATAGACCCTTAGTTTGATTTATAGACCTAAAGTAGACGTTTAAAATAGGTTTATTTATAGATCTAAAATAGACCAGAAATAGACGTCTAAAATAGGTTGATCTTTAGATCTAAAATAGGTTGATATATAGACCTAAAATAGACGCCTAAATTAGGTTGATTTATAGACCCTTAGGTTGATTTATAGACCTAAAGTAGACGTTTAAAATAGGTTTATTTGTAGATCTAAAATAGACCAGAAATAGACGTCTAAAATAGGTTGATTTTTAGATCTAAAATAGGTTGATATATAGACCTAAAGTAGACGATTTATAGACCAGAAATAGAGGTCTAAAATAGGTTGATTTTTAGATCTAAAATAGGTTGATATATAGACCTAAAATAGACACCTAAATTAGGTTGATTTATAGACCCTTAGGTTGATTTATAGACCTAAAGTAGACGTTTAAAATAGGTTTATTTATAGATCTAAAATAGGTTGATTTATAGACCAGAAATAGACGTCTAAAATAGGTTGGTTTTTTAGATCTAAAAGAGGTTGATATATAGACCTAAAATAGATGCCTAGATTAGGTTGATGTATAGACCCTTAGGTTGATTTATAGACCTAACGTAGACGTTTAAAATAGGTTTATTTATAGATCTAAAATAGGTTGATATATAGACCTAAAATAGACGATTTATAGACCAGAAATAGACGTCTAAAATAGGTTGATTTTTAGATCTAAAATAGGTTGATATATAGACCTAAAATAGACGCCTAAATTAGGTTGATTTATAGACCCTTAGGTTGATTTATAGACCTAAAGTAGACTTTTAAAATAGGTTTATTTATAGATCTAAAATAGACCAGAAATAGACGTCTAAAATAGGTTGATTTTTAGATCTAAAATAGACACCTAAATTAGGTTGATTTATAGACCCTTAGGTTGATTTATAGACCTAAAGTAGACGTTTAAAATAGATCTAAAATAGGTTGATTTGTAGACCAGAAATAGACGTCTAAAATAGGTTGATTTTTAGATCTAAAATAGGTTGATATATAGACCTAAAATAGACATCTAAATTAGGTTGATTTATAGACCCTTAGGTTGATTTATAGACCTAAAGTAGACGTTTAAAATAGGTTTATTTATAGATCTAAAATAGGTGGATTTATAGACCTAAAATAGGTTGATTTATAGACCTAAAATAGTCAAAACTAAACTGTCGAGGTAGGGTCATTCAACAAAGTTTCCCAACCCTTATTAACCTGCAAAATCTTGATCTTGGCTCAATTTACTAGACGTCTAAATTAAAAACATTAAATATGATCATATTTTGGAATTTTGAAGTCTGAACAAGCCGTAAGTTGTATAAATAATGCACAGAAGTTGTTTGGGTTTAACAAGCATATCGATCCGTACATGTGAATTGGTTATTCCTGTACCACTGATAAAGATAAAATTAAGTTGATTTTCAGACCAAAAATAAACGTTTAAAAAAGGTTGATTTTTAAACCAAAAATTGACTAAACAAGGTTGATTTTTAAACCAAACATAGATGTATTAAATAGGTAGAATTTTAAACCAAAAATAGACGTCTAAAATAGGTTGATTTTTAAACCAAAAATAGACGTCTAAAAAAGGTTGATTTTTAAACCAAAAATAGACGTCTAAAATAGGTTGATTTTTAGATCTAAAATAGGTTGATATATAGACCTAAAATAGACACCTAAATTAGGTTGATTTATAGACCCTTAGGTTGATTTATAGACCTAAAGTAGACGTTTAAAATAGGTTTATTTATAGATCTAAAATAGGTTGATTTATAGACCAGAAATAGACGTCTAAAATAGGTTGATTTTTTAGATCTAAAATAGGTTCATATATAGACCTAAATTAGACGCCTAAATTAGGTTGATTTATAGACCCTTAGGTTGATTTATAGACCTAACGTAGATGTTTAAAATAGGTTTATTTATAGATCTAAAATAGGTTGATTTATAGACCACAAATAGACGTCTAAAATAGGTTGATTTTTAGATCTAAAATAGGTTGATATATAGACCTAAAAAAGACGCCTAAATTAGGTTGATTTATAGACCCTTAGTTTGATTTATAGACCTAAAGTAGACGTTTAAAATAGGTTTATTTATAGATCTAAAATAGACCAGAAATAGACGTCTAAAATAGGTTGATCTTTAGATCTAAAATAGGTTGATATATAGACCTAAAATAGACGCCTAAACTAGGTTGATTTATAGACCCTTAGGTTGATTTATAGACCTAAAGTAGACGTTTAAAATAGGTTTATTTGTAGATCTAAAATAGACCAGAAATAGACGTCTAAAATAGGTTGATTTTTAGATCTAAAATAGGTTGATATATAGACCTAAAGTAGACGATTTATAGACCAGAAATAGAGGTCTAAAATAGGTTGATTTTTAGATCTAAAATAGGTTGATATATAGACCTAAAATAGACACCTAAATTAGGTTGATTTATAGACCCTTAGGTTGATTTATAGACCTAAAGTAGACGTTTAAAATAGGTTTATTTATAAATCTAAAATAGACCAGAAATAGACGTCTAAAATAGGTTGATTTTTAGATCTAAAATAGGTTGATATATAGACATAAAATAGACGCCTAAATTAGGTTGATTTATAGACCCTTAGGTTGATTTATAGACCTAAAGTAGACGTTTAAAATAGATCTAAAATAGGTTGATATATAGACCAGAAATAGACGTCTACAATAGGTTGATTTTTAGATCTAAAATAGGTTGATATATAGACCTAAAATAGACGCCTAAATTAGGTTGATTTATAGACCCTTAGGTTGATTTATAGACCTAAAGTAGACGTCTAAAATAGGTTGATTTTTAGATCTAAAATAGGTTGATATATAGACCTAAAGTAGACGATTTATAGACCAGAAATAGACGTCTAAAATAGGTTGATTTTTAGATCTAAAATAGGTTGATATATAGACCTAAAATAGACACCTAAATTAGGTTGATTTATAGACCCTTAGGTTGATTTATAGACCTAAAGTAGACGTTTAAAATAGGTTTATTTATAAATCTAAAATAGACCAGAAATAGACGTCTAAAATAGGTTGATTTTTAGATCTAAAATAGGTTGATATATAGACCTAAAATAATAGCCTAAATTAGGTTGATTTATAGACCCTTAGGTTGATTTATAGACCTAAAGTAGACGTTTAAAATATATCTAAAATAGGTTGATATATAGACCAGAAATAGACGTCTAAAATAGGTTGATTTTTAGATCTAAAATAGGTTGATATATAGACCTAAAATAGACGCCTAAATTAGGTTGATTTATAGACCCTTAGGTTGATTTATAGACCTAAAGTAGACGTTTAAAATAGGTTTATTTTTAGATCTAAAATAAGTTGATATATAGACCTAAAATAGACGATTTATAGACCAGAAATAGACGTCTAAAATAGGTTGATTTTTAGATCTAAAATAGGTTGATATATAGACCTAAAATAGACGCCTAAATTAGGTTGATTTATAGACCCTTAGGTTGATTTATAGACCTAACGTAGATGTTTAAAATAGGTTTATTTATAGATCTAAAATAGGTTGATTTATAGACCACAAATAGACGTCTAAAATAGGTTGATTTTTAGATCTAAAATAGGTTGATATATAGACCTGAAAAAGACGCCTAAATTAGGTTGATTTATAGACCCTTAGTTTGATTTATAGACCTAAAGTAGACGTTTAAAATAGGTTTATTTATAGATCTAAAATAGACCAGAAATAGACGTCTAAAATAGGTTGATCTTTAGATCTAAAATAGGTTGATATATTGACCTAAAATAGACGCCTAAATTAGGTTGATTTATAGACCCTTAGGTTGATTTATAGACCTAAAGTAGACGTTTAAAATAGGTTTATTTGTAGATCTAAAATAGACCAGAAATAGACGTCTAAAATAGGTTGATTTTTAGATCTAAAATAGGTTGATATATAGACCTAAAGTAGACGATTTATAGACCAGAAATAGAGGTCTAAAATAGGTTGATTTTTAGATCTAAAATAGGTTGATATATAGACCTAAAATAGACACCTAAATTAGGTTGATTTATAGACCCTTAGGTTGATTTATAGACCTAAAGTAGACGTTTAAAATAGGTTTATTTATAGATCTAAAATAGGTTGATTTATAGACCAGAAATAGACGTCTAAAATAGGTTGGTTTTTTAGATCTAAAAGAGGTTGATATATAGACCTAAAATAGACGCCTAGATTAGGTTGATGTATAGACCCTTAGGTTGATTTATAGACCTAACGTAGACGTTTAAAATAGGTTTATTTATAGATCTAAAATAGGTTGATTTATAGACCAGAAATAGACGTCTAAAATAGGTTGATTTTTAGATCTAAAATAGGTTGATATATAGACCTAAAATAGACGCCTAAATTAGGTTGATTTATAGACCCTTAGGTTGATTTATAGACCTAAAGTAGACGTTTAAAATAGGTTTATTTATAAATCTAAAATAGACCAGAAATAGACGTCTAAAATAGGTTGATTTTTAGATCTAAAATAGGTTGATATATAGACATAAAATAGACGCCTAAATTAGGTTGATTTATAGACCCTTAGGTTGATTTATAGACCTAAAGTAGACGTTTAAAATAGATCTAAAATAGGTTGATATATAGACCAGAAATAGACGTCTACAATAGGTTGATTTTTAGATCTAAAATAGGTTGATATATAGACCTAAAATAGACGCCGAAATTAGGTTGATTTATAGACCCTTAGGTTGATTTATAGACCTAAAGTAGACGTCTAAAATAGGTTGATTTTTAGATCTAAAATAGGTTGATATATAGACCTAAAGTAGACGATTTATAGACCGGAAATAGACGTCTAAAATAGGTTGATTTTTAGATCTAAAATAGGTTGATATATAGACCTAAAATAGACACCTAAATTAGGTTGATTTATAGACCCTTAGGTTGATTTATAGACCTAAAGTAGACGTTTAAAATAGGTTCATTTATAGATCTAAAATAGGTTGATTTATAGACCAGAAATAGACGTCTAAAATAGGTTGATTTTTTAGATCTAAAAGAGGTTGATATATAGACCTAAAATAGACGCCTAGATTAGGTTGATGTATAGACCCTTAGGTTGATTTATAGACCTAACGTAGACGTTTAAAATAGGTTTATTTATAGATCTAAAATAGGTTGATTTATAGACCAGAAATAGACGTCTAAAATAGGTTGATTTTTAGATCTAAAATAGGTTGATATATAGACCTAAAATAGACGTCTAAATTAGGTTGATTTATAGACCCTTAGGTTGATTTATAGACCTAAAGTAGACGTTTAAAATAGGTTTATTTATAAATCTAAAATAGACCAGAAATAGACGTCTAAAATAGGTTGATTTTTAGATCTAAAATAGGTTGATATATAGACCTAAAATAATAGCCTAAATTAGGTTGATTTATAGACCCTTAGGTTGATTTATAGACCTAAAGTAGACGTTTAAAATAGATCTAAAATAGGTTGATATATAGACCAGAAATAGACGTCTAAAATAGGTTGATTTTTAGATCTAAAATAGGTTGATATATAGACCTAAAATAGACGCCTAAATTAGGTTGATTTATAGACCCTTAGGTTGATTTATAGACCTAAAGTAGACGTTTAAAATAGGTTTATTTTTAGATCTAAAATAGGTTGATATATAGACCTAAAATAGACGATTTATAGACCAGAAATAGACGTCTAAAATAGGTTGATTTTTAGATCTAAAATAGGTTGATATATAGACCTAAAATAGACGCCTAAATTAGGTTGATTTATAGACCCTTAGGTTGATTTATAGACCTAACGTGGATGTTTAAAATAGGTTTATTTATAGATCTAAAATAGGTTGATTTATAGACCACAAATAGACGTCTAAAATAGGTTGATTTTTAGATCTAAAATAGGTTGATATATAGACCTAAAAAAGACGCCTAAATTAGGTTGATTTATAGACCCTTAGTTTGATTTATAGACCTAAAGTAGACGTTTAAAATAGGTTTATTTATAGATCTAAAATAGACCAGAAATAGACGTCTAAAATAGGTTGATCTTTAGATCTAAAATAGGTTGATATATAGACCTAAAATAGACACCTAAATTAGGTTGATTTATAGACCCTTAGGTTGATTTATAGACCTAAAGTAGACGTTTAAAATAGATCTAAAATAGGTTGATTTATAGACCAGAAATAGACGTCTAAAATAGGTTGATTTTTAGATCTAAAATAGGTTGATATATAGACCTAAAATAGACATCTAAATTAGGTTGATTTATAGACCCTTAGGTTGATTTATAGACCTAAAGTAGACGTTTAAAATAGGTTTATTTATAAATCTAAAATAGACCAGAAATAGACGTCTAAAATAGGTTGATTTTTAGATCTAAAATAGGTTGATATATAGACCTAAAATAATAGCCTAAATTAGGTTGATTTATAGACCCTTAGGTTGATTTATAGACCTAAAGTAGACGTTTAAAATAGATCTAAAATAGGTTGATATATAGACCAGAAATAGACGTCTAAAATAGGTTGATTTTTAGATCTAAAATAGGTTGATATATAGACCTAAAATAGACGCCTAAATTAGGTTGATTTATAGACCCTTAGGTTGATTTATAGACCTAAAGTAGACGTTTAAAATAGGTTTATTTTTAGATCTAAAATAGGTTGATATATAGACCTAAAATAGACGATTTATAGACCAGAAATAGACGTCTAAAATAGGTTGATTTTTAGATCTAAAATAGGTTGATATATAGACCTAAAATAGACGCCTAAATTAGGTTGATTTATAGACCCTTAGGTTGATTTATAGACCTAACGTAGATGTTTAAAATAGGTTTATTTATAGATCTAAAATAGGTTGATTTATAGACCACAAATAGACGTCTAAAATAGGTTGATTTTTAGATCTAAAATAGGTTGATATATAGACCTAAAAAAGACGCCTAAATTAGGTTGATTTATAGACCCTTAGTTTGATTTATAGACCTAAAGTAGACGTTTAAAATAGGTTTATTTATAGATCTAAAATAGACCAGAAATAGACGTCTAAAATAGGTTGATCTTTAGATCTAAAATAGGTTGATATATAGACCTAAAATAGACGCCTAAATTAGGTTGATTTATAGACCCTTAGGTTGATTTATAGACCTAAAGTAGACGTTTAAAATAGGTTTATTTGTAGATCTAAAATAGACCAGAAATAGACGTCTAAAATAGGTTGATTTTTAGATCTAAAATAGGTTGATATATAGACCTAAAGTAGACGATTTATAGACCAGAAATAGAGGTCTAAAATAGGTTGATTTTTAGATCTAAAATAGGTTGATATATAGACCTAAAATAGACACCTAAATTAGGTTGATTTATAGACCCTTAGGTTGATTTATAGACCTAAAGTAGACGTTTAAAATAGGTTTATTTATAGATCTAAAATAGGTTGATTTATAGACCAGAAATAGACGTCTAAAATAGGTTGGTTTTTTAGATCTAAAAGAGGTTGATATATAGACCTAAAATAGACGCCTAGATTAGGTTGATGTATAGACCCTTAGGTTGATTTATAGACCTAACGTAGACGTTTAAAATAGGTTTATTTATAGATCTAAAATAGGTTGATATATAGACCTAAAATAGACGATTTATAGACCAGAAATAGACGTCTAAAATAGGTTGATTTTTAGATCTAAAATAGGTTGATATATAGACCTAAAATAGACGCCTAAATTAGGTTGATTTATAGACCCTTAGGTTGATTTATAGACCTAAAGTAGACTTTTAAAATAGGTTTATTTATAGATCTAAAATAGACCAGAAATAGACGTCTAAAATAGGTTGATTTTTAGATCTAAAATAGGTTGATATATAGACCTAAAATAGACACCTAAATTAGGTTGATTTATAGACCCTTAGGTTGATTTATAGACCTAAAGTAGACGTTTAAAATAGATCTAAAATAGGTTGATTTGTAGACCAGAAATAGACGTCTAAAATAGGTTGATTTTTAGATCTAAAATAGGTTGATATATAGACCTAAAATAGACATCTAAATTAGGTTGATTTATAGACCCTTAGGTTGATTTATAGACCTAAAGTAGACGTTTAAAATAGGTTTATTTATAGATCTAAAATAGGTGGATTTATAGACCTAAAATAGGTTGATTTATAGACCTAAAATAGTCAAAACTAAACTGTCGAGGTAGGGTCATTCAACAAAGTTTCCCAACCCTTATTAACTTGCAAAATCTTGATCTTGGCTCAATTTACTAGACGTCTAAATTAAAAACATTAAATATGATCATATTTTGGAATTTTGAAGTCTGAACAAGCCGTAAGTTGTATAAATAATGCACAGAAGTTGTTTGGGTTTAACAAGCATATTGATCCGTACATGTGAATTGGTTATTCCTGTACCACTGATAAAGATAAAATTAAGTTGATTTTCAGACCAAAAATAAACGTTTAAAAAAGGTTGATTTTTAAACCAAAAATTGACTAAACAAGGTTGATTTTTAAACCAAACATAGATGTATTAAATAGGTTGAATTTTAAACCAAAAATAGACGTCTAAAATAGGTTGATTTTTAAACCAAAAATAGACGTCTAAAAAAGGTTGATTTTTAAACCAAAAATAGACGTCTAAAATAGGTTGATTTTTAGATCTAAAATAGGTTGATATATAGACCTAAAATAGACACCTAAATTAGGTTGATTTATAGACCCTTAGGTTGATTTATAGACCTAAAGTAGACGTTTAAAATAGGTTTATTTATAGATCTAAAATAGGTTGATTTATAGACCAGAAATAGACGTCTAAAATAGGTTGATTTTTTAGATCTAAAATAGGTTGATATATAGACCTAAATTAGACGCCTAAATTAGGTTGATTTATAGACCCTTAGGTTGATTTATAGACCTAACGTAGATGTTTAAAATAGGTTTATTTATAGATCTAAAATAGGTTGATTTATAGACCACAAATAGACGTCTAAAATAGGTTGATTTTTAGATCTAAAATAGGTTGATATATAGACCTAAAAAAGACGCCTAAATTAGGTTGATTTATAGACCCTTAGTTTGATATATAGACCTAAAGTAGACGTTTAAAATAGGTTTATTTATAGATCTAAAATAGACCAGAAATAGACGTCTTAAATAGGTTGATCTTTAGATCTAAAATAGGTTGATATATAGACCTAAAATAGACGCCTAAACTAGGTTGATTTATAGACCCTTAGATTGATTTATAGACCTAAAGTAGACGTTTAAAATAGGTTTATTTGTAGATCTAAAATAGACCAGAAATAGACGTCTAAAATAGGTTGATTTTTAGATCTAAAATAGGTTGATATATAGACCTAAAGTAGACGATTTATAGACCAGAAATAGAGGTCTAAAATAGGTTGATTTTTAGATCTAAAATAGGTTGATATATAGACCTAAAATAGACACCTAAATTAGGTTGATTTATAGACCCTTAGGTTGATTTATAGACCTAAAGTAGACGTTTAAAATAGGTTTATTTATAGATCTAAAATAGGTTGATTTATAGACCAGAAATAGACGTCTAAAATAGGTTGGTTTTTTAGATCTAAAAGAGGTTGATATATAGACCTAAAATAGACGCCTAGATTAGGTTGATGTATAGACCCTTAGGTTGATTTATAGACCTAACGTAGACGTTTAAAATAGGTTTATTTATAGATCTAAAATAGGTTGATTTATAGACCAGAAATAGACGTCTAAAATAGGTTGATTTTTAGATCTAAAATAGGTTGATATATAGACCTAAAATAGACGCCTAAATTAGGTTGATTTATAGACCCTTAGGTTGATTTATAGACCTAAAGTAGACGTTTAAAATAGGTTTATTTATAAATCTAAAATAGACCAGAAATAGACGTCTAAAATAGGTTGATTTTTAGATCTAAAATAGGTTGATATATAGACATAAAATAAACGCCTAAATTATGTTGATTTATAGACCCTTAGGTTGATTTATAGACCTAAAGTAGACGTTTAAAATAGATCTAAAATAGGTTGATATATAGACCAGAAATAGACGTCTACAATAGGTTGATTTTTAGATCTAAAATAGGTTGATATATAGACCTAAAATAGACGCCTAAATTAGGTTGATTTATAGACCCTTAGGTTGATTTATAGACCTAAAGTAGACGTCTAAAATAGGTTGATTTTTAGATCTAAAATTGGTTGATATATAGACCTAAAGTAGACGATTTATAGACCAGAAATAGACGTCTAAAATAGGTTGATTTTTAGATCTAAAATAGGTTGATATATAGACCTAAAATAGACACCTAAATTAGGTTGATTTATAGACCCTTAGGTTGATTTATACACCTAAAGTAGACGTTTAAAATAGGTTCATTTATAGATCTAAAATAGGTTGATTTATAGACCAGAAATAGACGTCTAAAATAGGTTGATTTTTTAGATCTAAAAGAGGTTGATATATAGACCTAAAATAGACGCCTAGATTAGGTTGATGTATAGACCCTTAGGTTGATTTATAGACCTAACGTAGACGTTTAAAATAGGTTTATTTATAGATCTGAAATAGGTTGATTTATAGACCAGAAATAGACGTCTAAAATAGGTTGATTTTTAGATCTAAAATAGGTTGATATATAGACCTAAAATAGACGTCTAAATTAGGTTGATTTATAGACCCTTAGGTTGATTTATAGACCTAAAGTAGACGTTTAAAATAGGTTTATTTATAAATCTAAAATAGACCAGAAATAGACGTCTAAAATAGGTTGATTTTTAGATCTAAAATAGGTTGATATATAGACCTAAAATAATAGCCTAAATTAGGTTGTTTTATAGACCCTTAGGTTGATTTATAGACCTAAAGTAGACGTTTAAAATAGATCTAAAATAGGTTGATATATAGACCAGAAATAGACGTCTAAAATAGGTTGATTTTTAGATCTAAAATAGGTTGATATATAGACCTAAAATAGACGCCTAAATTAGGTTGATTTATAGACCCTTAGGTTGATTTATAGACCTAAAGTAGACGTTTAAAATAGGTTTATTTTTAGATCTAAAATAGGTTGATATATAGACCTAAAATAGACGATTTATAGACCAGAAATAGACGTCTAAAATAGGTTGATTTTTAGATCTAAAATAGGTTGATATATAGACCTAAAATAGACGCCTAAATTAGGTTGATTTATAGACCCTTAGGTTGATTTATAGACCTAACGTAGATGTTTAAAATAGGTTTATTTATAGATCTAAAATAGGTTGATTTATAGACCACAAATAGACGTCTAAAATAGGTTGATTTTTAGATCTAAAATAGGTTGATATATAGACCTGAAAAAGACGCCTAAATTAGGTTGATTTATAGACCCTTAGTTTGATTTATAGACCTAAAGTAGACGTTTAAAATAGGTTTATTTATAGATCTAAAATAGACCAGAAATAGACGTCTAAAATAGGTTGATCTTTAGATCTAAAATAGGTTGATATATAGACCTAAAATAGACGCCTAAATTAGGTTGATTTATAGACCCTTAGGTTGATTTATAGACCTAAAGTAGACGTTTAAAATAGGTTTATTTGTAGATCTAAAATAGACCAGAAATAGACGTCTAAAATAGGTTGATTTTTAGATCTAAAATAGGTTGATATATAGACCTAAAGTAGACGGTTTATAGACCAGAAATAGAGGTCTAAAATAGGTTGATTTTTAGATCTAAAATAGGTTGATATATAGACCTAAAATAGACACCTAAATTAGGTTGATTTATAGACCCTTAGGTTGATTTATAGACCTAAAGTAGACGTTTAAAATAGGTTTATTTATAGATCTAAAATAGGTTGATTTATAGACCAGAAATAGACGTCTAAAATAGGTTGGTTTTTTAGATCTAAAAGAGGTTGATATATAGACCTAAAATAGACGCCTAGATTAGGTTGATGTATAGACCCTTAGGTTGATTTATAGACCTAACGTAGACGTTTAAAATAGGTTTAATTATAGATCTAAAATAGGTTGATTTATAGACCAGAAATAGACGTCTAAAATAGGTTGATTTTTAGATCTAAAATAGGTTGATATATAGACCTAAAATAGACGCCTAAATTAGGTTGATTTATAGACCCTTAGGTTGATTTATAGACCTAAAGTAGACGTTTAAAATAGGTTTATTTATAAATCTAAAATAGACCAGAAATAGACGTCTAAAATAGGTTGATTTTTAGATCTAAAATAGGTTGATATATAGACATAAAATAGACGCCTAAATTAGGTTGATTTATAGACCCTTAGGTTGATTTATAGACCTAAAGTAGACGTTTAAAATAGATCTAAAATAGGTTGATATATAGACCAGAAATAGACGTCTACAATAGGTTGATTTTTAGATCTAAAATAGGTTGATATATAGACCTAAAATAGACGCCTAAATTAGGTTGATTTATAGACCCTTAGGTTGATTTATAGACCTAAAGTAGACGTCTAAAATAGGTTGATTTTTAGATCTAAAATAGGTTGATATATAGACCTAAAGTAGACGATTTATAGACCGGAAATAGACGTCTAAAATAGGTTGATTTTTAGATCTAAAATAGGTTGATATATAGACCTAAAATAGACACCTAAATTAGGTTGATTTATAGACCCTTAGGTTGATTTATAGACCTAAAGTAGACGTTTAAAATAGGTTCATTTATAGATCTAAAATAGGTTGATTTATAGACCAGAAATAGACGTCTAAAATAGGTTGATTTTTTAGATCTAAAAGAGGTTGATATATAGACCTAAAATAGACGCCTAGATTAGGTTGATGTATAGACCCTTAGGTTGATTTATAGACCTAACGTAGACGTTTAAAATAGGTTTATTTATAGATCTAAAATAGGTTGATTTATAGACTAGAAATAGACGTCTAAAATAGGTTGATTTTTAGATCTAAAATAGGTTGATATATAGACCTAAAATAGACGTCTAAATTAGGTTGATTTATAGACCCTTAGGTTGATTTATAGACCTAAAGTAGACGTTTAAAATAGGTTTATTTATAAATCTAAAATAGACCAGAAATAGACGTCTAAAATAGGTTGATTTTTAGATCTAAAATAGGTTGATATATAGACCTAAAATAATAGCCTAAATTAGGTTGATTTATAGACCCTTAGGTTGATTTATAGACCTAAAGTAGACGTTTAAAATAGATCTAAAATAGGTTGATATATAGACCAGAAATAGACGTCTAAAATAGGTTGATTTTTAGATCTAAAATAGGTTGATATATAGACCTAAAATAGACGCCTAAATTAGGTTGATTTATAGACCCTTAGGTTGATTTATAGACCTAAAGTACACGTTTAAAATAGGTTTATTTTTAGATCTAAAATAGGTTGATATATAGACCTAAAATAGACGATTTATAGACCAGAAATAGACGTCTAAAATAGGTTGATTTTTAGATCTAAAATAGGTTGATATATAGACCTAAAATAGACGCCTAAATTAGGTTGATTTATAGACCGTTAGGTTGATTTATAGACCTAACGTAGATGTTTAAAATAGGTTTATTTATAGATCTAAAATAGGTTGATTTATAGACCACAAATAGACGTCTAAAATAGGTTGATTTTTAGATCTAAAATAGGTTGATATATAGACCTAAAAAAGACACCTAAATTAGGTTGATTTATAGACCCTTAGTTTGATTTATAGACCTAAAGTAGACGTTTAAAATAGGTTTATTTATAGATCTAAAATAGACCAGAAATAGACGTCTAAAATAGGTTGATCTTTAGATCTAAAATAGGTTGATATATAGACCTAAAATAGACGCCTAAATTAGGTTGATTTATAGACCCTTAGGTTGATTTATAGACCTAAAGTAGACGTTTAAAATAGGTTTATTTGTAGATCTAAAATAGACCAGAAATAGACGTCTAAAATAGGTTGATTTTTAGATCTAAAATAGGTTGATATATAGACCTAAAGTAGACGATTTATAGACCAGAAATAGAGGTCTAAAATAGGTTGATTTTTAGATCTAAAATAGGTTGATATATAGACCTAAAATAGACACCTAAATTAGGTTGATTTATAGACCCTTAGGTTGATTTATAGACCTAAAGTAGACGTTTAAAATAGGTTTATTTATAGATCTAAAATAGGTTGATTTATAGACCAGAAATAGACGTCTAAAATAGGTTGGTTTTTTAGATCTAAAAGAGGTTGATATATAGACCTAAAATAGACGCCTAGATTAGGTTGATGTATAGACCCTTAGGTTGATTTATAGACCTAACGTAGACGTTTAAAATAGGTTTATTTATAGATCTAAAATAGGTTGATATATAGACCTAAAATAGACGATTTATAGACCAGAAATAGACGTCTAAAATAGGTTGATTTTTAGATCTAAAATAGGTTGATATATAGACCTAAAATAGACATCTAAATTAGGTTGATTTATAGACCTAAAGTAGACGTTTAAAATAGGTTTATTTATAGATCTAAAATAGGTGGATTTATAGACCTAAAATAGGTTGATTTATAGACCTAAAATAGTCAAAACTAAACTGTCGAGGTAGGGTCATTCAACAAAGTTTCCCAACCCTTATTAACTTGCAAAATCTTGATCTTGGCTCAATTTACTAGACGTCTAAATTAAAAACATTAAATATGATCATATTTTGGAATTTTGAAGTCTGAACAAGCCGTAAGTTGTATAAATAATGCACAGAAGTTGTTTGGGTTTAACAAGCATATTGATCCGTACATGTGAATTGGTTATTCCTGTACCACTGATAAAGATAAAATTAAGTTGATTTTCAGACCAAAAATAAACGTTTAAAAAAGGTTGATTTTTAAACCAAAAATTGACTAAACAAGGTTGATTTTTAAACCAAACATAGATGTATTAAATAGGTTGAATTTTAAACCAAAAATAGACGTCTAAAATAGGTTGATTTTTAAACCAAAAATAGACGTCTAAAAAAGGTTGATTTTTAAACCAAAAATAGACGTCTAAAATAGGTTGATTTTTAGATCTAAAATAGGTTGATATATAGACCTAAAATAGACACCTAAATTAGGTTGATTTATAGACCCTTAGGTTGATTTATAGACCTAAAGTAGACGTTTAAAATAGGTTTATTTATAGATCTAAAATAGGTTGATTTATAGACCAGAAATAGACGTCTAAAATAGGTTGATTTTTTAGATCTAAAATAGGTTGATATATAGACCTAAATTAGACGCCTAAATTAGGTTGATTTATAGACCCTTAGGTTGATTTATAGACCTAACGTAGATGTTTAAAATAGGTTTATTTATAGATCTAAAATAGGTTGATTTATAGACCACAAATAGACGTCTAAAATAGGTTGATTTTTAGATCTAAAATAGGTTGATATATAGACCTAAAAAAGACGCCTAAATTAGGTTGATTTATAGACCCTTAGTTTGATTTATAGACCTAAAGTAGACGTTTAAAAT